>NC_136800.1:9867986-9985381 GCF_951216825.1 Electrona antarctica | reverse complement strand
TTTCCTCTTCTTTCTTCTCTGCAGGCGTGCTGGTGGACCTGGGGGTGGAAGACGCCTCGTCGGCCCACCAGAAATCGGACAAGTACGTGGTGCGTCTGGACGGGGAGGTGCACGTCAAGATGGAGGCCTTCATGAGGAAGGTCAAGCAGAACCCGTACACGCTGTTTGTCCTCATCCACGACAACTCGCACGTCGACCTCACCAGGTAAGAAACGTGGTCATTTTTCTGGTGGAAAAAGAGAGGTTTGTACGGCTAATTAGCTAAGAGAGACCCTACGAGTGTGCCGTTTGTGTGTGGAACGAGCTTCTAAATTGTCTCTCTTGCCTTGATCTCCTAATCCCCCCCACCCCTCTCTTCTTCCCTTTCTTTGTTTTCTTGGGAAAAAAAATAACACGATGGGACCTATGCACAAAAAACGAATTTCACCCACTTTCTTTTTTACTCGTTAAAACTGTGATGTGATAATAAAGATGATTGTGAACATCAACAATGGGAAGTCCCTCGCTCCCTGTCTGTATGATGTGCAGCTCTTCAACACGCCAGCTGTTATGGCTTCAAGTCCAGCCTTGGTCTTTGGTGTCGTTTGTGGTATTTTATTTTCTTAAGCACCGGTGCAGACTGTTTTAAATAACAAGGCAATGACACGTCACTCCCATGGACGTGAATTCTAGACTACACTTCTCTCTCTCTCAAAAAGTATGAGAACCACTGATATAGAAACATGAGTTTTTCTGAAAAAATTAACTCCTTCTGTCCTTCACATATTGTGTAAAAGACAGCAGTCGGGATGCTGTGCTTTACACGTGCTGCTGTCACATGACTGGACCTCATGTCATGATGACATCCATGGAGGAAAACATTACTTGCATGATTTACTTAACCCATTTAGACTTGAGGCCGATTCTACAAAATGTCTTCTAAATCACGACAGTTTTCTGAAAAACCCCATGTTTCTCTCTCAGTGGTTCCCAAACTGGGGTCCGGGGACCCCCAGGGGCCAGCTAAATGATAGTTTGGAACCAAATGGACCCTTATGGGTCTGTAACTCTGAGAGTGTACAAATGGCACCATTCCATTTGTACAGAATGGAATCTCTCAGAGTTAAATTAACATTGATTTTACAATATAAATTGGGGTCCCAGAGATAGAAATGCCATTAAATGGGGGTCCGTAGGCTAAATGCATGTAAAACTGGTTGAGAATCACTGCTGGAGCCGTAAAGATCTTCTCTTATGGGGGTCCCTGACCCTGGCACATATTTTCAAATGGGTGTCTGTCCGCGGTCTAATTAGTGTCAATTTGGGGGTACTTGACATGAAAAGGTCTAATGCTTTTCTCTCTCTCTCTCTCTCTCTCTCTCTCTCTCTCTCTCTCTCTCTCTCTCGCCTCTCCCCCCCCCCTCTCTCTCTCTCTCTCTCTCTCCTCTCTCCCCCCCCCCTCTCTCTCTCTCTCTCTCTCTCCCTCTCCCCCCCCCCTCTCTCTCTCTCTCTCTCTCTCTCTCTCTCTCCCCCCCCCCCTCTCTCTCTCTCTCTCCCCCCCCCCCCCCCCCCCTCTCTCTCTCTCTCTCTCTCTCTCTCTCTCTCTCTCTCTCTCTCTCTCTCTCTCTCTCTCTCTCCCTCTCCCCCTCTCTCTCTCTCCCTCTCCCCCTCTCTCTCTCTCTCTCTCTCTCCATCTCTCTCTCTCTCTCTCTCCCCCCTCTCTCTCTCTCTCCCCCTCTCTCTCTCTCTCCCCCTCTCTCTCTCCCTCTCCCCCTCTCTCTCTCTCTCTCTCTCCCTCTCCCTCTCCCCCTCTCTCTCTCTCTCCATCTCTCTCTCTCTCTCTCTCCCCCTCTCCCTCTCCCCCTCTCTCTCTCTCTCTCTCTCTCTCTCTCTCTCTCTCTCTCTCTCTCTCTCCCTCTCTCCCTCTCTCTCTCTCTCTCCGTCCCCTACATCATCATCCTCAGTGCTCTGTCTGGCTCCGTGTGCCACGGCGAGCTGCAGGGCCTGGCCGACCGCGTGGTCAACTGTCAGGAGGTCCTGGAGGCGGTCAACCTGCTGGTGCTGCAGGTCAGCTGCTTCCCCTTCACGCTGCAGACGCGCCAGTCGCGCATCAGCGTCCACAACGAGGTCCACTGGCCCGTCGGCAGCCCCGAGGACAGCAACATGGTGGTGAGTCGTCACTCTCTTTTGAAGCGGGCGGTGGTGGTGGTGGTTTTTTACTTAACTTTGACCTGATATCAGATTCTAAAAATGTCTTCTACATCCTGACAGTTTTCTGAAAAAGCTATGTTTCTATATCAGTCGTTCTTCGATTTTTCGAAAATAGCAGACCTACAAGCTCGTAGCGCGCCACTCGGTGGCGCGCTATGAGCTTGTAGATCTGCTATTTTTCAATAGCTAAAGCATAACATGATGCTATCACCAAAAGGGGTTCCCGCCCCAAAATGGGTTAAGTAAAAGTATCAATACTTTGTTTGTCGTGTTTATTTCGAATATGCCATTCAAAATAATGAATAAAAACAGAAATAATTCTTTGCATTTCCTAATTACAAGGAAGAACAATTAATATAAATAACTTAAAATATAAGAAAACGAAACAAAGTAAAAGACAAAAAAACAACTCTAAGCATATCCGAAAAGGAGTGAGAAGAAGTAAAACCCTAGATCAGCCCTATATACATTTCCATAATGTGTATAGGGCTGAAGTGGTTAATATGTTAGTATGTTTTGTATTAATAATGAAAATCTACAAAGTAACTAGTAACTAAAGTTGTCAAATAAATGTAGTGGAGTAAAAGTACAATATTTGGATCCGAAAGTATTGGAAATTGGAAATACATCAAGTAAAGCACAAATACCCCACTGCTTTGATGTGGTCAGTGAGCATGTGCCTCAGCTTTGTGGTCTAGTTACACCCCCTAGAGGCATAAGGATGGAATTACACAGTGGCTCTCATAACTATTTCACAATCTCCGAATGCTACATAGAGTCTGGAACTACACCTCCCGAAATCCGAGTAAGGAAGCTGCCATTTCCGTTCACGAAAACATATTTAGAGCTTTAGAGCTTATTTTTTCATTTCCATTTCTGCTAAGCAACAAGCTATAATATATGCTTAGATGATCGTGATTTATATTAGTGTAAATTTGCGCGACTTTAAAGATGAAACGGAAGTGGGATGGAGGAGGCTCCACTTCCGCTTTATAGTTGACATGTCATGATAGAGCTTCCGTTGCTCCAGACTGTATGATGGAAGCATTTGTGAAATTGCAAGAGGCAACAGTCTGGCACGGCGTGAACGCAATACTAATAACACAGAGGCACCTCTTCCACCGGAGTGGAACCGGTTCAGTGATTTTTTCCCCCCCATTTTATGTTGAACAGTGTTGTTTTTGACAGCAATTTTTTATTTTAGTTTTAGTCATAGTCTCTTGAATAGTTTTCATTTAGTTTATAGTCACATTTTAGTCACCTGGAATGTTTTAGTGTTGTGTCTAGTTTTAGTCGACTAAATCTACAGTTGATTTAGTCGACTAAAATAGAGGTAGTAGCAATTGTACGGCAAAAGCAAAGGATGTGCGGCACACAACAACGGCACATTGGGAGCCGAGAGACCGACTGACTGACGTCCATTTTGTTTCCCAGCAGAGGGAGAAGTCGCCCAACAGCGAGTTGACGTACTTTGGCCTTGGGGACTACAGCAGGTCCCTGCAGTGGGGCGTGGCCAGCCCCATCCTGCGCTGCGACGACGCCTTCGAGAAGATGGTTCGAACGCTTCTGGAAAGGTTAGTGTTTGTTGAAGTATAGCCTCTTGAGTTAACCTTTAATGTTTCTCCTTTGTTTTCAAAGGAGAAACATGTTTAACCCATTTAGACATGACGTCGAAATTATAAAAAAGATTCTTCTAAATCCTGACAGTTTTCTGAAATACCTATCTTTCTATATCAGTGGTGCTCAATATTTCATGTCAAGGACCCCAAAAATGATATGTAATAGGCCGCCGACCCCCATCTGAAAATATGTTGTTTCAGGGACCTCCCCCAGAAGCAAAGATTTGAGTTAAAAACGTTCGCTGTGAAAGAATATATATTGAAAGCTCGCTATGAGCTTGTAGATCTGCTATTTTTCAATAGCTAAAGTATAACATAATGCTTAAAAACCCCCAAAAGGGGTTCCCATCCTGAATGGGTTTAAGTAAAACATTTGAGTACCTTTTCTCCCACCCGCCCTCCCCAGACACCCTCACCTGCACAGCATGGTGATCCGCAGCTACCTGCTCATCCAGCAGTACACGGAGGCCATGATGGCGCTGACCTCCTCGCCGTCGCTGCGCGACCACATCACGCCCGAGACGCTGGCCATGGTGGAGGACCTGATCAGCGCGCCGTGCCGCGAGGGCTCGCGCGGCCGCGGCCACATGCTGCTGGTGCGCGTGCCCTCGCTGCAGCTGGCCATGCTGGCGCGCGAGCGCCTGGAGGACGTGCGCGACAAGCTGGGCCTGCAGTACTGCTTCGCCGTCATGCTGGGGAGCCCCGCCGCCGCCGAGCTCAGCCTGAGCAGGAACTTCACCAGCCGCCTCAGGGTGAGTTATTACCACCACCAAGTGTTGATTTGTTGAACTTCACCAGCCGCCTCAGGGTGAGTTACTACCACCACCTAGTGTTGATTTGTTGAACTTCACCAGCCGCCCTCAGGGTGAGTTATTACCACCACCTAGTGTTGATTTGTTGAACTTCACCAGCTGCCCTCAGGGTGAGTTATTACCACCACCTAGTGTTGATTTGTTGAACTTCACCAGCTGCCCTCAGGGTGAGTTATTACCACCACCTAGTGTTGATTTGTTAAACTTCACCAGCCGCCCTCAGGGTGAGTTATTACCACCACCTAGTGTTGATTTGTTGAACTTCACCAGCCGCCTCAGGGTGAGTTACTGCTACCTACCACCACCAGCTGTCGTGACTTATCGTCATTACCGTTTAGGGGTGTAACGATAGCGTCGCAGTCCCGCCCCCTTTCATGACGACGACAGGCCCAGGAAAAGCATTTCCCATGCATTTTTCCCATAGACGTTTCAGAAAGTATTTTTTTAAGCATCGGACAAAGAAACGCAACACCCTGCCATCTTTTTTCTTCTTTCTAATTATTTGTTCGGCCCCAAAAATTGTGTTTGTTTGTTTGTTAAATGAAAGTGATAGTCTGTCGTGGCGTTTTAAAAATATTTAATGAATGCTGTGCATTGTGCTTTTGCTGCAGGCGTGGCGAGGTTGTGAGAATGAAGAATGGACGCCACGCACCTACGAGGACCTGGAAGGGCTGCCCTGCATTGTCATCCTGACAGGGAAAGACCCCCTGGGGGAGACCTTCCCAAGGTAGCGCAGCGCTCTCTCTCTCTCTCTCTCTCTCTCGCTCTCTCTCTCTCTCTCTCTCTCTCTCTCTCATCTCTTCATCATAATCCAGTGGTTTCCAAACTTTTCAGCCCATGACCCAAAACAGAAATGATGTATTCGCCCCGGGACCCAAACTAGTGAAAATAGTAGATCTACAAGCTACAGAGCACTACTTCTTAAATAATTTGTTCTAATTTATGGAATGTCTTGTGCAAAGCATTGTGGTCATTGTAGTAACCCAGCAGTGAGACCGGGGGGGGGGGGGGGGGGGGTTAACTCAAATCTTTGCTTCTGGGGGGGGTCCCTGGAACAACATATTTTGAGATGGGGGGGGGGGGGGGGGGGGGTAGGCAGCCAAATACATATAATTCTAGGGATCCTTGACATGAAATAGTTCGAGAACCGCTGAGATAGAAACAGGGTTTTTCAGAATACTGTCGAATCGTCCTCAGGTCTAAATCTTGTGCTCTTCTTCTTCTGCCCCCTCCCGTTAGGTCTCTGAAGTACTGTGACCTGCGCCTCATCGACTCCAGCTACCTGACGCGCACCGCCCTGGAGCAGGAGGTGGGCCTGGCGTGCACGTACGTGTCGGCGGGCCTGGTCCAGGAGCCGTCCGCGGCCCGCGAGCCGCCCGACGCGGAGAAGATGGACACCGGTCACTGCAACGACCGCGACGAGCTGGATAGGCCGCCGAGCAACGGCAGTGCTGCGACCAGAGCCTCCGGTGGGTCCCTGACCTCCCTTTGAGACCATGTGCTGGGGCGTCATTTATGATTAATCATGTCAACCCCAGCGGCACCTATTCTGGCGCAAACATTCAGCAAAAATGGCAGATCTACAAGCTCATAATGCATCGTCGTGGCATGTTGTAAGCTTGTTGATCGACCATTTGGGGGATTTTGTAGAGGGGAATGGGGGGGTGGGCAAGTGCAGACCCCTTTTTTTCGGTCTTGTGTTGTTTTTGTTTTGTATCTGTTTGAAAACTGCCTCTAACAGGCCAACACCTTTCCTCTTCCTTTCTGTGTGTGTGTGTGTGTGTGTGCATGTGTGTGCTCTCTCAGGCTCGTGTGCGGAGAACGGTGTCAGCTCCTCGGACCTCGTGGCAGAGTCCTTCCCGAAGCCCTCGATGTCCTCCTGCCCACCTGAGGGCGCTGGCGTCCTCACCAGAGAGGAAGGCACCACGACCAACATGCCTCACCGGGTCAAACAGGAGTGCGATTCGCCCAACCTCTCCAGGTCAGTGTTGATTTAGTCGTCTAATACTATGATAAAAAAATGTAGATTTGTAAAAATCTAAAACTGGACTTAAAGGGCCACTCCCCCATTTTGCAACCAGATCTTATTTTAATGATGTTTGGGAGACGAGAAACATTTTCCTGGGGTTTTTATGTGGGTAATTTCAGTATTTCAAAGTGTCCATGGGCTCCATGATGTCATGGACACTGGGCTCACTTGCTTCCTGGACTACATGTTGTCTCAGTAAGACAGCCCTCCCCCTATCCACAAGGAGGAGCAGTGCACCAAAGCATTATGGGAATTGTAGTCCAGGAAGGAAGTGACCCCAGTGACTCGATGACATCATGGAGCCCATGGACACCTTGAAATACTGAAATATCTAAAAACACAAATTACACACATAAAAACCACAGGAAAGTGTTTCTTGTCTCCCAAACATGATTAAAATAAGATCCGGTCGCAAAAGGGGTGAAGTGGCCCTTTAGTCATATTTCCGATGACTCAAATGTGACTTAAAACTAAATGAAATGTTATTTATTCCAAAGACATACGGACAAAAAAAACAAAAGAATCTAAATCTGTGCTGTAACCCAAATCAACCACCACTCCACTTCCAGGTCGTCCAAAGCTCCTCCCTCGCTCTGCTCCAACTCCTCCTTGGCCTCCTCCTCCTCCTCATCGTCCTCCTCCTCCTCCTCCTCGTCCTCCTCCTCGCCATGCTCCTCCTCGGCGCAGAGGCCCAGCCAGTCCACGCAGCGCGGCGGCGGCGGTGGCAGCAGCGCCGCCAAGCCCGCGCGGCGGCGAGTGTCCCCGCGCACGGTCATCCTGTCCCGCGCCGCCTACAACCTGCTGGCGGGGGAGTCGCCGGGCAGTCAGCTGAGCTCCTGCTCGCTGCTGCCTCACGCCGACATGGCCTGGAGCAGCCCGCTGAGACCGCCGCCCGCACACCACATGCAGGTTGGTTGGTTTGCTGCAGTGTTGTTTTTGTCGACTGAAAAAAAAGGACAAAAAAAAGATTTTCACTGATGGAAACTAAATGAAAACTAAGCCGTGATGACTGAAACTAAATTATATTGACAATTTCGTCAACAAATAAAAACTAGACTAAAATGTTAGGAAGGGACTAGTGGACTTCTTCAAGTGGGTCCATGTCTGGTCTCCTGTTACAGGCCCAATAGTGTATTTTATTTTATGGTGTATTTTATTTGATGTGTTGTATAATTATAATGATGTATGTAAATCTGCCATGTAAGAAGCTTGCTTGTTTTTGAGTGGTGCAGCGTCTTTTTCACCACCAAGTGTCACTGTTGCACGCGCACACACACACACACACACACACGCGCAAGCGCGTACAGTACGAGTACAGTATTAGTTAGTTTAGTATTCATCTGATCATTGTTTGGAAACTGTCATGTCGGCTCATTGTTTATGTGAAATGTAAGTCAAAGTCTCTTGTAAGTCCATTTATGGGCTGGGTGGGCTTCCTTGGAGGCATGACACTTAGATCAATCAATCAATCAATTAATCAATCATCGATTGGTGCAGGGTGCGGAGCAGAGCGCGTTCTACCGCCAGTGGACGGTGGCCCGGCAGCACCACGCCGACTACGAAGCCACGGCCGTGCCTCACCCGAGACGCCTGCTGCTCAGCGGACCCCCACAGGTCAGTGCAAGATTTGTGCCGCATTTTCGCCTTTTTTCCCCAAAAACAGCAGACCTACAAGCTCATAGCGCGGCACTCGGTGCCGCGCTATGAGCTTGTAGATCTGCTATTTTTCAATAGCTAAAATAGAACATAATGCTTAAAACACCAAAAGGGGTATTCCCGTACTGAATGGGTTAATTCAGATGACTAGAAGCTCTAGCTCCACATATAAAAAAAGAAGAAAACTTTGCCGTATGTGCGCGTTGCTGTCTGATGACGTTGTGGTCCTAATGGGCAAAAGAGGTGGCTGAAATGTGCCCGAATAATGCCTTTTATATTAACTGTACGATATGTGAAGACATTGATAGTGAGCCTAGACCCAAGGCAGATTACTAGTCTGGGGCAAGTTAGGAGGCAAGTGGGAGTTCAAGCTCAGTGGCGTGCACAGATAGACACCAAGTGGTGCTAGAGCACCTGCCCTTTGCCCTCTGGACAGCAATGTGCCCTTTTGAAAAACAAATTGTACACTGTACAGTATGTGGACCATGGTGACATTGATCAATTCTTGATAAAAAAAAGCTTCTAATATATTATTTATGCCCCAAAATCAAATAGCAAATAGACACCACGCCGACCCTATTCTGATTCTGGTAAGTGGGATGATGAAATTGTCGCGAGTGGCGTTCAAAATGATTCACGAAAAACAGGCCGGGGATACGTTTGGAAAAGGTTGTCCAGTTGAAATGAGTATAGGAAAGTCGCAGCTGCAGCAGCGTTCGTTGCCTGACTGGTGTGTCTTTCGATCTTCCCTCTAGGTGGGAAAAACGGGAGCCTACCTGCAGTTTCTGCGCATCTTGTTTCGCATGCTCATCCGACTGCTGGAGGTGGACGTGTATGACGAGGAAGAGGTGGAGGAAGGTGAGCATTTTGCCAAGCAAAGCTGTTTCATGTTGTTCCACTCAGTTTATTTTACATTCTTTCCCTGTTTAATAGGCTATGTTCTCTTAGACTGTTGGCTTACGTAATACCTATGATTCTTGATGACTATTTTTTTTTAATGTATTTCATGTATTACCATGTTTTTGTTCTTGCTTACTGTAAATCGCTCTGGATTAAGAGCGTCTGCTAAATGCCTAAATTGTAAATTGTATAGACCTAGGATCTAAGACTAGACTATACTATAGACCCGCCGTGGTTCCCAAAATGTTTTAGCCTGTGGCCCAAAAGAGAGATTAGATGTTTAGCAGATCTACAAGCTCGCAACGCGTCGCTTTTCGTGTCGCGTTGTCAGCTTGTAGATCGGCTATTTTCACTACTTCTTTTTCTTAGATTTTTCTTTTTTTGAAATTACTGGGGAAAAATAGAATTTTGTTTTTAATTTTACATTTAATGTAAGCTTTTTTTTTTGGGGGGGGGGGGGATGTTTTGAAATAATAATAATTAAAAACTAAATGTAGGAAACAAAAACATATAAAGGGACACATATAAATGTGTCCGTGACCATCAAAGGGGTCCCGAGCCAGTGTTTTGGGGACCACTGCTCTAGCAATGGTCCTGAGCAGGCAGCACTCCATAAGACCACCTGAACAACAGCCTTCAGCTGGGTGAAGCCAAAGCAGGATTAACTCATTTTCTGCTAAGGACGAACGACATTGGACGAGTTTTATTGAAAGTCACAGATCGCCTAGAACGACATTGGACGAGTTATTAGTTGGCTACGCTGTTGGCGGGCTGCCAGACTAAAGTTAATCTACGCTTTCTACGCTGCTGGCGGTCTCCGTGTCTCCGAGTCAATATGGAGTCATGGTGCAGAATGTTCTCCGTCGTCTCACTCTCACGCTTTTCATTGCTCTCGTTGAACCTCTCCAGAGACCGAGACGTCCGAGGTTCCCGTGGCTCAACTCGGCACCCGGTGGCCCGACATCGAGGAAATGCGCCAGATGCCCTTCGACCTCTGTCCCCGCGACCCCAAGTTCAGGAAGGCCAGCCCTGTTTACACTGACAAGATGCCAACCAGTCTGAAAGGTCAGCACAGAGTCACATTTGAACCACTTCATTGTATGTCAAATAGTCAGTGTTTGTCTTTTTTTGGGGTTTTTTTGCCAAATGTTCGGCTATTTTTATAGCGAGGCTTCCCTCCCCATCCCCTCCCAGTATTTCTTACAGGAATAGCTGTTGAAAAATAGCAGATCTACAAGCTCATTTTCGTTTTTAACTCATATCTTTGCTTCTGGTGGGAGCCTGGAACAACATATTTTCAGATGGGAGGGTCGGCAGCCAATCACATATAATTTTTGGGGTCCTTGACATGAAATAGTTTGAGATACTGACATAGAAACATAGGTTTTTTCAGAAAACTGTCATGATTTAGAAGACATTTGTAGAATCTGGTGTCAGGTCTTACAATACATAAAGTTGGAAATCAGTGTCTGGTAGGACATCTACTGGTTGGCAAGTAGTACTGCCAGTTCTGCAGAGATTCCTCACAATAATGCTAGGAATATGGTTTCTCATGTGGGAGACCCTGGGATCAGTGTTGATTTTGACAGCAAAGTTTTAGTTTTAGTCATAGTCTCTTGAATAGTTTTCATTTAGCTTTAGCCATTGTAAACGGATGTACTCTTCAAAAGTATTTATAGGAATATGATACGCGTGGTTATTTGGTATGCAGATGAAAAATGATTGTTATTTTGGTACACACAGACGCTAAAAAAGAAGGAGAGAGCCAAACGTCGACGAAGAGAGAGACCGTGTCCATCCGTCTGAGTAGGTTCGCGGCCCACAATGCCTTTCACCACTGTGAGCAGTGTCACCACTACCGTGAAGCCAGCCCTGCCACACAGGTACGAGCAACGCACCGCATTCTCCACAGCGGCTTTCTAGAAATATGGGCATTTGCAGTGGTGGATAAGTGACTAAGTACATTTACTTAAGTACAATTTTGAAGTATTTGTACTTTACTTGAGTATGTCAAATTTTCAGTACTTTTACTTCTGCTCCACTACAATTCAGATATACAAATATTGTACTTTTACTCCACTACATTTACGGTAGTTGAAAACTTTAGTTACTAGTTACTTTGTAGATTTGTATTATTATTACAAAACATACGTTAACCACTCCAGTCCTATATAGATTTCTGCCATTTGAAGATCGCATATCTACAATTGTTGTACATAGTGAGCTTTTCAAAAGCTTTTTTATACATTTGAAAACTTTGAAACGAGACATTCGGCATAAGCTTTCTGCTTTTGGTACTTTTAAGTCAATTTTGAATTCCGGACTTTTACTTGTAACGGAGTAGTTCTACATTGCTGTATTGATAACGTTCTGTGTGCGTGTGCGTGCGTTGCAGCTGTCCGAGTGCACCTTCCACGCCTTCACCTTCTCCTCCTCCATGCTGGGCGAGGAGGTGCAGCTCCACTTCATCATCCCCAAGTCCAAGGAGCACCACTTTGTCTTCAGTCAGCAGGGCAGCGTCCTTGAGAGCATGAGGCTGCCCCTGGTCACCAACAAGGTGGGTTCACTGGAGAGTTCTCAGCCAGTGGTCCGGGGACCACCAGTGGTCCTTGAGGGGGTTCCAGTTGATCCCCAGCTAAATGATGGAGAGTTGGTAACCAAATGCACCCTTATAGATATTTAACTCTTGAGAGTGTAAAGAGAAAGAGAATCAAGAGAAATTTGCACATTTTGCATAGATAGTTTTTATCGTAGTCTTTTGATTAATACATTTTTTTTAGTCACATTTTAGTCACCTGAAATTCTTTAGTGTTTCAAATATGTCAAGTCTGTCTGTCTGTCTGTCTGTCTGTCTGTCTGTCTGTCTGTCTGTCTGTCTGTCTCACTCTTTCCATCTCTCTGTATATCTTGTCTATATGTATCTCACTCTCTCTCTCCATCTCGTCTCTTCCTTCCAGGACCCTGGTCTGCTGAAGAGCCCCATCTTCACCCCCACCACGGGCCGCCAGGAGCACGGCCTGCTCAACCTGTTCCATGCCATGGAGGGCGCCGCTCACCTCCACATCCTGGTGGTCAAGCAGTACGAGATGCCCCACTACCGCAAGTACTGGGCCAACCACATCCTGCTGGTGCTGCCTGCCATGTTCAACAGCGCCGGAGTCGGTGAGTTGCTTTTTTTTTTTACTGCATGTATGGGGACTGTGTGGTTAATGGTTGCTCAGCCAGTTTAGGCTTCACTATCATAAAACCACATTTTACTTTCTCTAACTTTTTTGACTTTGTGCTCATCCCAGAAGTAAAAGGAAAAAAGTTGTACATTTATGTAATGTCTGGATATTGTGTTGTTGTAGGAGCTGCTCGCTTCATGATCAAAGAGCTGTCCTACCACAACCTGGAGCTGGAGAGGAACCGTCTGGAGGAGCAAGGTGTCAAGAGGCAGGACGTGTGGCCTTTCATCGTCATGATGGACGACACCTGTGTCCTGTGGAACGCCCAGCAGCCTCCATGCAGCAGCAGGTACGTTGCTTTTTTTTTTTTTTTTTTTTTTTTTTTTTTAGGAACATTCATACAGTCCACATTGTTCATAGAGATTACAGGAGCAATGGTCATGCAGTTCAGATAATTTGGGCGTAGCTGATAGTTGGTATATGCCATATAAGCCACAGTGTGTTTTCTGTGAAAGCATTGCGGCGCACCGAAAATAGCCTTTAGTTTAGACATGATATTGGTCCGACTGTCATTAGACCGACAACCTACGGGCTCAAACCCTAACCGCAAGCACGGAGCAGCACATGTTCGACCTCATGTCGGTCCGTTGGTGTGTCTAATCTGTGTGTGCATCCCATTGTGAGCTTGTCATTAGTTATTTTAAGATGAAAGACTATTTGAAGTGATCAAACTACTATAGCAATAGAATAGGTCTAGAATAGGTGCTACCTATAAGCATCTTCCAGAAACATGAATGGACTCAGAAATGTCATAAAAGCTACTTTAGATGCCTCAAATCTATTCCATGATCATTACTTACCGCCTCCCTCCACGTTGCTTTCGCCTCCCCGACAGTGAGACACCAGAAGGGGGTCCCAGCCTCGCCAACGTGTCCCTGAAGACGGTTCTCCAGCACATGGAAACCACGCCCAAGATCTCCCTGTATGCCATGTGTGGCACGCGCAAGTGGAGCAGCAGCCTGGCCCGCAGGCCGCCCGCCCGGCCCTTCACCCGCTGTCACCTCCATGACTTTGTCATGCTCAACGTGGACCTGACGCAGAACGTCCAGTACGACCTGAATCGGTGAGTCCGACACCGGAGCGACCAACCCGACGAGTCAGTCATGCATTGTAGACCAGTGGTTCTCAAATGGGCTCTATGCACATACCTGTATACACGCCATTTTGGAAAAGACCTTGTTGGGCCCCTTCCCTATACTTGTGTGTGTTACCGATGATTCTAATGAAGGCTCTGTTCCAACATAGTCAGGGTGCTGCTAATGTGCATGTTGGCTCACTGGAAACACTACGCTACACCAGCGGGTCTCAAAGTGTCCTTGAGTGGGTTCCAAACAGGTGTGCAACTCTGAGAGTGTACAAATGGAACCAAATAGACCCATTTGGTTCCATTCGTACACTCTCAGAGTTATGGGGGTCCTTGAAATTAAAATAGTTTTAGAACCACTGCACACTAAATGGTACAGAGCCTTAATTAGTATCATCAGTAACACCTGTGAAGGAAGTAGGGAAGCGGCCCGGAAGCAATACGCCATGACACTGAGGCAAACCTCGCACTGGAAGTTCAATGAATTCATGGCAGTGAATGGAGCCGGCTGGACCAGCTCATGAACAAAAACTGTTTATGAACCACTGAGACCTTTGTCATATAATCGGTTCAGGAAAATAAAAGAAGACATATCACAGGTTGCTTTCTAATCACTTGCTTATCGATGTGCGGAGTACATCATTTTATTGAAGATCTAAACAGCACCAGGTATCGTTTCTGTTTTGGAGGTATCGCGAGGTTTTGCTGCCAGACAGGAAACGATGGACAGTCTCGCGATACTTGGCACGTCCAGAAACGTATTTGTGCTCTTTAGATACCTCTAAATACCTCTAAAATTAGCGAGTAGCCTACTTTACAAAGGTCTCAGTCATTCAGGTGGCCACTGGGCTCTCATCGACTCCAATGTATTCCACCGAACTTCCGGGTGTAGTTTGCCTCCCATGGTGCGAAGAATCTGCCGCCTGGAATTGCATGAGAGCGAAAATTAAGTTGGTGTCCTTACCTTCTTTTTCAGATACCTTTCCCGGAAGTAGGAACAGTTATTCTGTGTGCATATAGCCCATTGGGTTCCAAATGAACCCTTATGGGTACATTTTTGTTCCATTTGTACACTCTCAGAAGGCCTAATTAAAGGCTAACTATTGCTAACTGGGGGTTTCTCGAAATAAAAGAAAAGTTTGAGAACCACTCATGTCTGACGGAAGACAAGGCAGTCTTGTGACATCTGCACTTGCTGACAGACAGTGGCCTTGTGGTTAGAGTGTCCGCCCTGAAACTGGGAGGTCTGGGGTTCGATCCCCAGCCGTGTCATACCAAAGACTGTAAAAATGGGACCCAATGCCCTCCCTGCGTGACACTCGGCATCAATGAGTTGGATTGGGGGTCAAATCAACGAATGATTCCCGAGCGCGGCGCACGCTGAGGCTCACCGCTCCAAGAGATGGGTCAAATGTGGAGAACAAATTTCACTGCGGTAACATGTGACTAATCGTACGACTTTGGTGTGTTCTGCAGGTATAGCTGTGAGGAAGTGGACTTCAATCTGAGAGCCAACAGCAGTGGCCTGCTGCTTTGTCGCTTTGACCACTTCAGCCTGATGAAGAAACACATCTCGTTCGGGGGCCACAAGGACTTCCTGGTTAAACCCAAACTCATGGTGCGTCTTTGTTCATGTTTCCTTTCATAGATCCGCTTTATTCATTTCTGTTCCAAAACACGGCAGGGATTCTGTGTAAATGCTTTCAATGTTTACTTGGCTTTTTTCCTCAGATGAATCACATTTCAGGGCTTCCTCCCTGTTATGTTCTTCCCATTATTATTTATTATAACTTTATTTGTATTCTGCTTAAAACTTTGGCTCGCTCTGGAAGCATAGTTCCAACTTTGCAATGTTTGTCTTCTTCCGGAAACATTTTGAAATGTTTTATACTTTTTGAGGTGTTTCGCTTTTTGTAACTGTGATTTCACAGCGGAAATCAACGGATGGCGTGAAGGTTTTGCTTTTTGCCGAGCCCTCAGTGTTTCCTCAGGAACAGTGCCATTCTAGTTAACACATTTCATGTAATCCAGTAATCAAAAATAATATTTTTTATTTATTTTTACTCACATGTTAGACGGCCTGCATACGGATCCGACGTGCACGTGTGCGTGCACGCTTATTTGTCCTTTTTCTGCTCAAAATGAGACAATCTGGCATCTTTAGGAGCTTATAAAACATGAAAACAAGCTAAGCTGATGCTATCGCCGGGCGCTGCTGCCCCTCCATGCCTAACAACAGCTATGGGGGGATACACGGCCTCTGAGGGGGCTCTTCTCCTTTGGTTTTTCCCGCATTTTTCTGGCACTGGTGCCACTTTTTCCCCTAGAGGGCTAGCATGGATTGTGTTGAATACAACACTGTTGCAGTGATGTAAATAGGTTTTCAATGTAATGAGTCCCGGGATGCAGGGATGGTCTTTTAGATGAGTCCCAGGGACATTTTATGAGTCCCACTTCAACGACGTTAGGAGTCATATTTTGCAAATTGCAGAATTTAACTCCCATTTCATTTTATATGGTTATAATGAGGTTATATTCATGTAGAAAACAGAAGAATAAATGATTATTATAACTAAAGCTTGCAAAATAAACTAGAATAAAAAACAGTACAGTAGTGCATCCCGTGGATGCAGAGGTTGTTGTTTTATTGCGTCCCTCAACTATAAACTGCGTTTTGGGATGCAAAATGCACCCTATTTTAATCTCTGCTGTTGGGGTGCCGGCCGGGTCAGTGCCTCGACCTTCGTAATCAGAAAGTCCAACCATTTTGGTTCTGGCTGGAGAACTGTGTTGTATACAGTATATCGCCCTCTAAGTCACTGGTTCCCAAACAGTGGGTCAGGACGGACACATTTTTTGGGGCGGTCCCTATATATTTTGTTTCCTACATTTTTGTTTTTAACTATGATGATTTCAAAACATTTTCATGATTTTTTTTCCCCCAGTAATTTCATTGAGAAATAAAAGAAAAATCAAAGACATTCCATAAATTAGAAAACTAAATGTTTAAGAAGTAGTGAAAATAGCCGGTTCGCGACGCGTTGTGATATGCTATGCTATATTGTAGATCTACTATTTTCACCAGTTTGTGTCCCACGGTCAAACAATCTAATCTCTCTTTGTGGTCTGTGGTTTGGGAACCACCACTGCTCTTAATAAGTTATTAATTCACGTTTGTCTGGTCTTTGGTCTTTGCAGGAGATGGAGAACCCGGCTCCCATCAGCCCGGCCCATTACGTGTGTGCTCCCGACAGCGAGCAGACCCTGCTGGCCGCGCCGGCACAGTTCCTGCTGGAGAAGTTCCTCCAGAGCTGCAGCCACCGGCTGTTCCCCAAGGCCGTCAACAACAGAACCAACCCTGTGCTGTGCATCGACAGCTATCTCAACATCGGCCCAGAGGTATGTCATGTCGGTGGTTCCCAAAGTGGGGTCCCTTAGGGGTCCTTGAGAGAGTTCCAGGGGGTCCCCAGCTAAATGATAATTAGGACCATTATGGGTCAGTAACTCATAGAGTGTACAAATGGAACCAAATACAGATAATTCTGGGGGTCCTTGACATGAAAACGTTTGAGCACCGCTGCCAAAATCTTTCGCAAAACTGTCAGGACTTAGAAGACATTTTGTTTTTAATGGCTTTACTCTTGAGATTTCACAGTCATGCCTTTATGTTCTGAATGACTGACGGTCTGTGTTGTCTGTGCTTTCCGCCCATGCAGGTGCCTGTGTGCTACATCAACTCGCGTCCACACTCCACCAACCTCGACCACAAGGGCCTGGTCTTCAGTGGTCTGCTGCTCTATCTCTGTGACTCCTTTGTGGTCTCCGGTCTCCTCAAGAAATTCCACTTTCTCAAAGGTAACGCGAGTCTACTCTTGTATATATAGCCGCACACTCCCCAACAGCTGCCAATGCCCAAACGTTTTTTATTGTGAACCAGTGTTGTTTTTGGCAGCAAATTTTGATTTTAGTTTTAGTCACATTTTAATCACCTGGAATGTTTTAGTGTCAGTCTAGTCTAGTCTAGTCTAGTCTAGTTTCAGTCGACTAAATATCATAAGATTTAAAAATGCCTTTTGGAGGGTCATGATGCCGTCGTAATCACTGTTTTTACACTTGCTGAAAATAGAAGATCCACAAGCTCACAACGTGTCGCAGCGCGACACGTTGAACTGGATCTCTTCACTAGTGGGTCCCTTCCTAACATTTTAGTCTAGTTTTTATTTGTTGACGAAAATGTCAGTATATTTAGTCTTAGTTTTAGTCACCATAGCTTAGTTTCCATTTAGTTTCGTCATGGTTTTAGTCGGCGAAAACAACACTGTTGTGGACACAGAGAAGAGCATACATCTTGACCATAACCACCAATGTCCACTCCACAGGTGCCACTCTGTGCGTGATCAGCCAGGACCGAAGCTCCCTGCGTCAGACCATCGTCCGGCTGGAACTGGAGGACGAGTGGCAGTTCCGCCTGAGGGACGAGTTCCAGACGGCCAACTGCAGCGAGGATCGGCCCCTCTTCTTTCTCACCGGCCGCCATGTTTGATCGTAAGAAGAACCCTCCTTCCGTGAGTGTCCCCCCCCCCCCCCTCCACTTTAACACAATCAGATGAAAGGATAACCACTGATTCGAAGAAAACAGCCGGCAATCACAGTTCTTAAACGGAGAGGATATCCTGGAGCCTGTTGAGGCCCCAAAGTGCCACGACAACAATGGACACGTGGGCCATCGATTGAGGCTCTGGCTACATGGAACCTGCACTATCATAGTCCACTACACCATGGCACAGCAACAAGAGGGCCAGTGCTATTAATTGACTTTTTGGTTGGACTTATCCCTAACCAAGCCTGTTTGCAACCGAAAGAGACTTTGCTGTGAAAACGCTACAGCGGACAATGAACGTTTATTCTTTCCTTCTTGTTGTTTTGTTTCGTTCCAAGCTGTTCTATCCCTGCAAAAAAAACAACAGACTATCATCGATGATAATAATGTGATTTACATGAAGACTGTACAGTTATGTATACTTGGACTGTGACTGCAGTAATGTCCAATACTGGACCATACTTCTAATCTCAGGGTTTTAAGGAGAGTTACAAGCGAGTGCGTTGCGAGGATAAACGGACCTTTCTCCTCGGTCAGTGCATTGTGCTCATCAGTACCCCCCGTGCCGTGCGTTTTGGTACCCCAGTGTGGCTCACCAAAGATATCCTCAGCTCAGCTGCACCTTGGCCCGCGTATCTCTATGCTTTCCTCATCCACACAAACTCAGCGAAGCTCGCGGATCATACGGAGAGATCGCTTACTACATCAAAGGAATGTATAACGCTCATGGACGTTGACCGGTTTTGTGGAGTTGCCAAGTGTATTGGATTTCCCCTAGCTTCACTTCGAAGGTCCTTAACGCGAGCATCGGATTCTACAATGTCAGCGGGGGTTAGCACGACTCGTGGGTATCGGAGCTGCTTCGGCGCGACTACGAATGTGGAGCCCACTGTGAGGAACGCCCCTTCCCGCTCGTGCCTTTGTGTTATTTATAATGGCATCGGTCCTCTTTCAGACGAGAAATCCTGCGAGTATCTATATATTTTTTTTCTCTCTCCGGAAGAGAGTCAAAGTTGTGCTCCTTTTGCATTTGATTTGGAGCAAAGCGGGCGTGTGGTTTTTTCCACCTGAAGGATTTCATTCAATTGCTCTGTTACTTTATAAGTGTTAGCCAATCGGAAGGGAGAGCAAAGCGCGGGAGACAATGAGATCGGTTCACACGCAGTCACCGGTGTTTTATAAATCTTAATTTCATGCTATGCAGTGTATGCATAATCCCAGTGATGCTTCTCTCTTACTGCCAACTGTTGTCTGTGTGCCTGTGATTCTGCCCCTTATTGTAATAGTGTTCTGTGCCTGTGGCTACCAAACGAGACACACCTTTAAACCCGTCACATAATTCATCAGTCACATAGCAAACACCTGGTAGTAAAAAAAAGGTTAGTAATATGCTCTGAACCCCCCCCCCCCCCCCCCCCCCCCCACCACCACCACCACCACCACACCCCCCACAAACAAACAAAGAAAAATGGATAATCAATCCTAAGAAAGGGAATGTACAATGTCTTAACAGATGACCAGATGTCAATTCATATATTATACTTGAAAGCGGGTAGGAATGTTTTTAATATGTTACTGCACAGGGTCGTCCAAAGAATATGCCTTAAAGTGATGTTTGTCGTCGTTACACAGACGACGTCACTGGTAGCTGAAAGTTCATTCATTTTACGGACCAATGAGAATGAAGAAATATTGTTTTCCCCGGGGAACCGAGAGAAGGGCAAATTAATTGGATGTAGGACTACTGTCTGTTGTCTAAAGTTTACATTATTAATATATTATAACAACCTTATAACAGCGGAGGGTTGCTGATATCTTTGTTTTTTTTTTGCATTGCGTAACTTTTAGTATTATATTTTTGGTCACTAATGTCTTTGTCTGCATTTTGTGTTGTCGGCAAAAAAAGGCAAAAAGAAGAATCTACCTAGATGTGTTCTTATTATTACAATGTGTTTGTAACCCCACACTGTCGTTGTGTTGGACGTTTTATTGAAAATGAAATTCAGAAATCCCGTCGCGAGGGATTCTTATTTATTTGGCGAGCGTTTTTTTTTTGGACTGATAATCATTAGTGAAGTGTAATTTTTGATTGCATGATGCTGAGCTGGCTTAAATCAAAGTGTGGCGTGTGCTCCTCTTCAATGGAACCACCCAATGAAGGCTTTGCACAAGAGAGACCCCACGTTGAATGGAGTCTTATGTCTACTGAATGGTAAGCGGCTATTAGGGGACGTGAAATTGCACTATACGACTAGCCAGCAGCAAAAACAAACAAACCAAAACATTCTGATGAGTTCAAGGTTTCATGAACATTCATTTATTTTTTTTCGGTTTTATGACCTCTAATTACATCCACACACAACCTGACAATTTGAACATTCAGTGGATTTTCTGTGGTCTGGGGCTTTCTCTGTGTGTTCTGAAGCATTTTGAGCTGCAATGAAAACAGGCAATCGTCCCTCAACAGTGACATTTGCTGGCAAATTGTTATGTCATATATGGGATTTGTGGACTGTTACATCACAGGCCTGAGTCCACAGGCCACAGTCCACTTGTTTGAGGCCAAAAAACCCCAGACCACAGAAAATCTACTGAATGTTAAATGTTTTTTGGGTGCAATTAAGCTCCGAAAACCTAGAAAAGAAAACAAAATCTTTTTTTTAATGTCACCAGACCTTTATTAGGTGAACTCCCCCAAATACAATGACTCCATACCCCCAAAAAGTGGTTCCCAAACGGTGTGCCGACTCCAGGCACACTGGTGTGCTGTGAGACAAGTCCAGGTGTGCCTTGGGATTTTGTGACACTACAAATTATAATTCATACAAGTTATTATTATTTTTTAATTACTGTATCAGTACTTTGTCTGCACACATGTCCCAGTACAGAGTGGTATGAAATATTAAATTTGATACCCAAATGTTTTGAAACCACTGTTTTTTTTTTTTTCTTTGAATCTGGTGGAAAAAAAGAAAATCCATTTCTTTTACAATTCCTTGTCCATTGACTTGTCCATCGGTGTGCCTTGGGTACACAAAAAGTTTGAAAACCACTGCCCTAAATATTGACACAAGTCTCTTTGACATTCATCAAACTCTGAATGATCCACAGAATGTGTCTTGTTTGATAATTAGCTGAACACATAAACGTAATATGCAACGTTGCTTCTCACAATCTTCACTGAAGTATCAACTGCGTTTGGATAGTGGCCCAGCGTAGGGATGGGACAATAAATCGCAATTGTCGTTCATCGCGATGAAAGAAACGCTCACAACAATCACATCGCAGAGATTTTTTATTTATCGCGGAATCGTCCGTTGCACACTGGACCCGAGTTGGCTCACTAAACCTAAAAATAGCAGATATTTGGCTAATTAACCCCCCCGCAGAATATGGATGCTGGGGGTGCAAGTGGTTAACAGAAGAGTTTTAAGCATATTCTGATTATCGCGATCGTATTGTTAATCGCAATAATCGTACCATTTTTCCATATCGTCCCATCCCCCGGCGTTAGCCTTTTGGCTAACGTGCTAGCGTGATCTACCTCATGTTTACTGTTGCAGAGTTGTGGGCTGTGGACAACGTATGACTTTGGAACCGTGCTTTTGTTGTTGGAAATTTATGAATGTATAATAAAATACAAAAAATGACACAAGAAAATATGTTTTTCTGCCCTTATTCTACATATGAACATGACACAATGATGGGTTTCTTGTGACCTCTCTTTGTGATTACACACACACACACACACACACTAGGCCAAGGGCCAACTACTGACATAATATACCTTCGGACTATAACAAAGTAAAATACATATTACATGTCAAAAGACTCACTTGCCAATCATTCAATCAAGCAATCAAGGCTGAGTGGCTGGCAGCTTGCTCACTGCACACAGGTGTGGGAGGCTACAAGTAGGACTAGCTGCGCTCCTTCATTCATGCATGCTAGATCACCACACCAGCTTCTTGTCTACCAACCTCCAGAACACCATCTCTCTCTCCACCCTCGGAACTACATACCGGTAGGCATCGCATTTAAACGATTCTATTTAACTCATCATCATTTTTCGACCGCGGTCGAGAACATGGATTTCACAATGCCACGCCAGACTTTCCGGTCCTTCATTGCCCATTGCCCAGTTCCTGCTTACTGAAGCATGTGTCCCTAGCGATGACATCAGGGAACGACAGTTTTCTACCTCTGGTCTGCTTTGAGGCAGGATTCCAGAGAAGAAGGGAAGATATAACCTCATTGTCAGCGCTGTAGCAGTGGCCGGCAAACTGTGTTCTTCTGGATTGGACTAGTGAAACACGGGGAAGGTTACCGTATATTAGATTAGTCGATGGGTGGCTCTTCCAAGACAGATTTTGCACTCTCATTATTTAGAAGGCCGGTGTAAGTGCCATCCAACCGTTTCTATAATTTCTTGTGTCCATGTCTATTTAACTACAGTATCATAAAGCCATGCAGTGTAGTGTAGGTGTTTCTAACATCACTGTATGGGTGTTTCTATAACATCACTGTATGGGTGTTTCTAACATCACTGTATGGGTGTTTCTAACATCACTGTATGGGTGTTTCTAACATCACTGTATGGGTGTTTCTAACATCACTGTAAAGGATGATGGGTGTTTCTAACATCACTGTATGGGTGTTTCTAACATCACTGTAAAGGATGATGGGTGTTTCTAACATCACTGTATGGGTGTTTCTAACATCACTGTAAAGGATGATGGGTGTTTCTAACATCACTGTATGGGTGTTTCTAACATCACTGTAAAGGATGATGGGTGTTTCTAACATCACTGTATGGGTGTTTCTAACATCACTGTATGGGTGTTTCTAACATCACTGTAAAGGATGATGGGTGTTTCTAACATCACTGTAAAGGATGATGGGTGTTTCTAACATCACTGTACGTGTAAAGGATGATGGGTGTTTCTAACATCACTGTACGTGTAAAGGATGATGGGTGTTTCTAACATCACTGTAAAGGATGATGGGTGCACCACCATCACTGCACAGTGCATTTCCATCATAGATCCTCCGACTTAATGGGAACTACTTTTCATCAACCTTCATCAAGCTCCTGTGGGTAGAACACCAAGGCTATTTTCAGTACGCTGATTCATGCACCTTGTAATTGCTCTGTTGGGAAAAGTAGCAACATATTGTATGGGATTCCAAAAGGGGCTTTTCTCTCTGGAGAGTTTGGATTTCTCATAAGCCTTGTGTGTTTAAAAGGGGGTTAATTGTCTGTTGAAGTAAGTTTAGCATGTCACATCAGATTATGTGGCCATGACTAGGTATATATGGATGTTGGTTATCTTTTAGGTTATGTGGAGAGATTGATTGATTGATTGATTGATTGAAACCTTTATTTATTCTCGAAAAGAACATTGAGTTTCACCCTCATTTGCAATGCTGCCGAGATTACACACACAAAATCAACAATTAAGTGCAGAAATAAAACAAAAACAAATCTACAACTAAGGCATACTGTATACAGTATGCCTTAATTGTAGATGTGTGTGTGTGTGTGTGTGTGTGTGTGTGTGTGTGTGTGTGTGTGTGTGTGTGTGTGTGTGTGTGTGTGTGTGTGTGTGTGTGTGTGTGTGTGTGTGTGTGTGTGTGTGTGTGTGTGTGTGTGTGTGTGTGTGTGTGTGTGTGTGTGTGTGTTAGCCTATTCATTTTTAGCGTTTGTTTATCTGTCAGTGGGCTTTGTTCAGTAACAGAGGTCTCTCCAGCTCTTTAATAAACAGAAAATACATTTTTCAGATAGGGTGACCGGATAAAATTGGTATCCCGACCTGAACATGCATTTGAGACAAAGCTGGAGAGACATGGAGACTGAACGAACACATAATATAGCAATGAGTACTATCACAATATAAAGCTTTTTAACACTTATTTTAACCAAAGAAAATCACTTTCCCTACCTTGAAACTGTAGATAATATGCTCAGCTGTATGGCTTTAGAGATAACATGTTATGTCATTATGTTACCACAAAGCCTTGGAGGGAATGTCTCCTGATTTCCCATGACATAGTTCTAGCTACTCAGCCCTTGGGCAATGTGGTACTTAACATTACACCACTTTCAAATGCTTAGCTTACTTACATGATTAAACATTTCTTGCGGTTTTATGTTAGCGCTATAAATAATAGAGGGAAGGCAAGTTAGTCATTTCATTTTGACAATTTCATCTCAACACAAACATATACATTTGGCCAGGGTTAGGGATATAGGCCTACAGTATATATAAAATGAGGTAGATACATTTTCACACATAGCCGCTGCAGCTGTAGATATTTGTCTCCACCAGGCCGAAGGCATGGGGAGAGAGTATGTTTTGCACTCCGTCCGTCCGTCCGTCCGCCCGCCCGCCCGTCCGTTACCAGCTAATCTCCGACACCGTAACCCTGCCGATGCCAAGCTTTGCACACACACTCCCTGGATGCCAACGATGAACCTCTGCCCCAAATTTTCCAGAACGGCCTGTTATAGCGCCACCAGGAGGCCGACTTTTGTAAAACACATTTTTTGATATTACTCCTCCAGATTCTGTCCAAAAATCCTGCAAATCGATACACAGTATCTCTATAGGCATGTGCTCAAGACGGATCTGTCCCATATTTCATATTCCATCCTAATTGGCTATAATTGGCTCTCAAAGTTTGCAGGATTGGCCCATTTGGAACAAAACGTCAAATCATGAACGCAGCGTGTAATTTACATGAGATCTTTCACACACTTTCCTACTAGGCTGAGGAATAAATCCCACCCTTTTCACATTGGCCTGTTATAGCGCCACCAACAGGTGGACTTTTGCAAAACACATTTTTGGAACAAAATGCCTCAAATCCAATTGCCATCAAAGGCGTAACCTGGCCTGGTGGAGACCTGTGCCTCGAGGGGCACTTTTTCTAGTTAAATCATTAGTTGGAGATGCAATTCTGCACAACAATAACATCTATTGTGATAAATGGTAACCAAAATCACACCTGTGTCAACTATTTATTGTTATAGTTACTGTGCTGTCCTCTGTACTGAAAATGTAGTATACTGTGCTCTGTATTGTACTTTGATTATTTTTGGGAAAAATCTTATGACAGAGTTACCGTGTGGGGGTCGCCGGAGCATCCAGACCCCCAGGAACGGCGCCCAGGGGGGCGGCCCAGTTCCGGTGAGCCTTCCCATGTCCGAAACGGTCGAGAAATGACAGAGTTACCGTGTTGCAGCTTTCCGTGCTCGGACAGACACGTACAGGGACATACTGTATAGGGACACACATAGCTGCGTAATGGAGTGGAGGCACCTCTCAAAGATAAACGGTTGTTCCAATCTGCTATAGCTTACTCTTAACAACCCCCATGCAGCCTTCAATACCCATTTAGCTAAAACCAACACCCATCTGTCAGTGGGCTTATTGGGGGTAGAGAGGGCTGGGGATTATATGGTCAACCTCTGGCAGATCAGAGCCACCACTACTGTAGCAAAGTGCATCATATCAGTGTCTGTGAGCCAAGGAGCTTGGAACAAATCTGATTCCAAGAACCCCAAAATGCGCCATTGCCAAAGAAAAAGCGAGTGAGATGAGTGAGTTTTGACAGATGTATCGGTAGTACTCTCTGACGCACGTTGTCATACGATAAGCTAGAAGCAGAGTGGCAAAGCTGTCAAATGCCAACCTTCAGGGGTCAAACTCTGGGGTCAAAGGGTGAAGACCTCTGGGTGCAGGCTTAACACCTCACGTGACCGCTGGTGAGCTTAAAGCTGCACGCACTGTCCGTCCGGAAGGGTTTTATTTTTTGAAGATAGTTTTGGGGCCTTTTTCTGCATTTTATTGATGGATACTGACAGGAAATGGGGAATGACACGCAGCAAAGGTCGTTGAGATCGGGAGTCGAACCCGCGACACGTTGTCAGGCGACAGACAGAAAGACAGACAGACAGACAGACAGACTCGGTGTAACTGAGGAGATGCTGACATTGGAGCATGGCAGGTCGTTATTCTTCTTTGGTCATTGAAGTCATTCAAGACACAATATTGTCAGCGAATGCATTACAAGCTGAACCACATGGCAGAAGAGACAGAAGACAAAACAACGACTACACTCTATTTAATAATTTATTAAATACAGCATAATACTGTACATGTCATGTTGATAATGTGCATATATTACTACGATACTATACAGACATTATATTATTTTTAAAATGTTATTGCTGCACGTGTTAAATATAGAATGTTTCTTTCATTATACAGTATGTAATGTATACAAAATCAAATTCAATGTGCCACGAAAAACAAAAACCGCGCTACGGGTTTATGCAGTGATGTTATCGTATAGGTTTCAGGATGTGGTCCGACTCGCGCTTTTTAGATGCGCACCAATGGCCGGCGTGGTAGAAAATAACAGATCTACAAGCTCAAAGATGGACTGCAAAAAGCGATGCAAGTCCTTGTGAGCTTGTAAACCTGCTACGTTAGCACACTCGGCACGCAACTAAAATGCATGTGTAAATCAGGCTGGACACATTGATGAAACACATGCTACTCAATGGCCACTTGGCAGAACAAAGCGCTCCAAACGGGAACAGGAAAGCCATCATCCTTCACACGGTGCACGGTTGAAACCCTGCAGGCTGTCCGTACAGTAGCCTGTTTCTATTTTATTATTATCATTGCCAACTCATACGCCCAGCTCCTTGGTCCTTGTTGGCTGACGAAACCGATGCCTGCAGACAACCCCCCCCCCCGGCTCCCATGATGCCATGCATCTTCTTGTAACGCAGCCTTCGCCATTCACTTCAATCAGTTTGACATTTCTCACGGCAGCCATATTGACGTGAAATGGCAGGTAAACCGGTTCAGTAATTCAATTTATAATTAAGGTTCCTTTTCATTTAGTGTAGCAGTCAAACTCTCTCTGGGCCCTATTTTTATCAATGCAAACCCCAATATCCCTAAACTTCTCTGTTTTTTTTGTGTTTTCTTTAACTATTTTGAAAAACCTATTAAGATGGTTCACATCTACATCTCACATTGTGAGCTTGTAGATTGGCTATTTGAACTATTCAAAAAGGTTTTTCAATATAGTAACAAAAAAAAGGCAAAGAAGTTTAAGCCTTTTTAGCCAACATGCACAATAGCAGCAGCACCCTGACACCCTGACTTGACTTGAATGGAACATAAACCTAATTAGTATCACTGGTAACACCCGTGTTTACCTTGCTATTTGATGATAAAATGGCGGCTTTGAAAAAGGTCTAAGTGCAATATGTCGGTCACAACACTGGACCAAGCACAGCCAACAACAGGTTAAGACTCATATCCCATCTACACCGGGACAAGGACAGCCGTGGAATTTCTGTTGTGGTCTGCTTGGCCTTCGGGGTAAACCTCCCATATCTAACGAAATCAAGTGCCTTACATGAGGGCATTAAAAGGCATGGTACAGTAGTATAAACTAAAATAGTGCCATTTAATAACATTCCTTGTCATTAGTGATTTGTTTTTCCATAATATATATATTTGTAGAACTATTTGGTTGTAAAGATAGAATGTGTTAATAAAAAGTGCATGCAGGAAAACGTCAAGAAAACGTGTTAACTGGGACATAATACTGCTTGGACAAAATGTGAATGGAAAAACGAGCAACGAAATCATAACTCCTAAAGGATAGGACTAGAGGGGTAAATAAAATAAAATCCCTGAGGACTACAATCCTACTGATATGATGAGTTGTAAAAGATATGCTTCATACAAAGTAGATTCTGGAGTGCTAACTCTGAAAGTTTAATTAAAACCCATTCTGGGCGGGAACCCCTTTTGGTGTTAGCATTATGTTATGCTTTAGCTATTGAAAAATAGCAGATCTACAAGCTCATAGCGCGCCACCGAGTGGCGCGCTACGAGCTTGTAGGTCTGCTATTTTTGAAAAATCAAAGAACGACTGACATAGAAACATGGCTTTTTCAGAAAACGGTCAGGATGTAGAAGACATTTTTAGAATCTGATCTCAGGTCAAAATGGGTTAAGCCATTTAGACATGAGGACGCATCTGCTGGAAAGCAGATCTACAAGCTCATAGCACAGCACTGAGTGCCGCGCTACGAGCTTGTAGATCTGATATTTTAGATTAAAAAAACGTGAAAATGTGGCGCAAATCTTTGAATATATATATATAGCAAACATTTTTAACTCATATATTTTCTTCTGGGGAGTTCCTGGAACAACATATTTTCAGATGGGGGTTCGGCGGCCAATTACATATCATTTTGCGGCTCCTTGACATGAAATGGTTTGAGAACGACTGATATAGAAACATAGGGGTGGGACGATATGGGTACCTCACAATATTCAATATATTGCGATATTAGGCCCTCGATAACGATAATATCACGATATTCAATATATTGCGATATTTGCGATATATCAATTTATTGTATGAAATTTCATCAACGATATATCACGATATCTGCAACTACAAAATACTTCGAACTGAAAAAATGCTATTTTCGTGCTTGGACACAAGGAGGGACACACACATAGCCGTCTATAGTGGTTGCACCACTCAAACACTAAATTAATTAATAATTAATTTGAATAATCAATATCGATTATTTATCTCGGGAGGACGTATCGATATATATCGCCATATCGATATTTCAGCACACCCCTAGTAGAAACATAGGCTTTTCAGAAAACTGTTAGGATTTTAGAAGACATTTGTAGAATCAGCCTCAGGTCTAAATGGGTTAAAATGTAAACTTTCAGAGTTAAATGAACACAATGTGTACTTTCCATGACTCATGTTATGCAGTAGTGTTGTTCATTGCACATGGTGGTGATGATAAACCACAATCGTCTTCATGATACGCAACTAAACAGGGTGACCACATAGTCAGCTCATTAACATTGACAGGCGACCATGCTTGCTTTTCAAGTAGGGATGTCCCGATACACTCGTTTTGTTCCAAATACCACATCCCATCCCGATACCACAATTTCTGTGTTCTGCCGATACTGATACCGAATACCAGAGAATAATACAAAAAAATATATATATATATTTTGAAGTCTGTCTAACTTTTTGAGCCACTGACTGGACGTGTGTGTGTGTGTGTGTGTGTGTGTGTGTGTGTGTGTGTGTGTGTGTGTGTGTGTGTGTGTGTGTGTGTGTGTGTGTGTGTGTGTGTGTGTGTGTGTGTGTGTGTGTGTGTGTGTGTGTGTGTGTGTGTGTGTGTGTGTGTGTGTGTGTGTGTGTGTGTGTGTGTGTGTGTGTGTGTGTGTGTGTGTGTGTGTGTGTGTGTGTGTGTGTGTGTTATACTATGTGGGAAGAGAAGGAGCAGAGCGGAGGTGTTTGTTTAGAGACAGATATCTCGTGTTGTGTAACTTGTGTTTATAGCTATCTAATCTAGCTATATATCTCGTGTTGTGTTTATAGATATCTAATCTAGCTATATACCTGTATATCTCGTGTTGTGTTTATAGCAGGCTCCTCACTCAAGCGTGCACTTGCAGTTTGGGCAAAGCAAACTCCACATGCCCAAACATTTTATTTACCTGCCATATAGTGTCAACCCCTGTGTCGGATCGGTGGTTAGACTGGCATATTCGCCGATCCCGATATGACCCGATATGACCAAATAAGGGCATATGGGGCAGTGTTCCGATACTGGTATCGGATATCGGGACATCTCTATCAATAAATATCATATTGATTGCAAGGCTACATACAGTTGTTGAGCATACATGGAGGTATATTAAAGTGCATGGTTAAAATGCAGCATAAACAAATATTCAACAAGATGTACGAATGTATGGATGAGAAACATTTTTTTTTGCTTGCGGCTGGAGGAAGAATAAACAAGGCAAAAAAAAAGGAAAGGAAAAAAGGAAGGAATGATGGAATAAACCGAGGAAGGAAAAACACAAAGGTGCCGTGGAAGAATTGAAGGAACCAACCCAAAAAAATGAGCGGAATTGGTTCTCCTAGCAAGACAGGTCTGTGAGTCCGCCCTCTATGACGGCCTTGGCAAACTGCTTGAAGACCCGGTCCATGTAAGTGTTCTTTCGAGGCCACAGGCCCTCCAGGAAACCAATATGGCCGCCATGACAGGTGATAAGGAGAGCCAGGTTAGGATTCTGCTTCACAGCCTCCACTGGAATGGCTGTGGAGAACACAAACAAAGCGAAACTCAACAGAAGATTCCGTTTTTTTCTTTAGCCTGTTTCCAGAGCCATCTAATGGAAGAGTTGCGATATTGAGGGGGCAGAAACCGAGCGCTCGAGCGCTGTTCATGCGGCCTGAAAGGGGGACAAGCTAGAGTTTGAAATGCATTGTTTTCAACGAGGGCGGCGCAAATAAGAGCAATTTTAGGCATGTGTGCAACATGCCAACTGTTTTAAAGTATTGTACAGTAACAACTAAAGTCTCTGTAATGTTTATGTTTTACTACAAAACAATCTAAAATAAAGGGATTTAAGATCATTAAAGCTGGGCTGTTGCCTGAGTCCAATGCATATCTGCCTACTTCCGGTCCAGGACTTGTCCCTATTTGTTGTCCCCATTCTCAATAGAAGTCTATGTAGGAGAGCCGCCATTGGACTAGCCTCGGAAACCCAGACGTTTTTTATTTCCAGGGAGAAATAAAGAAATAACCATGAAGTGAACGGAGTTTGCGTAACTCTGTCTTACTCCATGGCTCTGGCCTGTTCTATAAGTCCGGCTGACTGATGTCAGTCTGTCTGGCATTCAGCCAGTGGTGGAATGTAACTAAGTACTTGTACATTTAGTACAATTTTGAGGTATTTCTACTTTACCTTCAAATTCCCAATGCTTTTATACTTCTACTCCACTACATCTCGGATCCAAATATTGTACTTTTACTCCACTACATTTATTTGAAAACTTTACTAGATTTTGATTACATTTTGAAAAAACATGCATTAACCACTTCAGCCCTATATAAATTTCGGGCCATTTGAAAATAGCCGATCTACGAGCTCACGATGCGTCTCGACGGGACGCGTGGGTTTCAGCAGGGTTTGCTGAAACCTACCATGAGACGGCGAGAAGACGGCGGCGGCGGCGTTCAGACACAGCATTGGCACCTGCACAGACTTCAGCTTAACTCAGGGGTTCTCAACGTTTTTGGCCGGGGACCCCCGGAAATGCTTTGGCAATGTCTCGGGACCCCAGCCCCGCCCCCTCCCGACCCCCAATATAAATTGACTGCTACAATAACCTTAAACCATTTTGGGCGGGAACCCCTTTTGGTGTTTTAAGCATTGAAAAATAGCAGATCTACAAGCTCATAGCGCGCCACCGAGTGGCGCGCTACGAGCTTGTAGGTCTGCTATTTTTGAAAAATCGTGAAAATAAAAATTTAAAAAAAGCTTTTTTTTTTCTTTTTTTTGGGAAAATAATTTAGGGACCCCCTAAAATAATTTGGCGACCCCCCGAGGGGTCGCGACCCACGGGTTGAGAACCCCTGGCTTAACTTACCATGAGACGGCGAGAAGACATCGTCGGCGGCGTTCAGACACAGCATTGGCACCTGCACAGACTTCAGCTTGTGGATGGGGCTGGCGTCGCGGTAGTAGTCGTCGTTGGTGGGATATCCGAACATGATGGAGGTGAACCGCTCGTCGAACTCTCGGATGGTCCTCGCCTGGCCGGCCGGGAAACATGTTCCATGTTATGTTAAAACGTAATGGAGTAGGAGTAGGAGGAATACTGGTGGGGTTTTCTTTTTTTTTTTTAAGAGAAAAATCCACAAACATGCAATGACTATACCATGAAACGCACCTACTGGTAATTATATGTATGTACCATGCACCTATGTATGTATTATGCAATGTGTCACTGCAAAGATGTGGAATAAAAATGTAAATATAAAAAAAAAAAAAACGTAATGGAGAAACTGACAATGGGTACATCAATTATTGACTGCATGGATTAGCCCAGGGGTCGTCATCACCATGTCGGCTTGTGGTGGACATTTCTGTCCAAAATGTAAATTTTGCCACGGACTTATTACAAAATGAGCGGACAATAATATTACCAGAAACACAAATTGATAACCCTGATTGATCATGACAGGTCTGTAACTCTGAGAGGGTACAAATGGAACCAAATGGACCCTTATGGGTCCATTTGGTTCCATTTGTACCCTCTCAGAGTGAAGGGGGTCTTTGCAAATAAACTAGTACTAGTTGGACTCCTAATGTGCCGTAAATAGTGTCGTACATATATTCTAGAAAACCTGGAGACTGACATTCACTAGTTGGGTCTTATGATCAAAATAAGAACATTATAATGGTGTGTCAAAACAGAAAATCTAAAATTTGTCACAGACATTATTTGTCCGTGTATGCGGACATGTTGGTGACCCCCTGGATTAGCCTCTATGTGTATATTTATTAAAGTTGAAAGTTAAAGTCTATATACCTTCATAACATGATCTATGTCGTAACACTTTTCAAGCACTGGTCTGTGTCTGGAAAGGAGAGCAAAAAAACGGAGCTGTCACAACAGGTAACTTTGGCAGATGAAATGGTTTGAATGTCGAGGTCACGGTGAACTTCGTTATCACAAACAATTTTCAATCAATCAATCAATCAATCAATCAGACCTGTCCACAGAGGCTTGTAGGCAGCTGGTGAGGTAGGAGTTGAAGAGGAAGCGGTCGAGGGGTTTCTCCAGCGACGCGGTGCACTCGAACACATCCCAGCCCGCCGAGAACACCACCACGCCCTTCAGGCAGGTCGCACGACCCGCACGGCCCAGGTAGTTGGCCAGCATCATCCTGGAACACATCCAGGAAGCAGAATTAGAATTAGAAGAAGAATCTGAAGAATCAAAAGAATCAGAAGAAGAATCAGAAACTGAATCTGAATCAGAATCTGAAGAATCAAAAGAATCAGAAGAAGAATCAGAATCAGAATCAGAAACAGAAGAATAATCAGAAGAAGAATCCAAATCAGAAGAATCAGAATGATCAGTTTTAGAGGGAGGGATATAGACAGGATTGTAAAGAGGGGGAAAGCGATGGGGGAAATGCTCAGTGGTGGGAAGAATTTGCCTGGGGGGCAGAATGAAATGTTGTCCAGCAGGGGGAGTGGTTTTACCAGGTTAGGGGAAAAAGTACTCTCATTTATTTTAAGTAAAAGTATCAATACGGCAATGTAGGAATACTTTGTTCAGGAATTCAACATTTACTTGAATAAAAGTGCAAAAGTATTGGCATCAACAAATGTACTTAAAGCACCCAGAAGTAGAAAGTACTCATTATGTAATATGTAGCCTCGGCCGGGAGAAGAACCCTGGTTCCCCATTCCACAGGCACAGTACGTTACCAGTCGACTAAAGAGCCATGGCCCGATAGGCAAGTAGTAATGCAGCACCATATAGCCTACAGTCGTCGCCCCCACCTGGAAGCGTGTCCAGACGTCCACGCACGCCAGCCAGGAGCTAGGCTCGACTGACTGGGGGGACCTCGGCCCCAGGGAGACTGACGGAGCTGTCGACTACTAGGTTAAGGTCTGTGCCGCCCAGGAACATACTTGTAGAGGTTACCCAAACACACCGCTGCCCGATAGGCAAGTAGTAACGTAGCACCGTATAGTCTACAATTATGCAGAATGTCCCGTTTTCAAATGTATAAAACATCTTTTGGAAATAGCAGAGCTTGTGGATCGGCCATTTCCAAATGGCCAAAATCTATATAGGACTGAAGTGGTTAATGCATGTTTTGTTGTAATAATCAAAACTCAAAAGCTACAAAGTAACTGCAAGTATAGTGAATACATGTAGTGGAGTAAAAGTACAACATTTGGATCCGAGATGTAGTGGCGTAGTATTGGAAGTACAAAAAGTACAAAAACTGTACTCAAGTACAGTACTCAAGTACATGTCCTTAGTTACTTTACGCCACTAGAAAAGCTCCATAATAATTGAACAATTCGTTGCATTAGCGCAGTGCGGTAAAACAATGTCTTTGGCGTGGCACGCTGAGAAGCTGAACCACATCATCGGCATTAAAACTGAGTTATTATGTCCCAAACAAACGTCCAACAACAACTAAAGCTGCCCACTGTGTTCAGAACAGTGTGACGCCATAATACCCTTTGATTTAAATCCCACAGTCTGCACAGCCAAATCCTCAGTGTTGCTTTAACTAGAGTGTAAGAATGAATTTGGGTCTATTTACTGGGTAGTATTTTTTCCATTTGTGTGTGACTTTTCCCACAGCAGCATGGTACCGGCTAGCTGAACTTGACTGAAGTGGACAGACTTTACACCTGATTGTATTACATTTAAAGTTAACACTTTATGCCACTCACATGAGCAGCACTCAAAGGTTTTACTTCAATACTGTGTAGTATATACTACTTAAAGTACCGAAAGTACTCATTGTGCAGAATGTTCCATTTCAAGTTTTCAAATAGCTGATCTACAAGCTCACAATGCGTCGCATCGCGACGCATTGTGAGCTTGTAGATCAGCTATTTTCAAATGGACGAATAAATATACCTATAGGGCTGATGTGGTTAATGTCTGTATGTTTTGTAATAATTATAATCAAATTCTACAAAGTAACTAGAAACTAAAGTTTTAAAATACATGTAGTGGAGTGAAAGTACAGTATATGGATCCGAGATGTAGTGGAAAAGTAAAAGTATTAAAAATTGGAAATACTCAAGTAAAAACTAGGCTTAAAACTAGGCTCCAGACCTCCCAAAACAAACTGGTCAGGCTCCTACTTGGCCTCACCCCCCGAACCCACCTCACCCCTGCCCACTTTGACAGACTGGCATGGCTTAGGGTCGGCGACAGAGTACAGCATCTTGCAAAGGGTCTGGTCCACAAGATTCGATACTCCACCAAGATACCCATGTACCTGTGTAGATACTTCCTTAATGTTAACGAAGTCCACACCCACAACACCAGAGGGAGTGCAACGAATCATGTTCAACCCAGATTCGGCACAAACAAGGGACTAAATTCTTTTCGCTCCTATGCCACCAAAATGTGGAACGCCCTACCAACAGTCATTAAGACATGCGAATCCCTTGACTCCTTCAAAACCGCTCTCAAAGGGCACCTACGGATGGCTGCAATTCGAAACTGGCCCCCGTAAAATCTGAATCCCCCCCCACCGCCCCCCCCTTTTTCCCCTCACTGTATATGTTTCTTTTCCCTTTTTACCTCCATTATGATGAATTCCTGTACTGTTCTTTGTCTATATAGAAGTGTCTATTTGTACGTCTCTAAATGTTTTGATGAATTGAACATGGTGGACCCTGTTGTAAACAAGTGTAATGCTTAATTGGGTCGTCCACTCACAGTTAACAGCCTTTGTATTGAGTTTGTGCTTGAAATGTACTGTAATTCTGCAAACTGTTAATAAGATTTTCTATCAATCAAAAAAAAAAAAGCATAAATACCCCAAAACTGTACTTAGGTACAGTACTTAAGTAAATGACTGTACTTGGTCACTTTCCACCACTGCACATGAGACATGGCAACGCTCACTGAAGGAGTGAGAGGTTTTCAGCCCTGGGGACAGGTCAGGTCAGGCCAGCAGGCCCGAGGGGAAAGAATTTAGCTCATTTGAATTTAGCTGGATTGGAGCCATGATTGTATTAATCTGAGTTCCCAGAAGTTTTATTTTTCGCCACTATGATTGTATAGGTCAGTTTAAAGGACCACTTCACCACTTTTCAACATCTCTTCTTCATATAATTGGTCCTCACTAATGTTCATGATAAAACACAACAAATTTTTTCTACTTGGTCTGTGTCTCATAGGAGGGCTGTGGGCAGTTCAGACAGACACCCGTCCACCAGTGACATCATCGTTATGCAGATTTTTGCCCTCCTATATACAGGTTTAATGTTTGTGTTTAGTTAAATGTTTTTTTTAAAAACGATATTGACAATGAAGGGATCATTTACGTAGACTTTTAATATATTAGCGCCCCTCACTTCACACGGATGTTATTTTTTTTTAAACAAGATTTGTTTTAAAATATATTTAGATTTTTATTATCGTGAGAACGATGGCTTCCATTTTTGCATTGCAACTTTTCAGGAAAAGAAAGCCTGCAGTTTCTATTAGATTGGATTCCCCATCGATGATGTCACTGGTGGACAGGTGTCTGAACTGCCCACAGCCCTCCTATGAGACACAGACTGAGTAGAAAGAAATTGTGGCATTTTATCATGAACATTAGTGAGGACCAATTATATGAAGATACGTTGAAAAGTGGTGAAGTGGTCCTTTAAACTGTAATGGTGAATTCAGGGCTGTTGGCGGAGCATTCTACTGCAGTACAATGCATTCTTACCCGTGAGTGACTTGAACTAGGGAACCTTTGAGCATCCCCTACTCTGGAGAAGTAGTTTGCCAAGTAGGCCTACTTGGGAACAGCTCCTTTGACTATATTATCTAAAACATTGGGGGCTTCTAGCCCAGCTCAGAAATCTTTAGATTTTCACCCGACAATTACAAACATTTTCAATGGATACAGCTGCGGGAAGTAAAGCGGAGATGAACTAAGTATACATTTACTTAAAGGAGATGTAGACAACTTCCAGTGTTTGTACACAGAAGTAAGTGAGTTTCCATCCCCCCTCCCCCCGTCATTCTATTGGCCGAGCCATGTCACTTCAGGCTGTGTGCATAGTGAGTACTTTTACTTTTTGTACTTTAAGTACATTGATGCCAATACTTTTGTACTTTCACTCCAGTACATTTTGAATTCCGGACTTTTACTTGTAACGGAGTATTTCTATATTGCAGTATTGATACTTTTACTTAGCCTAAGTAAAAAATGTGAGTGCCGGTACTTTTTCCACCACTGGGAGTGTCTTGCTTTTCTACTGTTCTCTGTCTTCGGTGTCTTGGACGCACTTCTATGGGCTGGGGTGGCGCCTGTCAGCAGGCTGGGGAGAAGGAGGGAGGCTCCGCAGTACGTACGACAAGCAGTGGCAGCACAGAAACGTGTGGGGAGGAGGACTTATTTGCATGGTCAAGATAATAATACAAATTTGCTACTTTAAATTTCCAGAGCATTAGTGACAGCATTAGCATTAGCCTTTATTTTATGTATTTTTATGATGGGACGGACAGTAGGCTGACAGATAATGGGGAGAGAGATGGGGGGGGTGACATGCAGTAAAGGCCGTCGGGATCGGGAGTCAAACCCACGGCACACTGCCAGACTGGACTACCAGCCAAGGTGCCTGGACCACTGAGCCACGGCCCAGGCCTAACTTTAGCATTGCTTAGAGTAGGGCTGGAAGTCGAGTAGAGTCGAGTTGAGCTGGTACCATGCAATGGCTGCAAATGCCCGTTTCAAATTGCAGCCGCCCGTAGGTGCTCTTTGAGATCGGTTTTGAAGGAGTCTAGGGATTCACATTGCTTATTGGCTTGGTAGGGCGTTCCACATTTTAGTGGCATAGGAGCTAAATTAATTTAAACCCTTGTTTGAGCCGAATCTGGGTTGCACGTGGTTTGTTGAACTGCCTCTGGTGGTGTTGTGAGTGTGGACTTAAGGAAGTTGACATTAAGGAAGTATTTAGACAGGTACATGGGTATCTTGGTGGTGTAGCGAATCTTGTAGACCAGGCCCATTGCAAGATGCTGTACTGAAGTGGTTCCCAAAGTGGGGGACCCCTAGGGGTACTTGAGGGAGTTCCAGGGGGTACCTAGCTCAATTAGAGATACCGGTAGTTAGAAACCAAATGGACCCTTATGGGTCTGTAACTCAGAGAGTGTACAAATGGAACCATTCCATTTGTAAACTCTCAGAGTTAAATTAACAGTGGTTACAATATAAATGGGGGGTCCCAGAGATAGAAATGCCATTAAATCGGGGGTCCGTAGCATAACGTGTGTGAAACTGGGGGGGTCCATGAAATGAATATGTTTCGGAATCACTGCTAGAGCCGTAAAGATCCTCCCTTATTGAGGTCACTGACATGTGTTTGCAAATGGGGGGTCAATAAATGTTGATTTGGGGGTCCTTGACACGAAAAGGTTTGGGAACCACTGCTGTACTGTACTCTTGTCGTCAACCTTAAGCCTAGCATCGGAGTGCCTCACTCCAGTGTGAAGTGACACAGTAGCATTGACAACAACCTTTGGTCAGCTTGTAAGTGAAGGCCTCTGTTACTCACCCGCCCATGGAGACTCCAGCAGCCATGATTGGAGACAGTTCATAGTTCCGCTGGATGTGCTCGATGACCGCCTCCAGGTCCTCTGTGTTGGCAGCACAGTAGGTTCTGGGAGTCTGGGTGGAATCCAAACACAAGGCAACTCATTCTCTCTTTGTCTTTTGAAATATAATGGTCACTGTCGGGTGGAATTAAACCTCATATGGCCAAAACATAAATTAAGTAAATTAATTTATTCACTTCATTCGTAAATTAAGTGACGAAGTAGGGCATTAAAGCTGCTATAAGAACATTTTAATGACTTTGTTTTTTATTTATTGTTTGGTATTCAGACAGCCAGCAATGAGTAAAACGCTCCCAAAAAAATGTAGTCTCTGTGACACATCTAGGGGCCACAATCTGCATTCAAAGATGTTCCTTTGTCATTGGTCGAAAAAAACCCGGTCGAAATGACTAATCAATCAGGAAGTAGACAGGCAAATCGACCAATGACAAAGCATCTAGGAAAATCTTTGAATGCAGATTGTGGCCCCTAGATGTGTCACATTTTTGGGAGCGTTTTACCCATTACCCATGGCTGTCTGAATAAAAAAATTAAATTAAAATAAAGGTCATTCAAATTTTGACATTATTGCTTATAGCAGCTTTAAGTGGCAAAAAAACCATAACAAGTTAAAATACGGAGATATGGGGTATCTCTGTTTTAATTCATATCTAACATGGACATAGGGTACAAACATGACCCATAAGGGTACAAACATGACCCATATGCAGATCTGTATCTAACATAGGGTACAAACATGACCCATATGCAGATCTGTGGTACCGTCTAACATGGACATAGGGTACAAACATGACCCATATGCAGATCTGTGGTACCGTCTAACATGGACATAGGGTACAAACATGACCCATATGCAGATCTGTGGTACCATCTAACATGGACATAGGGTACAAACATGACCCATAAGCAGATCTGTGGTACCGTCTAACATGGACATAGGGTACAAACATGACCCATATGCAGATCTGTGGTACCGTCTAACATGGACATAGGGTACAAACATGACCCATAAGCAGATCTGTGGTACCGTCTAACATGGACATAGGGTACAAACATGACCCATAAGCAGATCTGTGGTACCGTCTAACATGGACATAGGGTACAAACATGACCCATATGCAGATCTGTGGTACCGTCGCCCATAATCTAACATATCTAACATGGACATAGGGTACAAACATGACCCATATGCAGATCTGTGGTACCGTCGCCCATAATCCATCTCGCCCTCTTTTTTCCACGACCTCACGCCGACCGCTCGGTGCCGCGGTTCTTGTATTCTTTATTTTGTTTTACTGAGAATAAGGTTAGAATTTACAAGTTTAGGGTTAGGCATAGCTTTACTGGGGTTACGTTTAGGAATAGGGTTAGGTTTTTGGCACCGTTTTACTGAGGTTAAGGTTAGGAATAACGTTAGGTTTAACCGTTTAAGCATCATTTACTTTAGGTTACTTTATAAATACCAGGCACGAGTTGGTAAAAGGGTGACTTTGTTGGTATTCGATCTGTGCAGCAAATCTTGAACCAAAATACCAAGGTTTGCTCAAAGGAAATGAATAAGTTAGGGATATAGAAATGTGGTAACATAATGACAATACCACCAGTAGCCTATATAATACAACAACCAGGTCACGTTGTTGTTTTTACATCATGAAAATGTAACACAGCACTATCCAATATCCATGCCCATTGGGAAACGAGGTTAATCTTTCTGAGCCCGAAACTGTTTGCCAGGCAATCGCCTTTACTTGACGAACACAACAAATCACCTCTTACTTGGAGGAGTCCATTTAACAAGGCCAATTCTTGTGTTGCAGTTGTCTCTCCTCAGCTATGGCCCTTCATTGAAATTCAAGCAGAATGTGCAGGGAAAGTAAAATGCCTGTTTTTCGGCACTCATGCAGGCTGTGTTCTTCTCATAGGCCAACACAGGTAGAGGAACTTTGCAGTGACTTAACATAATAGAGCCCGTTTTAAAAACTCTGGTACACAGCTTGCTGAGATCGAGATGAAATACTTGTACCATAATTATTCAGCCTGGCTGGTACCGTAAAAAATAAAGGGAATCAGCGGTTTTGGCTGATCTCATAGAGATACGTGTGCTAAAGAAAATGTACTGTGCTAATTCAAGCAGAGGTCTAGAATTAGGGCAGTAGCATTTGTACTGTTCTTTAGACAGAGGGCATCTCTCACATAGTGGGCCACTCTAAAGCACTGGCCTATTTTTTAAACAATGGAGTCTATTCACAATTGGTGGAACACGCTGACAACAACGTATGAATGCTAAGTCATTTCCATGAAATGTTGCTCAAATACCCAGGGTGTTTTTCCACCGTCAGTTCTTTGTATAGTGGCAAATTATTTTTTTGAGGGGCGCTAGCCCCTCCTATGTACAGCTTTGTGCGTGCGTGCGCGCGCACAGAATGTGCTCAGCTGATTGGCTGAGCACGGAATGTGATGTACTGTATATGATGATAAGAGCGCCCCTCACTTCACACAAGTGTGTGTTTTTTTTCTCTTTTTATTTAGTTCAGTTGAGGTCACCAAATCTCAAAGAAACTTTCAAATTAGCTATTTTGCATTTCTCACACATTTCAGAGCCCGTCTCTCTCTCTCTCATTTCAGAGCCCGTCTCTCTCTCTCTGAGATAAATGTCCAGCAGCTAGTCAGCGTGGGACAACAACAACAATGGCGACTATACAGTGCAAGGCATAGACAAGCCATTGATGCAATGACATTTATCAAAAGGAAACATTGTCAGCAAAACCTTGGCTGCAAGACACACTGCCATGTCTTGTAGAGCATACGTGGGCAACTGGCGGCCCCCACCATCACTTAATGCGGCCCGCAGGTCAATATCCGAATATTGATATATTATTGATTTCAGCTAATTACTAGTATTAAAATGTTAGTCTTTTTTTTTTATGTCCAATGTATATTTGCATTTAGTTCGTAAAGTTAACATAACTATAACTAAATGCATTTGAAATGTTACTTTTCAGGATTCCAATTCCAAAAAATAGCAAAAGATTATTCAGGATTTCAATTAAAATCTAGCAAAAAATAGCTGATCTACAAGCTCAAAACGCATCGCAGTGCGTGGCATTTTGAGCTTGTAGATCGGCAATTTTTTTGCTACGACAGTTATATGCAATGTGGCCCTCTGGAGTGAGTGTGGAAATATAGTGGCCCTCTCCATTGTCAAAGTTGCCCACCCCTGTTGTAGACGAAGGGAGATGGTTGCATGGGTGACACTGACAGTATGTTTAGTATGATAAGAAAGGCACTGGCTATTCTGCAGACATGAAAAGAATGTGCCCCTCCAGAAGCATATACTCACTGTAGCACGTGTTAATACAGACAGACATTGCGCGGGAGCTTAGGCCCATTTTTGTTGACTAAATATAACTGTGAGAATAGGAGGACAGACCAGGTGTCTGAACTATAGTGCACGTGGCGTGACAAGGTCATGTTCCTTTGGGCCGGCAATAAAAGACACTATCTGTCCACCTGCAACTTAATCCCTGCTATGGGTCAACATCATGGACTGTCTGTCTGTACAGTCTGTACATGCTGTCCACATGACACACGTGTGCACAATAGACATGCTCTGAGCCGGCTGACTGCTGAAGCACTAGAAAGGGCATATTTCTATAATGTCATAATCCTATTTTCCTTTGTAACTACACACACACACACACATCTCTGGTGTTCTGGTTGGGTGGTTCTGGTGTTCAAATAAAGAATATATCTAAAAAGAATTGAGCAGCTATTTTATTGTTTTAAACATTGTGTATGTACATGTATGTGTGTGACTGACTGAGTCTTACCAACAGTGTTTCACCAGACACCCCTCTGTTGTTGAATACCACACATCTGAAACAGTCAAAAGAAAAGTGCTCATAAATTCATATTAAATACATTTGAATGACAGTACGGCCATCTTTGTCGGCCCTTTGAATTTGATTCTACAAGATTCTGCGTTTAATCACTAATTGCGCCTTTTCTTGCCTACAATGCCAAAAATAGAAATGTCAGTGTTATGATATTAGCCCATGCACAGTACATCTTAGTCTATGTACTTGAACTTGAGATACAGTGTACTTGATATGTATTGTGTACTGCCTGTACTGTAGCATACTTTATAGATAGGCTACGAGAGACATCTCGGCGGCAGCAAGGTCAGCCTTGCTGCAGTAGGCACGTTATTCTGTCTCATATCTTATTGTCACGTCATTATGATCCAGCACTATATATGTTTCCTGTTTGTGTAATAAACTTTGTGAACCTTTAACCGTTAATTTGTTCTCCCGGGCCCGCCGCCGCAGTCGCCGTACCAAAGGAATACTTCAACAGGATTGTCACACACCACCCAGCCTGCACACACTACCTGTCTGTCAGAACCAGACGAGGGTCCAGTACTTAGAGATTACAACAGTCAGGTTGAAATGAATGAATTAAAAATAAATAAAATAGTCCTTTTTATAGTTGTTAGTGGTTAAATCACCTGTACACTAGTCTGCAACAGTGAATGCTTCTAAACTGTGCATGACTGCAGTCTACAAGTATAGCCTACTGACTGTGCCAAGTGCACATTCACAGGAACACCTTGGCCCAAATTCACTTTTTTCTCTCCTAAATGTTCTTCATTTTAAGAAAGTGGACTGGGAATACAAATTGAGATGTCATAACGAGACACAGCTGTATAAAATCATGTTGTTTATAGCTACTGGAGACTAAATTCCCGCACGCACGCACGCACGCACGCACGCGTGCATGCGTGCACATGCACGCACACACACGGCTCACTAGTCATCTATTATCTGCAGGAGCCACAGCTACTGTTTCTATATCACTGTAAAGTCAGCAGCTGCAAGGGTGCAGTCAAACGGGGGCTAGGTGGGAGTGCAGTACAGTACGTAATACTCACTCACTGCAGCACAGAAGCACCAGTGGCGGAAAGTAACTAAGCACTTTTACTGTAAGTACTGTACTTAAGGACAATTTTGAGGTATTTGTGCTTTACTTGAGCATGTCAAATTTGCTGTACTTTTGCTTCTGCTCCACTACATTTCGGAAGCAAATATTGTACGTTTACTCCACTACAATTATTTGAAAACGTTAGTTACTAGTTACTACAACGATTTTGATTGTTATTACAAAACATACAGTAACCAGTACTTCAGCCCTATACACATTTCGGCCATTTGAAAATCATCATCATCAATCATCATCATACCCGGAGGTAATGCAGGAACGCCTACTGAGTGGCAAAAAACTACATTCTGGCCTTTGACAGCCCGTACATCCACACAGAAAAGTCCTATCTGATTGTATTAAACAACGTTAAACTCACTTTGCCACTCGATTTGCCATTGACTTTATGCATGCGCATACCCTCTATGCTTTATATATCGTCTATTTTCAAAAGATTTATTATACATTTGAAAACTTGAGTACCTTTTAACTTTTGGTACATTTTTATACCAATACTTTTGTACATTTCGGATTCCGGACTTGCAGTATTGATACTTTTACTTAAGTAAAACAATTGAGTACTTTTCTCCACCACTGCAGCAGAGCAACCATGCTGGACAGGACTATATAAGCTGCGAAGCTCGTACCAGGATAAACTGTGATTCATTAACCCATTCAGGCCTGACGTCGAAATTTAAAAAAGAAAAGTTTTCTAAATCATGACAATTTTCGGAAAGATTTGAGGCACATTTTAACGATTTTAAAAAAATAGCAGACCTACAAGTTCATAGCGCGCCACTCGGTGGCGCGCTATGAGCTTGTAGATCTGCTATTTTTCAATAGCTAAATTATAACAATGTTTAAAACACCAAAAGGGGTTCCCGCCCCAAAATGGGTTAATGGTTAATGTGGTTAAACGCTAACGTGACATGGATGCGTTCCAGGTCTCAATGGATTAAAGTCTACACAGACAGCGGTGGATGGGCCAAAAGATGCTGAGTTTGCCCTGCTGTCTTCCCATTTCCTTCCACGTTCTGTTTGAAAGAAGGAGTGCAGGGAACACAGAAGGGGGTGTTTGTTTGGGGAGAGCATAATTGTAGAGAGAGAGAGAGAGCGGGGGTGGGGTAGAAAGAATACGGTCTCCCTCTGCATCGATGCGTTTGCAATGTTTGGCGATTTACCAAGACAGCACTGGACACTATAGGGTGCATGACTGGCACACTTCTCGATGCACCTGCTCACCTGACGTAACTCTACACACAGTACACTCCCAGTGTTGCTTTAACTCAGACGAGTGTACAAATGAAGCCTAATATCCATTTGGCTCCATTTGTTTTCATTTGAACCATTTAGTTGCATTTATACTAGCGTACGCACTTTGGAGTTAAACGCAAGGAGTAAAAACGCAAGGATTTTACTGTGTATTCTGCAAACATCGACCTGAATGAAGACATATTTACATGAATGGCTCGTATCAATGGCACACACACACACGCACACGCACACACACACACGCGCACGCGCACGCGCACACACACACACACACACACACACACACACACACACACACACACACACACACACACACACACACACACACACACACACACACACACACACACACACACACACACACACACAGTGTGTGACAAAAGTATGAATCAGGGCTCCGTCGTGTGCATGTGGGCACAATGCCCAGTGAGTCTCTGGATCGGCATGCCAGCTAGGAGGAGGACCACCCACCTATAGCCCAGATCGCGGCTCTGTTGGACCATGTGCAGTATGTAGGACTCTCTGCTGGTTCCGGTGAGGCCCGGGAGCAGCAGCACCGTGGGCCTGGTGGCGGGGTCGGGGTGAGAGGGACTGTCATCGTTGTCGGACCAGTCCAAGGAGATCTGGCCTCCATCTGCCGCCTTGATGAGCTCACTGCGGAAACACGGCGGGACACGTACCACAACTCAGCGACAAGGATACCGGCCGAGGCCTGGGCCGTGGCTCAGCGGTCCAGGCACCTATAGGCCTGGGCCGCGGCTCAGCGGTCCAGGCACCTTGGCTGGTAGTCCAGTCTGGCAGTGTGCAGCGGGTTCGACTCCCGATCCAGACGGCCTTTACTGTGTGTCACCCCCCCCCCCCCCCCCCCATCTCTCTCCCCATTTCCTGTCAGCCTACTGTCTATCCCTCTATATAAAGTAAAGGCGAAGGCCACAAAAAAACATTAAGATAAAAGGATACTGACCAATCCTACGTTTTGTGTGTGTGTGTGTGTGTGTGTGTGTGTGTGTGTGTGTGTGTGTGTGTGTGTGTGTGTGTGTGTGTGTGTGTGTGTGTGTGTGTGTGTGTGTGTGTGTGTGTGTGTGTGTGTGTGTGTGTGTGTGTGTGTGTGTGTGTGTGTGTGTGTGTGTGTGTGTGTGTGTGTGTGTGTGTGTGTGTGTGTGTGTGTGTGTGTGTGTGTGTGTGTGTGTGTGTGTGTGTGTGTGTGTGTGTGTGTGTGTGTGCGCGCGCTGGGCGGAGGCACACCTTTGCGTCAAGAAACCCCTAGAGCAGGCGTCTCTTCCTGGTTTTTAGACAACTGGTGGATGGAAAGATGCTAGTGCGTGGCTCCAACTTGTAGCGTCGCCAAAAAAAAAGGAACCGCTTTGCCGACACGAGAGAGACGCCTGACTCTAGGCATTTTCTTGCCGCCTCTTGACATGAAGGTGTGCCTGCGCCCTATGCGCGTGCAGCTTGCGTGCGAGTGTCTCTCACGTCTCTCCCTGTCTTTAATACACCCATGACTCTTGTTTTTAAAGCATGCCATTATTATTAGTATGCACACAAGCAAATTACGTATAGGTATCACACAATACTGCAAAGACAAATACAAATGTGATACATTGTTGTACTTATACATACATTGAGGTCATTGTCACAGTGTATGAAATGAACGGTGTCTCTTGCAGCTGTTCATATCACGTGGCTAAAGTTAACCTACGTCGGGGGCAACTATACACCGGCAGAGTACAACAAGCCTCCTTTCTGACAAGCTTCTCTGCATAATTGCGTTATACCTTTTCTTTTTTTATTCCCCAGGTAAAATGATTTTACCCCGACACGTCAATCAACGACGGTGTCAAAGGGAATTGGATATGGCTGCTAGTGGAGTCCTCCCACACAGGAAAACCTCTGAGTGCCGATTTGACACTCGCAGAGTGCACAAAAGGAACTCGCGGGTCCATTTGGTTCTACTTGTACACTCTCTCGGGGGTTAAATGGACATTCTGTGTTTTGCAGTGCACCTGCACACAGCTCATTGTGACGAGCGTTTCATTTCCCCCGTGGTCGTCCTGTCAGAGTGCTATTCACTCTTGGAGAGAAAGGGGGGCTGGGGGGGGGACCTTGCACCAATAATGTACTGTATCTCTGTCATATCCTATGTGTTAATTGACCTCAGAGACGACTCGAGAGTGTACAAATGAAACCATATGGACCCTTTAAAATTAAATGGTCCATTTGGTCACATTTTTACACTCAATGAGGATAAATAAACGCTGAGGAATACTAATGGTTATAGGGCAAATTAATACACCGGGTCTACAAATGTAGGCTGGAAGATGGGGTCGTTTAGGCCCAGTGCATTCCATCTTAACTGCACGCACGCACGCACGCACGCACGCACGCACGCACGCACGCACGCACACAGTCACACACACACAGTCACACACACACAGTCACACACACACACACACACACACACACACACACACACACACACACACACACACACACACACACACACACACACACACACAGAGACAGAGCAGTAGAGTAAACCTGGCCAGGCCGTGCTGCAAGGAGACATCAGCATGAAATTACAGAACCACCATAAAATATGCACCCTTAAGGCCAGACTTGAAAGTTAAGGAGGCCCAATCCACAGTGAGCAACCCACAAAGCGTGAGGAGATGATCTTTTATAGCAGGTACGAGGTTCGCTGGGGTGTCCACACTTTTTTCAAAGGGGGCCATATTAGAAAATGTCTAAACATCCAAGGGCCAACTACATCTCCTGACATAACTTCGGACTATAACAAAATCACATGATACATATTGCATCACATTTAAACGATTCCATTTAACCATCAACATCAATATTTAATATTAATGGTCTTTTGTCAGGTGTGTGCTGTGAACACACCTGACATTACCAAATGTCACCAGACGAGCTTACACAGCAGCTGGTAAAAAAAGAAAGAAAGCAATACCAGGAACAAGGAACACTAACAAATTATACTTTGGGAAATGCCCACATTACCAAACCTTGCTCGAAAAATAAAGTGCCTTAAAGGACAGTTCCGTGAGTGCTGGTATTCTCTTGTTTAAAAGTTACTTCCCCAACCGTGCACCCGGTAAAAAACTACTTTCTGGCCTTGACAGCCCATACATCCAAACAGAAACGTCCTATCTGATTGTATTAAACGACATTAAACTCACTTTGCCACTCAATTTGGCACTCGCTTTATGCATACCTCCATTCAGGTATGAAGCTGGGGGCCGTATAAGATTTGTCCCAGGGCCACATTAGTCCCACGGGCCACACTTTGGACACCCCTGCAGTCTACTAGGAGTGGAATTTCTCACAGATGGATAAATCAGACAGCTTTCAGGGTCTATGTCATTGGGCAAACCTTGGGGGTAACTTGATTATGGGTGGATGTCTTATGGATGGAGGGAAAATGTGATAACGTCAGAACATGTCATCGATGTCACCGGGTTTGATTATAGATGGGTGCATCTGCAGGACTTGACATGGCCCCTCTGCATTGTGGGAAAGTGTTTCTCGTTGATTGAGTAGGGGGCATACAGTCAAAAAATGAAAGGTAATGTGAATGTCCTTGCTGGAGACAATGTGAATGATAGGACAAAAAACCTGGGGCAAATATCCATAACATAATTATGTGTTGTTGGTCATTTAATGTAAAGAACGGACAGCCAACAAGTTACTTCTGACTGTATGTTTTTGTCCCTAACTCACCTACCAATTCCTAAATAATATGCTACAGATAAACCTAAACATTCTTGGGGAAAAACGGACCACCACACGTACGGCACTCATCACAAGGAACGTGATAACTAGTTGTAGATTTGTAAACATTTGGGACATAAATGCACCACGTCTCTGTACGTGGTGTAAGTCTGTCTGTCTGTCTGTCTGTCTGTCTGTCTGTCTGTCTGTCTGTCTGTCTGTCTGTCTGTCTGTCTGTCTGTCTGTCTGTCTGTCTGTCTGTCTGTCTGTCTGTCTGTAGGTGTGTACGTCTGTAATGCACATAACTCGAGAACCTTTCGCACCACCGACTTCAAATTCGACACACGCGTTCCACACCACACGATCATAATATATCTGATCCACTCGCTGCTGTTCACCCTAAGCACCAACACAGCTCATTTGGACGATGACGTCAGCAAGATACGCACACGAGCAAAGAAAAAGCACTTTTAACACAACCTTAGGAAACTTAGAACGAGTACAACATTTTTATTTTTCTTGTTACATATAAAAGGTCCTTAATTCTCCCCGTAGTCTTTCTTTAGGAGGAGACAACTCGCCTCTCCACTCACCACAGGGGGTGCAGTGCCCGGTGTCCAGTCGGTCGGACCCACGGTTGTCCAAAACCGCCACAAAAGGCCTATGCCCGGGCTCTGGATAGGGCCCCTGCCCAGGCTCCAAATATGGAGCTGGCCTGTTCTGACGTCACAACACTCCATATAGTGGCATGCCTAACACAGAACTCCATATATAGGAATAAACGGCCAAAGAGAGACAGATACAGAAATCTCCATATATGGGCATAAAAGGGACACAGACAGATGGGTGGAACGGGTACTCTGACACAGGTTCAACGGGTATTGCATGGCCGGGTGGGGCATGGATCTCCAACTTCCATCGTTACCGACTCTGTGCTCTACAGCCGGGCACCGGTCTATAGTCTCTTTAACCACATCCACACATGTATGACCATATGAATGAAATGACATGGCAATATTCACATGGTCCACAGACCACCTAATCCCGACGAGGATGATGTAAACACCCCTGCCCACATAGTTTTAAATAATTCCAATGCGGGGGCCGGGGGTATAGAAACTGGAAAGCATTGGCCAATACCATTTATCCTCAAAAGAATGTACAGTAGCAGCTACAGTGGACTCGGCCGACATCTCGGCACAATCACCCATTCACCTTTGAGCTTTTGAGTCTCGGTCACGAGCAAGAGTGGGATTTGTTTCCTAGTGTGAAACTTGTATTAAAGGAATCAAAGATGCAAAGTGACCACCAGTCACCACATGCAAAATTCTTAACCAACCTGCCCTCAGCAGGCCTGGAATAGAAGGCTAATATCATTTCTGGTATTAAATTACTCTACAGCAAATGTTCCAGCTTTAACATATCCCACACATGTTAGGTGTATCTCGTTATCCGCCATATGCACGCCACCAGTTTGCCCATTTCAACCGGGATAAGCAATAGCTTTCAAGAAACAAAGCCATTTTTCATTTTCTGTACTTATTACGACTTACTACTACAGTACTTACTTTCTGTAGCTGACCCCGGGTTTGGCTGTAACAAAGGGTCTCAGCAGGGTCTGGATGCGGCTCTCCCAGCACCAAAAGGTGGGGTAGTAGGTTTCTGACACCACTGGACATTGTTCCCTCAGAAACTGATAGAACTTCTTACCTCCCGAGATGAGTTGTGGTTTCTACAAAACAAAATGTTGATTATAGCTCACATTAACATGAAAGAAGTCCTACGAGTCCTAAGATTGTCACAAGTACACGTTTTTGCCGATGTTGCAGTCTCCCAACCTTCATCAAGACAATGACAATGTTTTTGGAAAAAACACCATCACAAGTGACAAATAAACTGTTTGATGTCGAAGGAGAGTCATTGTTGTTTTTTGTACTGGTCTTTACTTCTGTATCAAATTACTGGTCAATGTCTAACTGACAGTGTCAGTGAGTAACATACACACTGATTTTATAAATATGTTACAGTATACATATTGTGGGAAACTCACCATTTTTATCGCTTGTACTGGTTTCTCTAACAAGCAGGCACACTCACACACACACACATAATGTACAGTATGCCTGCAGTATCTTTATGAGATTTTGTGGGAATATAATCTAACGTGTTTATTGTAGAAGAGAGGAGGGTCCTGCTGGGACTGACCTCTCACCCACTGTCTGTACTGTGTCACTGGCAGGAGGTCATAACTCATGACAGCAGCACATCTGTAAGACGCTGCATGATTGGCTTTTCTACTTCACATTAGCTTTGTGTGTGTGATACAAATTAATACAAATAATACAGTGTCTATTGTTGGGTCATGAGAAATGTAGGCCTACAGATTAAGATGTTGACTGGTAACTAATAGGTATAGCCACTCATTTTGGTCTACACCACACTTGAAGGGTATGGCTAATAGCATAGACCAGTGGTTTTCAACCAGTGGTCCGGGGACCACCAGTGGGCCTTGGGGGGGTTCCAGGTGGTCCCCAGCTAAATGATGGAGAGTTGGTAACCAAATGGACCCTTATAGATATTTAACTCTTGAGAGCGTAACATTTTACGCTCTCAAGAGTTACATTATTTTTAAAGAACACAAGAAGTCTACACAATTCAACGTTTGGTTGTTATCTTGGTATACCAACATCAATACAGCATGGAATTGTGGACAAAATCTTGTCCAACATCAACAAAATATTATATATAACGTTTTTTTTTTAATCTCATCAAATGGTGGTCCGTAGTGGCTCAAATACCCAATTAATAGCCGGCCTTGATATGAAAATGGTTGAAAACCACTGGCATAGACTTTCACTGCCTCTCATCACATCACATCACATCACATCACACGTGCGGGCGTATAGGCGTCAGGGATGCAGAGCAACCTAATCTATGTATCCAATACTGTCCATCCATCAGCAAAAGCAGCGGCAGTGCAGCTAGGGTGCAATGGCTTACAGCAGAGCTCCTCTAAGGACAACATAATAACGCTGACTAAACGCCAACGGTGGCCGCGATATCATATGAAACGTGGATGGTTCTTCAAAGCAGCCGGGTTTTAGATCCCTACCTTTGCTACAGATATCAAGTAGTAGCAGGTATATGCTGCGCTGAAACCCAGCACCAGGGACAGAGCCACTCCAGATCCAAACAGCCCGACTTTCACTTGATTTTCGAGGTACAACGAGAGGTCCCTTGTCAAAACGTTGAAATTGAAGTCCAGGGAGATCATTGCAAGGTCGCTCTGTTCCCCTCCTCGCACTGCAAGGATAGCGGCCGCTGCGGCTCAAGTGAAATGTCAGCGCTCTGTCTGGATGCCTGCGGTGCTGTGTACGGCCGGCTGCTAGTGTGAAGGAGACCGTCAAGGGGAGCTGAACCGGAGCGATATACACACTGGCGGATGATGGCGCTCTCTGACCAACTATATAAGTATATGAAATTCGAGCAGATCAGAGTCTTACGCCACCTACCATTATTAAAGCGGTTCTACAACACATGATCACACCGACACAATGCGGAGCTACAGCTTTTAGTGATAGGCTGTTCAGCCCAGAAACACATCATTTGGAAAATTATAAGGAGATTATAATATCATAATTATATACGTGAGGCTTCAAAGTTTCAACCGAGAAGAAACGTGAAACAAATCTGCCTCAGTTGTATTGATTGAATAGCCTAGCCTACTTTTTAAGTTTTTATTAACAGTTTGCAGGTCTATTATTTCTCATGAGGAGCTCGGCCTTTATTTGTTTATTATTATTCACCACCACAATACATGCTGCATTCAACTTAACATTGAGCCTCATTCACACAGAGATGGTTAGAGATAAATCTAGGAAAATCCAACATGCGATCATCCATGAAATGCATGCTGAGTCAATAGTCATGATTAATGCCAGCTTGTAATTGGATGCCTGCATGTTGATTTGCACAGGCTGTGTGTGGGTGTGTGTGTGTGTGTGTGTGTGTTTGCGTACGTGTGTGTGCATATAATCCAGCCTACTGACACAGCTATAGGCTGTAACCATGACACCTGCATCACAGTGTTTGCCCTGACCTTCTCCAATTAAAATTAAACCTTAATAAGCATAGCCTATCATGAGTATCATGGGAAGGAGGCACAGTTTATTAGATACAGACAGGTGGACGTGGAGCTGTTAGAACAGTGGTTCCCAAACTTTTTTGTGTCAAGGACCCCCAAATCAACATTTATTAGGCCACGGACCCCCCATTTGAAAACATATGCCAGTGACCCAGATAAGGGAGGTTTTTTACGGCTCTAGCAGTGATTCCGAAACATATTAATTTCATGGACCCCCCCAGTTTCACACGCATTAGTCTATGGATCCCCGATTGAATGGCATTTCTATCTCTGGTACCCCAATTTATATTGTAAAACCACTGTTAATTCAACTCAGAGAGTGTACAAATGGAACCAAATGGACCCTAACGCTAACGGGTCCATTTGGTTCCATTTGTACACTCTCTGAGTTACAGACCCATAAGGGTCCATTTGGTTCCAAATGATCATTTAGCTGGGTCCCCCCTGGAACTCCCTCAATTGGGGTACCCCTGGGGGTCCCCGGACCCCACTTTGGGAACTACTGTGTTAGAACAAGAAATGCACTCTGTCGAGGTGTGCACAAGTATCCCGCATGGCCTACTTGTGCGCAAGCAGAGCGCACATTTACTGCCGACCTCTACGAACTTACGATCAGCCCCTCCATAAAATATATATACCTACCTTGAAGCGTACCTTAGTTACGTCACCGTCAACAGCCAATAAGGGACCACCATTCTTACGGACATACATGTATAAATACACGTTACCTTTTATCCACCCAACATTGAAACATATCTTAATTACGTCACCATCAACAGCCAATTATAACCACGCATACCATGCATACAACTTTTGATCCAGCCGACCACAGTACTTGTGCGCTCTGCTTGCGCAAGTAATTAAGACTACACTGTCAGGTGCCTATAGCAGCCTAGTAACTAGATGATGATACTACTAGTCTACTATACTACTACTACTATACTAAAAATCACACCCGTGTGAACTGAGTGGTGCAAGGTCTTATATAGCCTGATCAGCTGTGGTCTGACGTAATGTCAGTGACCATAGTAACCATGCTCATTTTTTTGGTACGAACACGGGTACAAAGCCAGTTGTTGGAGTGGTTTACACCACTCAATAATAATAATAATAATAATAACAACTACAAATGCACTGTCGAGGTGCCAACTTGCGCCTTGCACACAAGAAGGCCATACATGGGCTACTTGTGCGCAAGCAGAGCGCGCAAGTACTGCTACTAACTAATGTCTATTACAACTGCTGTTCTAAATCCTTAGACCCGTTTATTGACCTTATACCAACCTGGAAACGTACCTTAGTTACGTCACCATCAACAGTCAATAAGGGACCACCATTCTTACCCTGACATACAGGTCAAGTCAGGGCATATTTTACAAGGTATGCCATCTGGTGGCCAATAAACCGAATACTAATCTCAGAAAGCAGTTTGTAATGACCCATTTTAGGTCAGTGAAGTGAGGTGAAGTGAGGATGTGAAGCTACAATGTAGGTGTTGTAAAATTGAGGATGCTACGATTCTCAATCATTAGGACTATACTAATTAGGACTACTAATGAGAGACAAGGGTGTTATCGGAAAGAAAGAAAACTAATATTTCTGAATCTGAGCTTGGTGCATGACTCGGACTCTTTCAACCTGCAATTAGTCCCTGTCTGAGACCAGAAGACCGGCCTTGAGTACTCTGCAAACATGAACAAATTGCAGTTACATGCTGATTTAATGTCATTAATAAAATCAGGCACGAGAATCTGTCTCTGTGGGACCCCACAGATACAGGGGTCCTTGAGGGTAGCTAATATAACATCATAAATCAATAGCTGATGTACAGCATACAATAAGGTCAGACTGAAGAGGTCTTTTGTCCATCAATCAACTCTGAGGCTTAATCAGGATTTTGGCCAGGACTAGACTTAGCTGTGGACATTGCTCTCTGCCCTTATGTTTTCTATGTATGTATATTTAATTTAATTTTTTTGTCCTGTGTTATGTCAAATGTGTATACGTATGTGTTGCATACAAGGCCGATGGGTCGCAAAACGAATTTCAGTGCAAACTGACAATATCATATCATATATCATATCATATCATACAAGCGCACAGTTGTGAACTTGTAAAAAGAAAGCACTTTAACAACACAAATGTTGTCAAGGGGTCCCTGTCCCGACCCCAACAACATCTTTTTTTCTAAATAGATACCGGTAGTCTACATATTAATTTGGGGTTCCTTGACATTGATTGATTGAAGTATTTATTAACAGTTTGCAGAATTTTACAGTACATTTCAAGCACAACTCAAAAACTGTTAAGTGTTAGCTGTGAGTGGACGACCCAATAAAGCACTACACTTGTTTACAAGAGGGTCCACCTTTTCCAATTCATCATAACATTTTAGAGACATACAAATATACACTTGAAAACGTTTGAGGACCACTGTTGACATGATTAAAGTGCAACTCTTGTATGAAGAGTTTTAACCTGCACATTCATTATGGACCCTCGCTCGCATCTTCATCCTTAGACCCCTCTTCTTTGCTCCGCCCCGCCCCGGTGGTCTGGTCGGTCAGGCCAGTCAAATGACGCTCCAAGGCAAGCCAAACAAACCCAAGACAAGTGTGTGTTTTTTTTCGGACCCGAGTCGACGGCGTCTTCGTGCGTGGTCGGTTTCCTCCGTCTGACTCTGTACTCACGGTCTGTGGCTAGCAGCCTAGCTCTGCTGCTCTACTCTCTTCAACGCCGAGTCTGATTGACAATAATGGCGACCATTCTGAGTTGACTCCAGCGGGGAGCCGTTTGACAAAGAAAGGCAGCCTAATAACGGACGAAACCCCCAGCAGCACTCCCTTCCCTCGCATTCAATAACACCGACTGGGGAGGAGAAGCAGCAGGAAGGGCGGACTACAACATTAGTTCTTTAACGATAACATTGCTAACACAGGAACGAACAGGGGGGGTTAGCTTGCTAGCGAAGCATTAGCCACCGAGCTAACTCAGTAAGAGGTGGCAGATACATTCTTGTTGTGTGGAGTGGAGGAGGAGGAGGGACATCCATCCAGTTTGCCAACAAAGATCTTGGCAACCATCTAGCAATGTGGCTCTACTTCGCGAGCTTGTGGGTGATCGCTTTCCCCATCTCGTTGTGTTAACATGGAAAGAAAGCGACGAGAATAGGTTTTTTTTAATGTAAGAAAGTGCGTGTTGGTGTTGAACAGCTTCCTTGGGGTGGTGGTGGTGTGGTGGTAGCTAGCTGTTTAGCTTCTGTGTCCTGTTGCTTGTTCACGTTCGTCCACTAAAAAAAAGGACTAGTAGCAACATTAGCTCCCTGGCTGGCTAACTTAATACAACTCGCTGCTGTGGTGTTGCTGCTGCGGGGTCCTCCTTTTCGCCGCCGACAACAACAACAACAACAACAATGACCACGGGCAGGAATAACCGAGTGATGATGGAGGGGGTCGGGGCCAGGGTGCTCCGCGGACCGGACTGGAAGTGGGGCAAACAGGACGGCGGAGAGGGGCACGTCGGCACGGTCAGGAGTTTCGAAAGTCCCGAGGAGGTGGTGGTGGTCTGGGACAACGGCACCGCGGCCAACTACCGCTGCTCCGGCGCCTACGACGTGAGGATCTTTGACAGCGCTCCCACAGGTAGTCAAAGCTCATTTTAGAGGCAGTGCTTCTCAAACTTTTTCATGTCGAGGTAAAAGGACACCCACATTTACACTTATTATTAGCCCACCACGGACCCCCATTTGAAAAGATTTGCCAAGCGGACCCCCATAAGAGAAGATTATTGCGGCTCTAGCAGGCACCACTGATTCTCAAGCATTTTAATTTCAAGGACCCCCCCCCCCGGCCTCGTTGACATGCTTTAGTATACGGACCCCCTGGCATTTCCATCTCTGGGCCCACAATTCATATTGTAAAATCAATGTTACATTTAACTCAGAGGGTGTACAAATGGAACCAAATGGACCCATTTGTACACTCTGAGTTACAGACCCATAAGGGTCTATTTGGAATGGATCTATTATTTAGCTGGGGACCCCCTTGAACTCCCTCAATGACCCCTGGGGGTCCCCGGACCCCACTTTGAGAATCACTGCATTAGAGTGGTTGCCCATGGCAACCTGTTATTACCAATTTGTTGAGTTTATCTCCACGTTATAGCATTTTGCAAGACATGTTGACAACAGTAAAACCCCCAATTTAACTCTTTAAGAGTGTACAGATGTGATAAGGGTCTAAACAAAGAGAAAAAAGAAACACATTTGTAGTACACAGATTTACAAATGAATGAATTAAAAAAAATTAGATCATGTGAACTTAACTCTTTGAGAGTTTCAAGGATTTCTATATAGTTTGTAGACTTCTCTATGGCAGAATGGCGTTTTTGAATGATTTATTGAAAATTCTCTGTTGTGAATGTGTGACAACGAAAGACCTTCAGAGAAAGCTTGGCTTGTCTGCTTCCAGGAAAAAAATGAACTGAGTTGATAAAATGTTTAGTTTTTGTGTTGGAAGCCATTTAAAAGAGCCTGCATTTACACTGGGTAGTGTTTCTAGGACAACAAAAAAAGTTATGCCCGGTTGAAGTTTTATTTTCTAAATAACTTTTTTTCTGCTGGGCGTACATAGCCATGCAATATCTCATTTTAAAGGGTGAGTTGTCTAGTTCAATTAAAATAAAATAAAAAGTTTCTCACATGTACCACTGTAGATATTTTGCCATCTATAAATAGCATGGTCAGTCATGATCAATCTGACCTATCCAGCTAAAAGTCCCCCTATCTCTGAATTGGAACATCATATAAACTCAATTCTTTTTTGGGGTAAAATTAGACATTCTAACGCACATTTTGATATATACCATGTTTACATAGTCTTACCAGTACCTTGTCTATTCATGCATGTATCTCAAAAACCTGTTGTGAAGAAACAGTTTTGATAAAAAACAACATCCAAGGACATTGTTTTGATATGACTTTGTGCCCATGATATGTATCAAAATATAGACTTGAATGTATACTGTATTATAACAAAAAATTGGGTTCTTACCATCTACCGTTACAGAGTAAATCACAGTTGAAACTCGCTTAGTCAAACCATAAACCTCAGAATAGTGAACAAAATAGCCATGACAGGTCTAACTCATTGTAAAAGCGTCTTTTATTTTTTATGACTACTAACATAATACAATTATAATAAATATTACAGAAAATAAATAGGCCTACATACAAAACAGTTGTCCCCAAACTACCCAGTGTCCCCAAACCACTGCATTCCAGTTGTTCTTGACGGTGTGTGTGTGTGTAGGCTAAATTTAAAAAAAAAAACTGAAATGAATGAATGCATCCGGTTCAGTGTCGGAGAACTCCATCGCAGTCTTGACTCTTCGTCTTCATCATCATCATCATCCTCCTCCTCCTCCTCCTCCTCCTCCTCCTCCTCCTCCTCCTCCTCCTCCTCCTCATCTGATGCCAGTTCTAAATATATAAAAAATAAACATTTAGCTGTAGTCAGCCCGGCCAATAGCCAGTTGGGGGGGGGGGGGACGTAGGCTATCTGACATCATCGTCATCATCATCATCACACGGAGACACACTAAACAATGTACAATCATGATTGTATACAATGAATGCGATATCATGCAAGCTCAGACGTCAATGAAACGTCATACAGATCTTATATAATACGCTACTGTTAGCTTCACTCCCCGTCCCCCCTCCGATCCTTGTAGCAAGGTCATCATAACCACACGTTGCTTCAGTAAACGATGCATGTTTGTTCTCCGTCTTTGTAGACAGTAAATAAAAGGAGCGAACATTACTCTAAAGATCAGATCGCCTATAAGGCACGCTACAATATAAAATAATTGTACTGCCATGCGTGCATGCCTGCTACGATACATTTGTACTGCACCGACCAACCGATCGACACCAACCCCCCCTCCAGCCATTAGCCAGCACCAATGCACCGACCAACCCATTAGCCAGCACCAAAGGTGCTGGCTAATGGCTGGGGGCCATCGTGGTGAGTCATTCTGGCGTCATGATCTGACTAGTAGTAGTAATTATCCAAGCATCTATTGGTAGCGATCATCTTATGATTTCTGATCACTATAGAAGGGCATTTTCTACAATAAGATTACCTCAAAACATTCCGGGTTGATCGTCTTCTTCAATGGTTTCCCGGTATAGCTCATCGGACGACGATGGGGAGACAATGAAAAAAGGAGGGAGGGAGCAGCGAGTCTCGCTGTAAGCACTGGACCAGGGCTACTCCGCCTGGAGAAGGCGACTGGGACGCGTATGGATCAATACTACTACCACAAAACTCGCTCAAATAAATAGTACTGCTTTCAACTTTTTCTGCTAGAAAATCGCTCGGGCGAGACGGCAAAACAGGCAAAACAATGAAAACTATGAAGACTCCCTCTGCCCCCACTGTTTACAGGGGGTGGGACCAGCTTCCAATGGCAACACGTACACGTGTGTCACGTGACACGGGTTTTCTGGGTAATGTAGTTGGAATATAAGCTCAGGAATTTAAACAGCGCTTCGGAGCATATTAATATGTTTAGATTAATCAAAAAAGAGAAAGACGCCAATTGGCGTCATTGATCATTTACAGAATATAAGCAATGACGCCAATTGGCGTCTTTGCTCTTCTAAGGGTTAAGGGTTTACCTGCGCTGCAAAGTTAACCAGGGCAAGCACATTGCTCTTAGTGTGGACATTAGGGATGTGATTATGGGAATTAGTGTGTTATAATTTTTATATCTATGTCCGTTGCTTAATCCTCGCCAAATGAATGTGACAGTGACAGGCAGCCTGGGAACTACACGACATGGCCCAGTTTAGTTCGAGTTCAGTTCAGCTCCTTATCTTCTTAAAGTGGTGTTTTTCATTTTCAGGCCAGCAACTTTAGACCTATCAACAATATAATGGGGAGTAAGATTACAGAATGTTAAAATACCATCTGCCAAAATGTTGTCACTGGTTAGATGCTGTCTGTCTTTACAAGATCAGTGGAGATTGATAGACTAGTGATAGTGCCATCATCAAACTCTGAGATCAAATGGCCCTGACTAGGCTGGCTTGGGTTGGAGCTAGCTCTGGTCCATAGCTCTAATGTCGTTGCATTTAGAGCTATGTTACCGATGACTTCCGGGGCTCGCATAAATGCAGACCAGCCTCTCGTCTTTAGCGTAAATAAAAAGAACGTTTTCGCTACTCACCAATACAAAGGCGGGTTGTGTCATTTAGACAGCCTACCTTCCTTAGTGGAAGCACTCTGAGCCCCCCACCACACACACAAAAGGTACTTTTTGGCCAGAAGGCGGTTTCTTTTTCACTGGAGGAAATATATTCTCTATGAAGGTTTCCTCTTGGCAATATCGGTAGAGGGAGTGGCGTAAGTAAGTACTAAAAGTATTTCCTTTCTGGCCAAAAACCTTACCTTTTATACGTGTGGTGGGGGGCTCAGAGTGCTTCCACTAAGGAAAGTAGGCTTTCTAATAACGCAACCCGCCTTTGTATTGGTGAGTAGCAAAAATGTTCTTCTTATTTACGCTGAAGACAAGAGGCTGGTCTGCATTTATGCGAGCCCCGGGAAGTCATAGGTAACGTAGCTCTAAAAGGCAACGGCATAGAGCTATGGACCAGAGCTAGGTTGGAGCCAAACCCTGTCCTGCTGTGGGAAGTAGTTGTAGCTGTTGATTGATCTCTTACCAGGTGAGCCGCGGGGTGCCCCCTTGTTTACATGTTTAATGGGTGTAAAAGGTCCCTGCCTGGTAAACCCTGGCCTATATACCATGTTGTTCTTCTGAGTCCCCCAGCGGTCTGTCTTGGACCTCTCCTTTTCTCTCTCGCCACAGAATCGGCTGATGCCATTAAAATCAAGCATACGACTCCTCTCCTTTCTGGCTCCAAAACTATGGAATGCACTTCCCATTGCAATCATAACTGCAGACTCACGCCCAATCTTCCGCCATAGTCTGAAAACCCACCTCTTCAGACTCCATTTTAGCCCGTAGCACTTTCCGTAGCCTCGACGACCTTGACAGGTGTATGCAAAGGTTCAATTTATGTAATTATGATAGCATTTTATGTAGACATGTCACATAGCGCTCTATAGTGTATACACGTAGTTTCATTGTGTAGATATTCCACCATTTTCGGTTCTTGGCTTACTTATGATTCTTGATTCATATTTTTTTATGTTATTGATGTATTACCATGACTGTTCTTGCTTACTGTAAATCGCTCTGGATTAAGAGCGTCTGCTAAATGCCTGAATTGTAAATTGTACGAGCCTGTAAATCTGTTATTTTTGCTGAATGTTTGCCTATTTCCTGTTTCCCTATTTTGACCTGCCCAGGATAGGGGGATAGGGTGAACTTAAACTTGTTAAAACTAAAGCCATTTTAGTTTTAACCTCACAATAGCATGTCTATTATGTCACAATCTGGGAAACGAACAGAAAAAAATAAATAGATAGAAAAACAGCGCCCAGTGCTCAAATCTGTTCTCGAGAGATTAATTATGTCACAATGGTGGGCGACTATTCTGTGAGTGCGAAAATAGCAGACGATCTACAAGCTAGCTCCCACTGAGAGGTTGTTCCCCTTGCTTTGCATTCCCTCAGGCATCAAGCATGATGGGACCATGTGCGACACCTGCCGCCAACAGCCCATCATCGGGATTCGCTGGAAGTGTGCCGAGTGCACCAACTATGACCTCTGCACAACCTGTTACCATGGAGACAAGCATCACCTGAGACACCGCTTCTACAGGATCACCACTCCTGGCAGCGAGAGGTTAGTCTCTGCAGCGTTGGTCTGTTTTTTCAACAGGTTGTACATCGCTTCACTTTGGTCAGCGCTGGTAAAAAAAACAAAAGTCCCTTCGCTCGTGTCGCGCGCCGATTGGCTGTAGACGCAGTAATGTAACTTTGAGTGTAACCAAATGGACCCACTCAAGACGGTGAACGAGTGGTTCAATATATTTAATATAATTCCTGCTACCTACTATATCATGTCTGAGCAGCAGAATTAGTTCCTACCTATGTCTTTGCAGAGGGTTTGTGTATATATATTTTTTCCACCGTTGCTGAGTCGCGGCGGTCGTCAGTTCAGTTGGAACTGGATGAATGAAATCATCAAACAGCCAAAAACATTTCTGGGGTTCCGGACATCATCAAGGGTTAGAAAGTCGCTTCAGTTGGATTTTTCGAAGATGCCACGTGGCCGTTCGCAACTTCTCGTCTTTTGCATTGACCGTGTATGTATTTGCACCGCTCATAACACTTATGATGCTAAAGACGCGTTCACATGTCCTCTCAAATTAAATCGCTAAAATCCATTATTTTACAGCGACCGTTGCTAGGCAACGCCTTGCTCGTCCGTCCCAGAGCTGTTTTGCTGTGCACGCAGCCGTTCACTTCCTGGTTTACGGGCCAACAATCAACCTTATTCATCTGAATCTATAGCGCTGTCCATGGTTTTGATCAGAGCGGTGATGTTCTGTCCTAATTTCTGACTTCATCGAGCATCTCGTTTAGAATATTAACGCTTCTAATAGAGAGATCAGACCTATTAGCGCGAGGTAGTAATGGAAGATTTCACCTGCCGGTTTTGGGGGGAAATGGAAGGGCGTGGCTTTTCAGAGTAAAATCTGCCTCATCTGCTTGGCACTCTAGCGCCTTTATTCTGAAAGATTCCCTGGCAAAAAAAGTGTTGACTATCGAAGTCTGAACGCAGTTTAACACCTTGTGTATTGGGTGACCCAGCACCTACGGTATGTGTCAGTGACATTTGAGAGGTCTTGTCTGAGACCTGCCTCTCAGCCAACCACAACACATGTGTCCAGTGTTCACCACTCCTTGCTCACTGTTGCCAGGCAACAGCTCAACCGCCAGGTTAGGTTCTTTCAATGATGATCATATAATAATGATAGTAATAGTAGCTCTTATTCATCATCATTTTTCGACCGCGGTCGAGATCATGGATTTCACAATGCCACGCCAGACTTCCCGGTGCCACCCCCAGTTCCTGCTTACTGATGCATGTGTCCCTAGCGATGACATCAGGGAACGACAGTTTTCTACCCCTGGTCTGCTTTGAGGCAGGACTCCAGAGAAGAAGGGAAGATATAACTTCTTATATAACTGTTCTTCTGGATTGGACTAGTGAAGAAACACGGGGAAGGTTGCCGTATATTAGATTAGTCGATGGGTGGCTCTTCCAAGACAGATTTTGCGCTCTCATTAGAAGGCGGGTGTAAGTGCCATCCAACCGTTTCTTTGAAAGTGTCCATGTCTCAGAGCCATAGAGTAGAATCGGCTCAACGGTCGTCCTAAATATTTTTACTTTTAACATCTTACTAAGCTGGGATGACCAGATCTTATGCATGTAATTGCAGGCTGACCAGGCCATACCCTTCCTATAGCTCTTATTACAAAGGGCTAGAAGATGTATTTGTATAGATCTGGGGTTCTCGACGTTTTGGGCTGGGGACCTCCGGAAATGCTTTGGCCATGTCTCGCGACTGGTTAGAGTGTCCGCCCTGAAACTGGGAGGTCGGGGTTCGATCCCCGGCCGGGTCATACCAAAGACTGTAAGAATTGGACCCAATGCCTCCCTGCTTGGCACTCAGCATCAATGGATTGGATTGGGGGGTCAAATCAACTAATCAGATGATTCCCGAGCGTGGCACGGCTGCGGCTCACCGCTCCAAGAGATGGGTCAAATGCAGAGAACAAATTTCACTGCAGTAACGTGTGTGATAAGTCGTACGACTTTGACTTTGATCTTATCATAGTCTTGTTATACCATATTAATTTATGCAAATATACTTATATATAATATATACTTATTATAAAAATGGCTGAAAGCAAGACTTTAGATTTTATAACATTTACTCTGCTGTTGGGAAGAAACTACCTACAAAACGTTCATTTTTCAGGAAATGAAAAATATACAATACATTTTTCAGGAAATTAAGAAACCATATATTTTTTAAAACGATGCCAAACGGCCTCATCCAAGTTGGTGTTGTGACTTTATACATTGCCAACTACTTGCATGAGAGGGGGAGAGGTGGTGGAGTTGGCTGCTTTAGCAGACAGTTTGAGGGTCCAATGGAGTTAAGAGGCTTTTTCCAAAGCACCTTTTAAATACCTTTCATTGGTTCAATATTGTCTTAACCAACACACAGACATAAAGGGTGTTCAATAGTATTGATTTATGAGCGGGGGGGGGGGGGGGGGGGAGTAGTGGACGAATGATGTACTGTACATGGAGCTCATGGTTGGCTGGAAAAAAAGTCAGACGATTAATTTTGAAGTGGACATATACATTCTTCCTACTGTATTTTTTCCACAATGCGTGAATGTGCCAACAGATAGCATTGAAGAATGAGCAAAACCACGCTGCATTTTGCCATAGCTCACCGTGGCAATATGTGAGACGGGGCGCATCCTGTTCAACCGTGTTTCAGGGGAAACCTCTATTGTGATGTTGAGTAGCTCAACGCATGGCCCAACAGCTGGCGGCCTTTTCAACTAAAGTGTGACTTCGGTTCCCCCGAGACAGTTAGTGCATGGTAGCACACAATGGCCGCTGGAGGTGTCCCCTATCCACATTGCTCTGACCGGCGTATATAGCAGTCGGGGTGCCTTTTGTTAAGATTCTTTCACTGACTGCTGCTAGGGGGGAGTGTCTAGAGGCCACAAGCTGTTTGGCTTTGGTTAGACTTGCACTGTCCAGCTGCCATGTCTAGCATCTACAGGTGCATTGTAGTTTGACGGTGTAAGATCTTCTGGGCAATTTATTAGGCAGTTATTTTATACTTGTAGCCATTACTACTAGCCACACTAGTAATACAACAGCACTCAACCTCAAATTGCCTCCTGGCTGATATTTACCCACAGCTACTTAAAGGACAACTTTAGTTTATTTTTTTCAACCCAGGTTCATGTTTTAGGTTGTTATTAGGGAAAGTTATAGATGAGTGTTAATAGTTTTTTTTCATTTACTGCTTTCTTTTGTTTTAGTGATTTTGTTTTGACAGGGGGTGGGGCATTCGAGCACATGGATATATATATATATATATATATATATATATATATATATATATATATATATATATATATATATATATATATATATATATATATTTTACAAAATGTTATGGCGATTTCTTTATTATTATTATTTTCTATAACCTACTAGACCCCAGAAGATTACACCTGGTCACAAAAGATAGTAAATAATAATAAAGAAATCGCCGTAAAAATGTGTAAACATATTTAGCCACTTGCTCGAATGCCCACAGGGCGAGTTCCGAAAGGTATCGCAGAAGTGCATTAATGACGTTAAAGAACACCCTCGAGTGTAATATTGCAATTATACAACAGTTACCTTTAAAACTAGAGAATCGCTGAAAAATAATATTTTTTCAATGACAGATGTAGCCACTATGACCACAAATGTCCCAAGAAACTAGCTAGCCTAGCCACCGAGTCTGCTGCGCTCTGGGAGAAAAGCACGGCTGAATTCTTGGTTTTGATTAGCCGTGCCATTAGCGTAGTTTAAGCACGGCTAGAAAGCTGTTTCAACCAATCAGATTGCTTCCTCAAAACGACCTGCTGTATAGAGCGTCGCAGTCCCGCCTCCTACCCTGGACCAGGAAATGAAACCCAATGCATTATTCTCATAGACATTTCTTAAAGTATTTATTTAAAGACGGTTACGCCGCGGACAAAGCCAACTCGAGTCGTGACAACTCATGACAACACAAACAATATTTTGGACCAAACAAATAATTAGAAAGAAGAAAAAAACGGCAGGTTACAACACTTTTTGTTGTTTTTCTTCTTTGTAATTATTTGTTTGGTCCAAAATATTGTTTGTGTTGTCATGAGTTGTCACGACTCGAGTTGGCTTTGTCCGCGGAGTAACCGTCTTTAAATAAATACTTTAAGAAATGTCTATGAGAATAATGCATTGGGTTTCATTTCCTGGTCCAGGGTAGGAGGCGGGACTGCGACGCTCTATAATGTCTAATAGCAACCTAAAACATGAACCTTGGTTAAACAAATTAAATAAGTTGTCCTTTAACTAAGATCTGGTGGTTTGCATTGTCAGTCCCATGATGGCTGGGTGTAACAGGGCCAGGGTTAGGAGTTGCCACTAAGAACACAGTGTAGAATCGCAGCACAAAATATTGTTATTCTTAATCATGAGTGCAAGTGTTGTGAGGTGATGATACTGCAATTTTCTGTGGTACATTTTGAGGTAACCGGTACTGTCACCCATAATCCATCTCGCCCTCTTTTTGAGTGGTGAGGAACAGCAATGTCCCTATGTCCACGTACCTGTCCCTATGTTTAGAGTACCAGTAGAGGAAAAAGTGGCGCTGTTGTGCTAGAAACAGATAGAGAGAGAGATAGTGTTGCACTGTTGCCTGCTAATTACAGAGAGAGAGAGGGAGAGGTTTCTGCTAAATGCTAATTCCCCCACACTCACTAATTCCCCCAACTCTGTCATTTCTTGACCGTTTCGGACGCGGGGCGGCTCGCCGGAACCGGGCTGGCACCCTGGGCGCGTTCCTGTGGGTCTGGAAGTTCTGGGGACCCACCGGGGACCCCCACACGGAGTTGCACCACTCAGTTCACACGGGTGTGATTTGTTTTTTTTATCCGCCAACCTCACGCCGACAGCTCGGTGCGGCGGTTCTTGTATTCTTTATTTAGTTTTACTGATAATAATGTTCTAAATAAGTTTAGGGTTGGTTAGGCATAGTTTTACTGGGGTTAAGTTTAGGAATAGGGTTAGGTTTTGGCACCGTTTTACTAAGGTTAGGGTTAGGAATAAGGTTAGGTTTAAGCATAATTTACTTAGGTTACTTTAGGAATACCAGGCAGAGCATTTCCGCCGGCTGTATGCCCGGCGCGAGTTGGCAAAATGGCGACTTCGTTGGTATTCCATTTTGACTGCAGTATAAATGTAAATAATAACCTAGCCGTATGAACAAACTAAGGTTTCTTTGTGGCTGGAACTAGATATCTGTGTCAGCTGAAAATCTGCCCTAACACAATTGCCAAGACGTGTGTTTCTCTTCACCGTCATTGAATACATATGATCATAGAATATATTGCAATACTTGAGTGACTGTTGGGCTGGTTGCTGGGAGCTTGTGGTTGTACTGTCATGAAGAATGGGATGTAATTCTGGATCATATTCTTCTAGAGCTCTGAAGCTCAGACATTGCCATCTGACAGTCTAATAGCTCTAAGGTAAACCACCAGCCTGGCCCCATGTCAGAAGGAGTGTGGCTTCCCTTCCATTGTGATAAAAAAAAGACCACACACTCCAACTTGGCCTCCATGATATCAGTCTCTGGATAGTGTCCTGGGAACTATTGGTGGAAATGAATAAAATGAGTATGTTGCTGCCACACACCTGCTGACAAAAATGTATAAACGACTCTTTCTGGGCAACTAAGAAAACCGCAAACCGCAAACCTCCACCATCACACATGCCAGGTTCTTTTAACCACTTAAAGGGATATTTCACTTTCAACATTCGGTCATTTCATGGTCTACTCAGGCTCAGGTGAACACCCCCAGTAGAAAGTCTTTCTACAGAGGAGAGGCTGGTCTGCGTTTCATGCGAGGGCTAGAAGCAAAGAGTGGCAGAGAATGCAATGGCAGCAAGAGCAGTAAGGCTATGGACCAGAGCTAGCTAACGCCATGCTTATCCCCAGCAAAAGGATACGTGCGTGCGCGTCCCATAGGGTCCCATTTCAAAGTAGGCTGTTATCTCTGAAATATGCGGCACTGTCTGTGGTGATCATCATCCATCTGAGGCTCGGATGTGATTTGTGATTTTGTCACAAATCATGGTGTGATGATCAGTATGAGTCTGTATGAATACGTGAGGTGCCCGTGTTTTTTTTTAATTACTTTTTCATTTATTTTTAATAATTATTTTAGATGAAAAGCATCAAGGAAAGAACAAGGCCTGGCTCCATTAAAAAAAAACATTATTAAAAAAAATGAAAAACGTAATTGAAAATTAGTCACCAGAATAAAGGATTGGTGTATTTGATGAATCTAACTGGTTAAAATGGAATTTGAAATTACAATGGGTTTGTATAGGAAGGGGTCGGGGCAGCTAAAATGAATATCAAATATCTAAATACTGAATCAAGCAACTTAAAAACTATCTGTGGTGTTCACATAAACCTGAGTAGACGATAAAATGACCAAACATTGTTTTTAAAGTGAAATATCCCTTCAAAGGAGTAGTTCACCCGCAAAAGTTACTTATAGATTTACATTATTTCGTTTTTTTACGCACAAAACAAAACAAATCTATGAATTCAAGGCTTCATAGGGTGTGTAATTGATAGAAAACATGTATATTTCTTGGGCGAACTACTCCTTTAAGCCCTATTTTATCATTTTAAATGGCACTGCAGTGCACTGTGTAGATAAGCTATTTCAGAAAGGTTTTTAAATTATACATTTGCTCAAAATAGGGGTTGCCAGGTTGAAAGTGGTTTGAAATGACATTTTGCCATTTCACATTTTATCTAACCGTGGCTCGTTCCCAGCCTTTTCTCATCTCCTCCTGAGGACAAAAGCCCGGAAAAGAAGTACAGACGAAAATGTCTATAGGGTCAGTCACTTCTGTTGACGCAGGCATATTTCTTGCAGTGGAGTTATGGCAAGTTGCCCGTACCAATATGGCGGTAATGTTGACGTGCAATCCAGTGGCCAAATGCGTCTGTCTACGTCTATTATGCTTTCAGTTTCAGTAGCAGTTTCTTGTCCAGCATACATGTTATTATCCATCCGTATTCTGGTTTACAGCTTGTGAGTATGGTCAATTTGAATAATGCTAAATGCCCAAAATAAGTGACATTAATGGAGAACCATTCTGTGTCTCTTGTTACAGAGTCTTACTGGAGTCCCGTCGCAAGTCAAAGAAAATCACAGCCAGGGGGATCTTCACTGGCGGCCGGGTGGTGAGAGGAGTGGACTGGCAGTGGGAGGACCAGGACGGGGGCAACGGCAGGAGAGGAAAGGTGAGATATTGGGAGGATGGCATTTTTGTTATATTTTCATTTCATATGAAAGCAGACGATAGCAAAAATATTGAGATTGGTTTATTCGATTGAGTAAATAACTGAACTGAAAACGACACAACAGCCACATTACTTATTCACCTTTTTCTTACAGCCCATAGTGCATTGCGTTTGTGTGTGCATAAGTTCCTCTTTCTCTTGCTGTGTTGCCAGTTTTGCAAGAGAAACAAGTGGCCAGGTCTATGAAAACAAGCACAAATGAAAATAGCTGATCTACAAGCTCACAGCGACACATTGTGAGGTTGTACATTCGTTATTTAAAAACACATTGAGAATAAATCGAAATATTTTGAATATTTTTAAAACATTAATAGCGGCTATGGAATTGTCCACAGACATCCATCTGAACATATTTAATAGGCTATGGCATAGCCTATTAATCTGGGGTTCCTTGATGTGAAGAAATGTGGAAGCAAGCCCAAATAAGCAACTACTATACCCTTTAGAATCAAGCCCAAAGAAAAACTACAAATATTTTATTTGCAAGTGGCTTTACAGAAAAAACAAGTCAAAGGTTGCTTATAAGCAGACATGGCAACTGAAGGAAGCAAAGCACACACACACAAGGAGCCCCAGTACCTTGGCGGGGAAAAACGTGGATACCATCCTATTTATATTAACCACACCAACCGTGGGCAGCGCAGGGAAGCACATGGGTACGTACTTGTACAAACATCACTCACCGCTGTCGTTTACCGACGTTCCGTAGTGATTGTACCGGTGTATATATATATATCCATATCCATGGTAACAAGCCGTCCACTCTGTCTTCATTCACGTTCTCACATCCCAACGTCTTTTCATAAGGGCATACCCAGCCGTTGTCGGCACGGTTAAGAACTTAAATCACTCTAAATTGGGACTTGAAGGGGAGAAAATGTTTTTCTTTGTCTTGAAGGGTCATGTTTTGCACAATAACAGTCTTTTCATTATGTCTGCCCACGATCTCTGTGATTCATACAGTAGGCTACGTTTGTTTACCTCAGTCACTGATACTAAAATCTGATATTTTATTTTTATTTTTTTCTATGAATCTGTGACTATAAAACGAAAATAAAAAGATTTTGAAAAGAAAAGAAGAACTTAAATCACTCCCAGTCCCACACCAAACTTATTCCTATTTTTTATTTAATTTTAAGTTTCTCTCTCAATGCCTGTTTTGCACATTAGGGACCCCCAGCCAACGTGTATATAGGCGGCTAATTTGTGCCTGATGTGAAATGATGTAATATTTAAATACTACTAACGCCTAGTATTACAATACTACTACTACTCGCGCCGAGATTTCGTGCATTTTAAATGCTATAATAGGCCTATAGATGGATGCCATTAATTTATTTCCCCGCATTATTTCACCCGCGGTTTATCCATTATTAATTAATTAATAATATTTCAAATGAAACATGCGGTTACTCGCGGCTAAATCTGCCGTCCGCAGTGTACCCCATGTACGTCTATTGAAACAGGAGGCCTCTCCACAATTAAAATCATTGTGGAAATGTCAAGACATGATATACTAGGATACGTGGTTAAATAGAAATGTGGGTTTTCAAGACATACTGTAGATCATAGTAACGCTAATGGTTATAAATCAGAAATGTTTTTTTATCTCAGGTACTTCTATACCGGTGTTTCCCAAACATTTCAGCCCGTGACTCAAAACAGAAATAAAAAATTCGCCCCGGGACCCAAACTCGTGAAAATAGCAGATGTACAAGCTCGAAACGTGTCGATTCATGCCATGTTGTGACCTTGTAGATCGGCTATTTTCCACTACTTCTTAAATATTGTTTTACTCATTTACTCATTTATTGAATTTCTTAGATTTTTCTTTCATTTCTTCATGACATTACTGAAAAAAAATCATTGGATTGAAAAGGTTGAAATAATAATACTAATTAAAAACCAAATGTAAGAAACAAACTAGAGGGGACCCATAACAATGTGTCTGCGACCCACAAATGGGTCCCGACCCCCTTTTTGGGAAACAGTGTTCCATACAGCACAAGCATATTGGTTTATATTATATTATATTGCAGCTGAAATGGCACCTTGCCCACATAATATGGGGGAGGTGTTGATGTGGCCCCAACTGGCCAATGAGACCTATTTATATGTCTGGTCTCTTGCAGCGTTTGCTGCGCACTTCGTTGTTGTTTTATGCTGTTTGAGATCGACTGTTTGCCTCCACCCCCTGCTGGATCTAGTCGCTCTGGAGATTATTTATTTTGCTGAAAAGTAACGTTTATAAGGATTTTGTGGTTAATAGTTAATACCGGCACATTATACGCCCACCAATTGGATTTGTGTGTTCTTTCACAACACTAAAGTATAGATTTCACCTGGATTTTGCAGTGCTATAGACAAAATAGAAAGTAAGTTAGCATAAAATGTCTAGTCGCCGCTCTATTATCTGAGGGCTGATGGATCCAAACAATTAGATGGAAAAGCGAACCTGTGCGTGGCTCTATCTGGCTCTATCTGGCTCTATCTGGCTCTATCTGAATGGGAAAAGACTTAAGTTATTGCCAGAAACAGGCTGCACAATTTACGTAGGCAGCGGCTAAAAACACAACTGGGTGAGAGCGACGGAGAGAGTCCTTTATCTTTTTAGGATAATATGAATGTTGATGATTAATTATTAATGTGTGATTAATCTGGCTAAATCTTTTTATTGTTTGATGACAGCCCTATTATGTATGAAATGTGACTAGTGCAGATAGTTGTGAACCAGCCGGGGTTTAGCTGTTTTTAATTGTTTGTGTACTCGGGGAAGTGATTTTAAAATAGATATTGCTGGCTAATTGTTTGGCAAAAAATAGAATATCGGCTACGAACATTTTTCTTTTTCTTCTCAGAATTTTCCCAATGATAAAAGGTCCCTTTTTTAAGATCTTATGTTGGTTTCATCCCACCCCTTCAAATTCATATCATGTTCAGAGAATACAAATTGTCCTTGCAGTCTGATGAGGTTGTCTATTAACTCATTTAGGCCTGACCTCAAAATTAAAAAAAAATCTTCTAAATCCTCCAGTTTTCTGAAATAAATATTTTCACGATTTTTCAAAAATAGCAGACCTACAAGCTCGTAGCGCGCCACTCGGTGGCGCGCTATGAGCTTGTAGATCTGCTATTTTTCAATAGCTAAATTATAACCATGTTTAAAACACCAAAAGGGGTTCCCGCCCAAAATGGGTTAAAATTTACATTGGAGAGAGAGCCATAAAGAGCTTGTATTTTGACTCCGGCCCAGACCCCAATGTATTCAATTTAAGAGTCCCTGCAGGCAATTTAAGAATTCATTTTGCTGTTATTTAATGGCATATCTCATTATTGTTTTATGATGCTGTAAGCAATATGCTCCCCAGAAAACCGCTAGTACATGTCCTGTAGCCAAGATGAGCTGTCAGTGCAGTGCGAATGTTGCCTCCTAAGGCCGCTTAATTTATTACGCCTGGAATGAGCATTCATATAATCTAATGATTTGAAATGTGTTTTTACTGAAGGCTAAACTGTTAATTATTGTAACACAGCTCCGACCATTTTTTGCAATTTTACAAATTGCCGTAGCCTCGTCCATGGGTACAAATGCATACATGGCCTTAAAATCACTTCATGTAGATCATTTTTGATTCTGTGTTTTCTAATTGGGCATATATTTTTATAATGTGGACGCACTTGACATCTTTTAAGTTCTCATTTGTTTCATTCTTGTTAAACACAGCAGCCAAGGACCTCTTGAAAGGCAAAGTTTCTCCACAACTCCTTGCTCATTGGCTACTCTTGCCTCTACCCCAGCCTCGTAGGTTTAGTGTCCTCAGGGAATGCTGTAAAATTATTCAAAGAAAGTCCCAGGTTCCGACAAAGAAGACTTATCTGGAATGACTGTTAATGCAAAAGATTTTTCATTTCAGATGACTTTACTTGAGTCACTTTTAATTAAAAAAAGAAGGGGGGGAAAAAATCACAGCGTGCGTGCGTGTGTGCAGGGGTAGTGTGTGTGTGTGTGTGTGTGTGTGTGTGGGGGGGGGGGGTAGTGTTTTTGTGCATTTGTGCTTGATCCTTGTTTTTACTGCTTCTTCTCTGGAAACAATTGCTGTAACAGTCACAAAGGTATATTAACCCATTTTGGGCGGGAACCCCTTTTGGTGTTAGCATTATGTTATGCTTTAGCTATTGAAAAATAGCAGATCTACAAGCTCATAGCGCGCCACCGAGTGGCGCGCTACGAGCTTGTAGGTCTGCTATTTTTGAAAAATCGTCAGGATGTAGAAGACATTTTTAGAATCTGATCTCAGGTCAAAATGGGTTAAAAATCACCTGAGAGGTTTTCTACTGCAGTAAAACGGTAAAAAGAGAAAAGCGGAGCATATTGGAAGAAAAAAAAAACAAGAAATTGCAGTGCATGGAGAATCGAGACATAATCAAATTGCGAGTCAAAAGAATCAAAATGTAATCAAATTGTTGGGTCCTTGCCGATTTCCCACTCACTAACATTTCCCTGCCTTCGTGAAGTCTCAACATGGTGATGGAATGGCATACAGAAGTGCAGACAATGCAGTCTATGCATTAGCTACTATACGGTACACCTGTCCCGCACGCAGACTGACGCGCTGTCCGATGATGGGGTGGGCGTGGGGAGCAATAAAGCTGACGTGCTCGTCTAAAACAGCAAATTATTGCCCGTGTAGCCAGTCGGTAGACGGCCCTCCCATACTGCAATATAATGTCCACTCCTTCCAGGAATGGTCCGTGGCAATGTTCCTGAAGATTTTCAAAAAATCTGCTATCTTCACCCTTTGTCATAGTTAGTTAGTTAGTTACTTTATTGACAAATGTATAAAACATTGGGTCCAAACAATAATAAAAAACCAATGAATCAAAAACGGTACAATACATTAAAATATACAATACGCAATACAGAATCCCTTTACAACAGGAGCTTTCTATTGCTCCATTAGTGACAGGCAGGCATGTAGCATACGCAAAGTCTCTCTGTTAGTGCCCACAAAGAGTGAGCTCAAATCAATACCCTCATGTCCATATTTCGCTCTGATACGCAATTTCACTCTGATTTCACTCTGATACAATGAAGCATCTAGGCCCTAGATGCTTCATTGTATGACAAAGGGTGAAGATAGCAGATTTTTTGCAATATTCCCTAGATTCTACTTCTAGGGCCTATGGCCTAAGTGGCTAAAAGACATATTATTGACGTATAACTTCTTTGAAGTGCTTTTTTAATGCCTTTTGCACGTTTGCTAGCCCATTCAGGACTCAAGGATTATGTTATACTTTAGCTGTTGAAAAATAGTGTGGCACCGAGTGCCGCGCTATGAGCTTGTAGATCTGCAAAAAAAAAAAGAAAAACTTGAAAATGTGGCGCAAATCTTTGAATATATATTCTTTCAGAGCAAAAGTTTTTAGGTCAAATCTTTACTTCTGGGGGGTCCCTGGAACAACATATTTTCAGATGGGGGTCGGCGGCCAATTCCATATTGACCGTGACACAGAAACATAGGTTTTTCAGAAAACTGTCAGGATTTAGAAGACATTTTGTAGAATCTGGTCTCAGGTATAAATGGGCTAGATGGAAACCCCATCTCGGGTGCCGGCTTGACTTAATCCTGGTTTTGTGCCTTTTGCGTACCTCCGCTGCAGGTGACGGAGATACAGGACTGGAGTGCCGCCAGCCCCCACAGTGCGGCCTACGTACTGTGGGACAACGGGGCCAAGAACCTGTACAGAGTTGGCTTTGAGGGGATGGTAAGTTAACTTCCAGTTCAGACACGCAGAGTACACAGACACACGCGCACACGTCACACAGTCTTACAAAGGATCAGCTGCCAATGTTGGCTTTTGTGTTTGACCACAGAGCAGAGGGTGCCAGGGCTTTGTTGGAGCCACGCAGCCAGCATGCGTGAGGCACTATTGTGTAGGCAGCTGGAAAGAGAGGGTATCTACATGATAAAGGCAATCTGGTCCTTTTGGCGGGGTGTGTGTGGGGGGGGGGGGGTGAAAATGGAGGTCAGCATGAGAGAGACGGGGCGTCCTTGGTTTTATCGGGGGCTCTGGCTATGCTATGCACACACCCCCAATGGAAAGCTTATCTCTCATTGGTGGAGAGACCCCCTCTGCCTTTTACGAAGGGTCCAATGAGGTTTCTCGGTCGTGTAACAGATTTGTCCTTTGTTATCCTAATAGGCTGAAACGGTCTTGAGGGTAAGGTAGATGGCATCTGCTGCTGAATTAAGCAAGTCATAGATTAAACCAGCCCCCCGCCCCCCCTTCAGCACGGCCATTTTTATCCGAAGCACCCCACTCTTGAGAGACCGTGAGCACAAGTGAAAATCACACCCGTGTGACGTGAGGGGCGCTAATATATTAAAGTCTAACTCATTGATTGATTAGGTGATGTAATGGTGATGTAAAACAAACGGTGACAAAACAAACATTAAATTGTCTTTATTGTTAATGGCATTTAATGTTTGTTAGGGACAAGATGACGTAAATTTTCCCTTCATTGTCAATGGCGTTTTTAAAACAAACATTGAACTAAAAACAAACATTAAACCTGTATATAGGATACAGATATATATTTAAAAAATCACACCCGTGTGAACTGAGTGGTGTAAGGTTTTATATAGCATGATCAGCTGTGGTCTGACGTAATGAAATAAGGTAAGGTATTATGTAGCCTGATCAGCTCTGATCTGACGTAATGAAATCACACCCGGATGTGATTTCACAACTGGCTTTTTCTGTGCAGAGAAAATGACCACGGTTGCTACGGTCATCCAGTTCACCCGGGTGTGATTTAATTACGTCAGAAATTATTTTGAACATAGCAACCGTGGTCATTTTTTTATGCACACAAAAGCCAGTTGTAGGAGTGGTTTACACCACTCAAAAATAATAATAAACCAGCCACTGCAACCTAGTAAATGTACAAAAAAACAGTATACTCCCTCTCCTGTGTTCTTACACAGTCAAACCCTCAGTGCTCATTTAACCCAAATCCATTTGGTTAACATTTTAACACTCTCAGAGTTAAATGACCACGGACGATTTTGACAGTGTGGTAATTATTTTGTGCAGATAGCATCACAATAAGATCAACTTTAATCCCTGTCGGCGCAGGTTTGTCTTGTTCTTTTTTTGTTGTTGGGACTTGTGTGTGGGTTCCCGAGGCCTGCGCTGCTACGGTCCCATCACTTCAGAGGAGTGTGTGGGTTCCCGAGGCCTGCGCTGCTACGGTCCCATCACTTCAGAGGAGTGTGTGGGTTCCCGAGGCCTGCGCTGCTATGGTCCCATCACTTCAGAGGAGTGTGTGGGTTCCCGAGGCCTGCGCTGCTACGGTCCCATCACTTCAGAGGAGTGTGTGGGTTCCCGAGGCCTGCGCTGCTATGGTCCCATCACTTCAGAGGAGTGTGTGGGTTCCCGAGGCCTGCGCTGCTACGGTCCCATCACTTCAGAGGAGTGTGTGGGTTCCCGAGGCCTGCGCTGCTACGGTCCCATCACTTCAGAGGAGTGTGTGGGTTCCCGAGGCCTGCGCTGCTATGGTCCCATCACTTCAGAGGAGTGTGTGGGTTCCCGAGGCCTGCGCTGCTACGGTCCCATCACTTCAGAGGAGTGTGTGGGTTCCCGAGGCCTGCGCTGCTACAGTCCCATCACTTCAGAGGAATGTCTGCACTGCCTTGTAATCATCTCTGCCCTCTAACTCTGACACAGTGGCTGCACATCTCTGAGTCATCAAAAAAAAAAAACCCCACAACACGATATTGCGATAACACGCTTTATTTTCACCAGCAACGTAATGTTTCATTGTCCTTGCTTGCCCTTAGGGTAACTTTGTTGTCCCCATTCTCTGCTGTTAGGGGGGGGGGGACATAATTCATGATCAGGCTCTAATGGAATTAGTACCTATCGGCTAATTATTTCATCCTCTCGCCCCCCATCTCTCCCTCAGTCGGACCTGAAATGCGTGCAGGACGCCAAAGGAGGCTCGTTTTACCGTGACCACTGTCCTGTCCTGGGTAAGTGTAAGCCCAGTGATCTGTGCCCACCCTCATTATTGCACCAATCCTTTTCTCTCCAGTGTTCTGGTGCAGTGGATTCCAAGGGCGTTAGGGAGAGCTGTCTGTCTGTCGGCAGTTACACGCCAAGGCCACGAGATGGCAGCACTTACACAGTCACCTGCTGGTGCCTTGATAGATACCCAGAGCAGGCACTCGTGGTCGTTGGGTCATGCCGGCACAGCATTCCAAGAATTCCAGTAGGGAAATGTTTCCTTAGTGACTTCCTGGCTTAAGGGGTATCTGGGCAAGGCCTGGCAGCCGATTCCAACACTGCAGCAAAGCCCCTCCAGTACAGTGCGATGGCGTCATCGTCATCATCCCCTACAGTCCAGCGCTTTTCTTATAGAATGCATAACCTGCTGCACTCGATTACATACTGGCCTACTGCACTGGTTCCCAAACACTGGTTCGGGACCCATTTGTGGGTCGCGGACACATTTTTATGGGTCCCTTTATTGTTTGGTTTCCTACATCTTCAAAAAACATTTCCAAAAAAAAGCTAATATTTTCATGATTTTAAAAACAAAATGCATTGATTTGTTTTTCAGTAATTTCATGAAGAAATCAAAGAAAAATCTAAGAAATTCCATAAATTAAAAAACAAATGTGGAATTGAAATAGTGAAAATAGCCGACCTACAAGCTCACAACGTAAATTTGGAAGCAAAGTCTACATTGTAAATAATGAGCAGTTGATGTTTTTTGTGTGCCAACATTTTTTTTAAATTGTCTTATTCTCTGCCAATGTGTCTCTACATGTGTTTTACATTATTTTCACATGATTGTACTTTAATTAGATTTGAATGCCATCCTTGAACGATCCACACGTCCGACCTAGACTCTTCTCCCTTCTGGCTCCCAAATTATGGAATGAACTCCCCATTGCAATCAGAACTGCAGACTCGACTCCCAATCTTCCGCCGTAGTCTAAAGACTCGCCTCTTCAGACTCCACCTTAGCCCGTAGCACTTGCCCTAGCCTCGACGACCTTGCAGCACTTTTAGCAAAGGCTAAAATGTAATTTAGATTTAGATGTAATTTACTTATGATCCTAGATGACTATTTCTATGCGTTTGATGTATTACCTTGTGGTGTTCTTACTAACTGTAAGGCGCTCTGGTTTAAGAGGGTCTGCTAAATGCCCTAATAGAGCACCGAAGTCCTGACGTCACTGCCTTCTACTGTCAGTAGAGGGCGTCAGTCCACAGGTTCATGTACTTTTTATTTGCATTGTAATCTCCATAGGGGGATTTTAGATCGCCTCATATAAGAACTGTGTTTGAAAAATAAACCGATCACCCCGGCCTTTTCACTCATATGGATATGAAGCATCGACTGAAGGTGGAAATGTACAAATATACCCAAAGAGTAACAAAATAAGCGTTAGAGTCAAACAACCCAGAGACTACATTTCCGGGTATGCGTGTGGCTGCATCTGTCCGTCGCACAACAGAAACTGAATGTCAATTACGTTTATTTTTATTTTTAATTTATTGATATTTAATGTTTCGTGGTTAGTACGAGTCGAGTCACCACCAGCTGAGCTTACGTCAACGAGGAATCTCAGGAACGCAATGTGTTGACAGCTGGGCGTGACGTATATTAGCAGCGACATTGCCTTCATATGTGGTTTCAAGGCTTTTGCTGTCACATTAATTCCATTTTCTCCAGAAACTGGCTGTATCAAATATGAATGGACATCATTAACGACGCACAGCCACTCCCCTGACAGAAAGGCCGGGGTGGTCGGTTTATTTTTCAAACGCAGTTCTTATATGAAGCGACCTAAAATCGCCCTATGGAGATAAAAAAATCACACCCGTGTGAACTGAGTGGTGTATGGTCTTATATAGACTGATCAGCTGTGGTCTGACGTAATGTCTGACGTAATGAAATCACACCCGTGTGAACTGGGTGACCATAGCAACCATGCTCATGTTTTGGTACGAACAGACAGACAGACAGACAGACACGTAAACTAACAAAGCCAGTTGTAGGAGTGGTTTACACCACTCAAAAATCTGAAAGTGACGTCAGACTTCGGTGCTCTATTGTAACTACCTTCTTATTTTGGGCAATGTGCTTATCATTATTTCCAAGAATTTCAAACTCAGCATTGTAATGCAACGCGTTGTGAATTGTAGATTGGCTTCTGGAAACTTTAAAATGGAGCTCAAGTGTTCAAATGGATCCCTGGCTAATAAGACAAATTTGTCATAAAACATTATACTTGCCCTCCATATATATATATATATATATATATATATATATATATATATATATATATTTATTTGATAAATCACCTTAAATATTTTATTTCTTTCATAAAAATGAGTGTAAAAAATCTTTCACTCAATAGGAACTGCTCCCATCGTCATATGTGTGGTCCAGCCCTATGGAATGTATGGAATGCACGTGCTAATAACTATTTAAAATATTGCTTTGATGCTCATATTAACCTTAGGAAGTATTATTGTTTTTTTATTAGCATATGCATTCCATACATTCCATAGGGCTAGACCATATGGACATATGACATCATCAACTTGGGACAGGAGCAGTCCCTGGCCTATTGAGTGAAAGATTCTCTATTTACAGTATGAAAGAAATAAAATATTGATGGCGTTTTATTTAAAATTTCACGTGCTCCTGTATCCTGCCGCATGAGTTCTCTCTCCTGATTGGATAAAAGTGCAATCCTAACCAGAAGATTTAATTCTCTGTTGATTGAAGAGCTGGGATTACTACTATCATAATTTAGAGCTATTTATCACTTATTTCAACAAAGAAATTGCACAACCTTTTTTTTAACCAATTTAGGCCTGAGCTGGATTCTACAAAATGTCTTCTAAATCATGACAGTCAGTGGTGCTCAACCTTTTTCATGTCAAGGACCCCCAGAATTATCTGTATTTTGTCGACGACCCCCATCGGAAAATATGTTGCTCCAGGGACCTCCCAGAAGCAAAGATTTGAGTTAAAAAACGTTCGCTCTGAAAGAATATATATTCAAAGATTTGTGCCACATTTTCACGATTTTTCAAAAATAGCAGACCTACAAGTTCATAGCGTGGCACCGAGTGCCGCGCTATGAACTTGTAGGTCTGCTATTTTTCAATAGCTTAAGTGTAACATAACGCTTGAAACACCAAGAGGGGTTCCCGCCCAGAATGGGTTACAATTATTCCCTTTTGTTCTTACCAAGTCCTTTGTTCTTCCCAGGTGAGCAGAATGGCAACAGGAACCCCGGTGGTCTTCAGATTGGAGACCTGGTCAACATCGACTTGGACCTGGAGATTGTCCAGTCCCTCCAGCACGGTCATGGCGGCTGGACCGACGGCATGTTTGAGACCCTCACCACCACCGGCACGGTGTGTGGCATCGACGAGGACCACGACATAGTCGTCCAATACCCCAGTGGGAACAGGTAAGGTCCAGTGTTGCCAACTCTTGTGAGAGAAATAAGCCAACCCACCTCCAAAAAATCAATCCCAAAACAAGCCAACTCTTGGCGAGAGAAATGAGGTCGTCACCACCGCCACCCTCATATGGCCACCCGTTCTCTGAATCGGACTCTGAGAACATTCCCTGTCGGCTTCTGGGATGCACTGTTTTAAATGCATTGCTTGTTGGGGCTGATGTCCGTGGTGGAGCCAGGAACTCTTTGAGTAAGGCAACGCCAATAGAGCGTCGCGGTCCCGCCCCCTTTCATGGAGACGCCAGGCCCAGGAAATAATTCTTAATGCATTTTTCCCATAGACATTTCAAAAAGTATTTATTTAAAGACCTTTTAAAGCGTCGTACAAAGCCAACTCGAGTTGTGACAAATCATGACGACAAACAAAATAAAATTGGGCCGAACAAATAATTAGAAGAAAAAAACGGCAAGCAACACTTTTTTGTTGTTTTTTCTTCTTTGTAATTTATTGTTTGGTCCAAAATATTGTGTTTGTGATTTGTCACAACTCGAGTTGGCTTTGTACGACGCTTAAAAGGTCTTTAAATAAATACCTTTTGAAATGTATTTGGGAATTATTTCCTGGCGTCGTCAAGAAAGGGACGCTCTATACGAGGGAGGCAGACCAAATTGATTGATTGGTTGAGTTGGTGGCTCCTCGATCTAAGGTATGATGGATCCCCAATTTTCTGTGGAGACCGGCGACAGAAGCGTGCAGCAAAACGAGGGACCTCTGGTTCTCCCCCCCCAGTGCGGGTGGTGGTGTTGTAAGCTTAGCGGTGATAGCCTAGTTCGCCTACAGCAGGGTTCCCCAATAGGCGGCCCGCGGGCCATTTGCGGCCCGCGGAGCGCCCCCCTTGTGGCCCCTGGAAGAGGGGGGTGTCCCAGATATAAATGCCATTAAATGGGGGTCAGTAGCCTATGCATGTCAAACTGGGCACCCCCTCAAGGACCACTGGTGGTCCCCGGACCACTGGTTGAGAACATTTTTTTATTAATTAATGAAAAAATAAAAAACCCAATATTTCGCGCGTGTGGACTCGGCCCCCAGCCTGGTTCCCTAGTCAAAATATGGCCCTTGAGGAAAATTAACAGGTTTAGAGGCGTCCTTGTGTCAAATAAGTTTGCCCTGGACAAACGTTATTCTTTCTCCGGTGCCATCACGTGTCTCTGCTGTCTCAAGAATCAAATGAAGAATGAGGTCGGGACATTGTGTGTGTGTGTTGTGTTCATAATTATGTCGTGCCGTGAAAAGCGGTTCTGGGGGATGCAGCCATACAGGCATCTAGCTGCAGACACGTTTCACACTAGAGTGTGAAAAGACCCAACAACCTTCCAGACACGCAGGACACAGAGAGAATAGATGTGTATTCTTCTGTCTGATTCACTGTCTGTCAGCCTTGAAAGACACACAAATAATGCACAAAAAGCCTCTCGACTGAGGGGAGGCAAATACCTTACTTTGCCTACAGTAAATCCGTGCCTGGCTGATGTTGACAGAATTTTGTATTTGAATATTTTTCTCTGACTGTATCTGTCCCATCAATAGTTTTTCTTTTTCTTTCTTCTTTAACCCATTTTGACCTGAGATCAGATTCTAAAAATGTCTTCTACATCCTGACAGTTTTCTGAAAAAGCTATGTTTCTATGTCAGTCGTCCTTTGATTTTTCAAAAATAGCAGACCTACAAGCTCATAGCGCGCCACTCGGTGGCGCGCTATGAGCTTGTAGATCTGCTATTTTTCAATAGCTAAAGCATAACATAATGCTAACACCAAAAGGGGTTCCCGCCCAAAATGGGTTAATATAACTTATTTTTTAGTACTTGAACACAATGTCCAAATCGGGGAGGAAATTCTATTTGCATGATTCCTTCATTTTGTTCCATGTAGCCCTAGCTTGACTGATGCCATGCCTGGATATAAATTAAGTCAGACTTTCAAATATTGAATGTTTAATTACTTTGATATGATCATTTATTGATGTCAATTCAAATTTGTAACCAAAGTCTATGTTGTAAATAGGGCTATCTCCTCATAGTCGCCATCAATAGTCGATCGATCAATCGGTTTGGTCTTAGTTGTCCAAGACTACAATTGTAAACTCTACATATAACCCTTTTAATTTAGCCAGGATATAACTTTCAATTGCCAGTAACCAACCCCACCAACTTACAATTTAGGCATTTAGCAGATGCTCTTAATCCAGAGCGATTTACAGTAAGCATGAACAGAACATCAAATACATAACAATAGTCCTCAATAATCATACGTAAGCTAAGAACCGTGGAATATCGAATCTAATGAAACTATGAGTATATTCTATAGAGTGCTATGTCTAAATTCTGTCTAATTTACATAAGTTGAGCCTTTGCATACGCCTGTAAGTAGGCATGTAACGATTCACTCAACTCACGATACGATTCGTATCACGATACGATTTTTCACGACATTTAAAAAAATATATATTTTCCAGAAAAAATAGTTTTTTTTTTAAATTTTATATAATCTTCCCCCTTGAGCTTTTTTCACATTTTTTATTTAACTACATTGCAAAATAAGTAGCATTACTTTGACAGTGCAGAAACATAATTGCCTTCCTTGATTTTTTTTTTTTTTTTTTTAATATAATTTTTTATTTCAATGAATAGATTGATATCGTCGGGATTAATATCGATATACGATATATCGTTACATGCCTACCTGTAAGCGTTGTCCCAACGTTTTTAGTGATTGTACTTGTAACTTCCAGCTTCCCTGCGTTTGGCTGATCTGAGTGTGCAGGAGGGTTTGTAGGGTTCGATTAGACTTGATCAGACAGATATGGGGGTGCCATACCTTTTGGTTTCTTTGAATGCCAGCATCAGAGTGTTATACTTGCAGCGACCGAGAGCCAATGGAGGGAGCGGAGAAGGGGGGAATTTTGGCTGGTTGAAGACCAAGCGAGCTGCGGCACATTCTGGAACTTGAAATGTCTGATCTCTGCATGAACCTATGCATCAAATAAAATAAAACCCAATTTTACAGATTTGTTTATTTGTCTGCAAATTCCTATGACTAAGTTCCGTACGGATTTCTGTAGTTGAGGAAAAAATATCACACCTGTGTGAACTGAGTGGTGCAACTCCCCTCTCCCCCTGCCCCCCCCCCCCCCCCCCCCCCCCCCCTCTCTCTCTCTCTCTCTCTCTCTCTCTCTCTCTCTCTCATTAGCAGGCAACAGTGCAGCACTATCTCTCTCTCTCTGTTTCTGGCACAACAGCACCACCTTTGCCCCTACTGGTACTCCAAACATAGTCACATAGGTACATAGGTTAAGACGGACTTTGCTGTTCCTTGGAGTGGTTTTACATTATATTGTGCAACTAAGCCGTCACTGTTACATGACATCGCTATGACATTTTCTGGTTATGACTCTGAGTTTACTAACTTGACCCTAACGGTACCCTGTGTGTGTGTGCTCAGGTGGACGTTTAACCCTGCGGTGCTGACCAAGGCCAACGTAGTGCGCAGTGGAGAAGTGGCAGCCGGGGCAGAGGGCGGAAGCTCCCAGTTCCTGGTGGGAGACCTGGTCCAGATATGCTACGACATCGACCGCATCAAGCTGCTGCAGAGGGGCCATGGAGAGTGGGCAGAGGCAATGCTGCCTGTAAGAGTCTTCATACTTTTACAACATAAAGTGCATCACTTGTGTAACTTTAAATGTATTTTCTGAAATAAATATTTTCACGATTTTTCAAAGAATAGCAGACCTACCTTGTAGATCTGCTATTTTTCAATAGCTAAATTACAACGTAATGTTTAAAACACCAAAAGGGGTGGGCTGAGGCAATGCTGCCTGTAAGAGTCTTCATTCATTCAGAACATAAAGTGCATCACTTGTGTAACTTTAAATGTAACTTTATGCCCCGTTTTAACTTTTAAACTTCACCCTATACGACGGCTTCTCACAAAAGTAGCCAAAAATCGACGAGCTGACAACACGTCGCCATTGTTGAAAGATTTCGAACATTTTCACTTAACCAATGTTTTAATAAGATATTGTGTTGTGATAATGTGCTGGAACACAGGTTCCATTCCATTTTCCATTTCCTGTAGTTTTGGACATACAAGGATTCCACCCGACAGCAACAATATAAGATACACCATTGCGTTCCAGAGCAAGGTTTTCACACCTGTGCAATTAGGCTTAACGAACTAGTCTTATTTGTACTGTGCTTTTCATAAAATCACAAAAAATACATACACGGCCGAGTGACTTTAACAGGTCTACTGCGTAACCCACGTTCCCCGATATTTAATCCAATATTCTACGCTGCCTAGATTGTCTTATTACCTTTGGAGCATACGGCAAAGTATTTGCAGCTTTGTTCGACGAAACTCCGGCGAAAAATAGTCTGATGGTTTGTTGTTGAAGAGAAAAACGAACCGCCATTACAATGCGAAACAAGGACCGCCTCCACCGCATGTTGTAGTCCAAACAAACGGCCCGTCCACTTGCATTGAGCTCATTTTCCCAGAAGCCCTAGCAGCCCAGAGCATGGCTTGATTTCCGGTTTCGTCGTCATAACGCGACGGCCTCGTCACCAGGTCCGGGACAAATCCGCTCTTTCTTTTTAATAATTAAAAAACAAATAGCGGGTTTAGCGTATTAAGCAGGGCGGATCGTCGGATTAAACAATTCCAGGCCGGCAAAGTGTTTACAGCCACTGTAATTTCCTGCTACCCGCTATGGTCTTTAGCCAGTGCTGACTTCATCTCTATGGTCTTTAGCCAGTGCTGACTTCATCTCTATGGTCTTTAGCCAGTGCTGACTTCATCTCTATGGTCTTTAGCCAGTGCTGACTTCATCTCTATGGTCTTTAGCCAGTGCTGACTTCATCTCTATGGTCTTTAGCCAGTGCTGACTTCATCTCTATGGTCTTTAGCCAGTGACTTCATCTCTATGGTCTTTAGCCAGTGACTTCATCTCTATGGTCTTTAGCCAGTGCTGACTTCATCTCTATGGTCTTTAGCCAGTGCTGACTTCATCTCTATGGTCTTTAGCCAGTGCTGACTTCATCTCTATGGTCTTTAGCCAGTGCTGACTTCATCTCCCGTGTAGAAATAACAGAAACGCGCCAAAGATTCCTCTGTGCCAAATTAGTCTGGAACACCATAAAGATTATGGCCGTTATGGTAGTAGTGATTACATTTTTTTTTTACCCCCTCTCTTTCTCAAAGAGAATGTATTCTTTCCCTATTATGGAAGTGTATTCATTGCTGCCCCCCATAACGCCGCTGGCTGTGTGTAACGCCAGTCTAGTTACAATATGCCACTTATCCCTGCCAAACTAGCCCCCTCTCGGCCGCTAATGAGCCTTAAAACCCCGAGATGGGGCTGTAGCTTTGATCACTAACCACTGCTGTTCCCCGTCTGTCTGCTGCGGCTGCCGCTATTGCAGCAGTGTGTCCCCCCCACACCCCACCCCACCCCACCCCCCCATTATTGATAGCATCCTCCAGGACGGCCCCGGTCTGTATAGCTCCGTGGACTCCAAAGTGCCGCCGCCTCCTCCTCCTCCTTGTGCAGCACGGCACAATATGATTGGAAATTGGAAGGAATTTTGCCGCCTCCTCCTCCTCCTCCTCCTCCCCCCAAACCCTGGGAGAGGATGCCGTTTATTGGCTGTATAGATAGGGAATAACCTGGCTAATAGATGAGTCTCTCTCTCTCTCGCTCGCTCTGTCTCTCTGCGTCTCGCTGTTTGTACAGCGAGTCCATGCCATTTGAATGACTAATGAGAGGGAAAACTTTACATTTGCCTGTGATGATGATCTCTGGTCTGTCAGTATTTTTTCTTTCCTTGCACGTAACAGGCTTGTCGATGACTTTTCCTCGTCTCCTGGTCCAATAGCTTCTTAGCCCAATAACCAACCTTCTCTCTCTCTGTTTCATGGCTGTCGCCCTATCTCAATGGCTGAGTGATTTAGGTTGAGCTGATTTTCCAGACGCACGCACGCACGCGCACGCTAGGGCATTAACATAAAAATCGATTAGTCGACTAGTCGACTAGCAAAACGGTATTCGACACTGTAAATCAAAAATCGAGTAATCGTTAATCTTTTTTTTACAGCAGACATGCAGCTGTGAGCTCTGTTGTTTTGTTGGTAGTTCTCCAACTTAAGTACTAATCCCTTCTTGGCTGATTGTTTTCATATCATATACAAGCCGACTGTGGGTTTTTGCCGTCACCGTCACTCGTGTAGGTGCGGTGGGCGGCGGTGGCTGGCTGCACTGGCAACATTTAAGACAGATTTTCAAAAAGCATATGCCTCATAGGCTCATACGCTCAATGGGGACAACTACAGTGTGTAAATACTTTTACTATTGGTGAGTTTATTACTGTAGTTTGTTCAACAAGTTAGATTGGAGACGTGTCGTCGTTTCGTCCGGTACAGTAGTATAGCAGCCTGTCCCTCCTCACTCTGCCCAATAATATCCAGTTTGGTGACAGTCAAACTACAGTAGCTCTTGCCGTGATTTCATGTTTCTTTTTCTTATTCATCTTTCTTCATGCTTATCCAACAAAAGTGCAGGCGTGCGGCATTATTAAAAACAAACAGCTATGCCGCGCGATCATAGTTATAATAGTCGCGATCTGATTCATAGCCTGGTAAGCCTGCTAGCTACGGTAGCAAGCCTAGTATGTAATCATAACCTCCTCCTAGCTTGTAGCTCCTTCTAAAAACCAAAGGAACTGTGGTTGTAACTTGTTGTTGAACATTTAGGGTTGTATGAAAAACATCGCATCATTTATTCCTCCTCCTCCTCCTCCTCCGTCTCAACAAACATTTTCAACAACGTAACATGCTATGCTGCGCCGTAGAAAGGTCTTGCGCATCAAAAATAGCAGATCTACAAGCTCACAGCGCGTCCATCCGTGAGTCATTGTGGACTTGCAACTTTGACTTGACTTTTAACAGCTGATGTGAATTTCGGCCAATCAGAGCGGCATTCAGCGTAATCTTGTAAGAGAGTGGCGACACTAGCGTTGACTGCCATTGTAACAATGGAATGCGGAAGTGCTCATTCTATCTCAATGGGATAGTTCCAATGTTTGGAACTATAGCCCATAGCACCCCGCTTTGTGGTGAGATCAAAGCGTGTCGCCACTCTCTTACTATTCCACTCGGCCTGCATTCACTGGCTCTGTTTTGCAGTTAATCCTTCACTCGCGCTGGCCGTTTCAGAACACGATGTTTTAATGCTTGATTGGATGGAAAAAAATATCATATTTTACCGCCGACTAATCGATTATAAACCGATTTTGATGGTATTCGTGTCGACTATCAAAAATCACGTTTGGTTAATGCCCTAGCGCACGCGCACACGCACGCACTCACGCACGCACGCACACACACACCCACACACACACACCCACACACACACACAGTAACTGATAATGCCCCCTGCTTTCTTCCAGTGTTCCGGGGACCACCACCAGTCCCAGCTAAATGATGCAGAAACCATATGGACCCTTATTAGATCTTTAACTGAGAGTGTAACATGAAACCAAATTAACCCTTACGGGTCCATTTGGTTTTATTTGACACTCTCAAGAGTTAAATTATTGTTAAACATCTGCATTACTTAATTTACAAGACTAGTCTACACAATAGTCTACACAATTAGAACTGTGGGAAATTAGTTTTGTGCAGTCAAAAAGAATACATACACAATACAAACAGATCACACAATTCATTGACAACATTTTACAGCTCCTCTCTTGCAGAGAGGGAAAACGAAACAAAATGCCAACAAAAGCCTACCAGTCATAGTTCCAAGAGGCATTGCATTACATTGTATGCACAGAACTGAGATGGGGCCTGCTTGTTCATAAGTCCTATACTTATGGGAACAAACCATCTTTAAGCACCCTAGCCTGCAGCGAAGGTACTGTGTACCGTCGCCCCGATGGTGAAAGATGATGTTGGCTGTTGTGCGTTGGTGTAAAATAATGGTCCTTTATATGAAAAGGGTTGAAACCCACTGTTTCTAATGAGTCTGTGTGGTGTGCGTCTCTTCCCCAGACCCAGGGTAAGGTGGGGTTGTAACCCACTGTTTCTAATGAGTCTGTGTGGTGTGCGTCTCTTCCCCAGACCCTGGGTAAGGTGGGGTTGTAACCCACTGTTTCTAATGAGTCTGTGTGGTGTGCGTCTCTTCCCCAGACCCAGGGTAAGGTGGGGTTGTAACCCACTGTTTCTAATGAGTCTGTGTGGTGTGGGTCTCTTCCCCAGACCCTGGGTAAGGTGGGGTTGTAACCCACTGTTTCTAATGAGTCTGTGTGGTGTGGGTCTCTTCCCCAGACCCTGGGTAAGGTGGGGTTGTAACCCACTGTTTCTAATGAGTCTGTGTGTTGTGCGTCTCTTCCCCAGACCCTGGGTAAGGTGGGGTTGAAACCCACTGTTTCTAATGAGTCTGTGTGGTGTGCGTCTCTTCCCCAGACCCTGGGTAAGGTGGGGTTGTAACCCACTGTTTCTAATGAGTCTGTGTGGTGTGCGTCTCTTCCCCAGACCCTGGGTAAGGTGGGGTTGTAACCCACTGTTTCTAATGAGTCTGTGTGGTGTGCGTCTCTTCCCCAGACCCTGGGTAAGGTGGGGTTGTAACCCACTGTTTCTAATGAGTCTGTGTGGTGTGCGTCTCTTCCCCAGACCCTGGGTAAGGTGGGGTTGAAACCCACTGTTTCTAATGAGTCTGTGTGGTGTGTGTCTCTTCCCCAGACCCTGGGTAAGGTGGGGTTGAAACCCACTGTTTCTAATGAGTCTGTGTGGTGTGCGTCTCTTCCCCAGACCCTGGGTAAGGTTGGCCGTGTGCAGCAGATCTACTCGGACAGCGACCTGAAGGTGGAGGTGTGTGGCACCTCGTGGACCTACAACCCCGCCGCCGTCACCAAGGTGGCCCCGTCCGGCTCGGCCGTCACCAACGCCTCTGGAGGTAAGGCCACGACCACCACAGGCCACCGCAGTGCAACTCTGTTGACTCCTTTGTGTCATTAAGACGATTCTACAAATGCCTTCTTAATCCTGACAGTTTTATGAGAAATGCATGTTTCTATGTCAGTCGTTCTCAATACATTTTCTTGTCAAGGACCCCCAAATATATATGTAGTTGGTAGCGCAGCGCCGAGTGCCGCGCTACGAGCATGTAGATCAGCTATTCTTTTTGATTGAACATTTGCAACGCAAATCTTTGCTTCTGCGGGTCCCTGGAACAAAATAGTTTGAGATGGGGGCGGCGGTGGCCAAATATATGTAATTGTGGGGCTCCTTTACATGAAATTGTTTGAGAACCACTGACATTTTTTTAGAATTGGCCTCGGGTCTTAATGGGTCGAATGCACAACAACTTTGGTTTTTGGCTCAATTGTCTGTCTAACATTCTCTCTCTCTGTCTCCCTTCTGTGCACCTACACAAATTACCATTCTGATAATGGCTTTCGCCCCATTTTGTATGTGTGTGTGTGTGTGTGTGTGTGTGTGTGTGTGTCTGTAGAGCGTCTGTCTCAGCTGCTGAAGAAGCTGTTTGAGACGCAGGAGTCGGGAGACATCAATGAGGAGCTGGTCAAGGCTGCAGCTAATGGAGACCTGGCCAAGGTGGAGGACATCCTCAAACGACCTGATGTGGACGTAAGTGCTGCCTCAAACACACTTTGCTGTTGGGGGGGGGGGGGGGGTTATAATAATGTGTGTATTATCATCTCATTTACCTGTCTGGTGGTGGCTCAGGGTGCCATCCAGTAATTTAATAGGCAAAGCACCTCATTCTGAAAGCCGTTTCACTCGGAAAGGCGAGAGTCAGGAAGTGAATTTTCGCTATGTAACGGGTGCCGCGATTGTTATTTAATTCACCCAAAACGTACATTTGTAACCATTAACGTTTAGAGAAATGAGGCGCAAATCAAGCTTGTTTTGACCCAAAAAGAAGGATCCGAGATATTATCATTCTAAAAACCGCGTCCCCATAGATTGCATTAGCCAGTGGATTTTTTGTTTTGTTTTGTTTTTTGTTTTTGTTTCACCACACCGGAACCGGAGTGTACAGGACACAGTTGTGAACCGTAATAAATTGATATTAAAACAGGCGTCAAAAGGCGATCTAGGCGCCAAATGAGTTATTATTAGTAGTACACAGTGCTTCGGTGTGTGTCCTCCCAGGCGTCGGCCTCTTCTGCTCACTGAGCTACCATGGCCTGAGCATGCGGCCCTAGCTAGCTAGCTAGCTAGCTGCTGTTTAATGAAAAGAAAAATCCTGTGGCCTTCAGGCATTATATAGCAAACCACAGAGTGTCTCTCTGAGTACACTGATATTTGTTCTTGAATTCACCCCCACCACCCTGCGCGCACACGCACGCACACGTGCATGCACAGAGGACGGCCCGTTTGGCTCCTAGGAGAGCAGCTATGAGATCTTCCCTGCTGCTCCTCTCAATCAGAAAGGCATTAAGCCCGGGCCCAGCGGAGGCATCGAGGTGCATCGGTGTGCATTGCGGCGCTCTGAGTGTGTCCAGCTGATATCCACTAGTCCTGCATGGTCAGTGGATCTGTCCTGACAAGGGCTGCTCTGGGGGAAAACGCCCATTTGACAAGGGCTGCTCTGGGGGAAAACGCCCATTTGACAAGGGCTGCTCTGGGGGAAAACGCCCATTTGACAAGGGCTGCTCTGGGGGAAAACGCCCATTTGACAAGGGCTGCTCTGGGGGAAAACGCCCATTTGACAAGGGCTGCTCTGGGGGAAAACGCCCATTTGACAAGGGCTGCTCTGGGGGAAAACGCCCATTTGACAAGGGCTGCTCTGGGGGAAAACGCCCATTTGACAACGGCTGCTCTGGGGGAAAACGCCCATTTGACAAGGGCTGCTCTGGGGGGAAACGCCCATTTGACAAGGGCTGCTCTGGGGGAAAACGCCCATTTGACAAGGGCTGCTCTGGGGGAAAACGCCCATTTGACAAGGGCTGCTCTGGGGGAAAACGCCCATTTGACAAGGGCTGCTCTGGGGGAAAACGCCCATTTGACAAGGGCTGCTCTGGGGGAAAACGCCCATTTGACAAGGGCTGCTCTGGGGGAAAACGCCCATTTGACAAGGGCTGCTCTGGGGGAAAACGCCCATTTGACAAGGGCTGCTCTGGGGGAAAACGCCCATTTGACAAGGGCTGCTCTGGGGGAAAACGCCCATTTGACAAGGGCTGCTCTGGGGGAAAACGCCCAAGGGCTGCTCTGGGGGAAAACGCCCATTTGACAAGGGCTGCTCTGGGGGAAAACGCCCAAGGGCTGCTCTGGGGGAAAACGCCTATTTGACAAGGGCTGCTCTGGGGGAAAACGCCCAAGGGCTGCTCTGGGGGAAAACGCCCATTTGACAAGGGCTGCTCTGGGGGAAAACTCCCATTTGACAAGGGCTGCTCTGGGGGAAAACGCCCAAGGGCTGCTCTGGGGGAAAACGCCCATTTGCTGGGAGGGGACACGAGCCATATTACTTTTTTTTTTAAAAGAGTCACTAAGGTCTAAGCCAGGGGTTCTCAACGTTTTTGGCCGGGGACCCCCGAAAATGCTTTGGCAACGTCTCGGGACCCCCGCCCCGCCCCCTCCCGACCCCCAATATAAATTGACTGCTACAATAACCTTAAACCATTTTGGGCGGGAACCCCTTTTGGTGTTTTAAGCATTGTTATAATTTAGCTATTTAAAAATAGCAGATCTACAAGCTCATAGCGCGCCACCGAGTGGCGCGCTATGAGCTTGTAGGTCTGCTATTTTTGAAAAATCGTGAATTTAAAAAAAAATAACTTATTTTTTTTTTTTAATAATTTGGGGACCCCCTAAAATAATTTGGCGACCCCCCCGAGGGGTCGCGACCCACGGGTTGAGAACCCCTGGTCTAAGCCACCTGAACATTTTGCAAAACCTGAGTGAGGGAGGGTGGGTGGGTGCGTGCGTCTGTGTGTGTGTGCGTGCGTGCGTGCGGTGGAAAGTAACTAAGTACATTTACTTAAGTAAATACTGTACTTAAGTACAGTTTTGATGTATTTGTACTTTACTGGATGTCCAATTTCCAATACTTTTATTTCTACTCCACTGGCAAATATTGTACTTTTACTCCACTACATTTATTTAGAAATATATAAACTTTAGATACAAGTTAGTTTGATTATTATTACAAAACATACATTATCCACTTCAGCCCTATATACATTTCGGCCATTTGGAAATAGCAGATCTACAAGCAAGCTTGTAGATCAGCAGAAGCAATTAATTTGTTAAAATGGGACATTCTGCACAATGAGTACTTTTTACTTTTGGTACTTTAAGTACATTTTGAGGCCAATACTTCTCTACTTTCAAGTACATTTTGAATTCCAGACTTCTACTTGTAACGGAGTATTTCTATATTGGCAAGTAAAACATTTGAGTACTTTTTCCACGTGTGTGTGTGTGTGTGTGTGTGTGTGTGTGGGGGTGGGTGTGCTGAGGGCTGGCCAGGTGCCCTAGCGCCTTTCAATAGAATGATTTTCTTAAAGCCGAGCACACCGGGCCTGGCCAAGTGATCCGGGCCAGGCCAGGACAAGAGACGTCTCGAGACTCCCAAAGGAGTCCGCATTAATATTTATGCTCTGAGTTATTGCAGTGCTGCAGTTAGCAATGACACGCACGCACACACACACGCACACACACACGCACACGCGCACGCGCGCGCGCGCCCAGCCACTTACTACGCTGGTGGTGCTCCAGGTGAACAGCTAGTTTTGTGGATCGACATAAAATGCTGCTGCTTCACATCGACAAACACAAGTGCACGAACACACACACACAGACACACACACAGATAGGCAGACAGACAGGTGTGCTGACGTTGGTTAGACATACATACAGTCCGACAGGCATTAGTCCAACAACACCGTCGCTCGACATGCGTGGCCTGTTAAAACCAACCCGTGGCAGGTTACAACTAACCCGTGGCTCCCGCCATGTGTGGCAGGTTACAACTAACCCGTGGCTCCCGCCATGTGTGGCAGGTTACAACTAACCCGTGGCTCCCGCCATGCGTGGCAGGTTAAAACTAACCCACGGCAGGTTAAAACCAATCCGTGGCAGGTTACAACTAACCCGTGGCTCCTGTCATGTGTGGCAGGTTAAAACTAACCCACGGCAGGTTAAAACCAATCTGTGGCAGGTTACAACTAACCCGTGGCTCCTGTCATGTGTGGCAGGTTAAAACTAACCCACGGCAGGTTACAACTAACCCGTGGCTCCCGCCATGCGTGGCAGGTTAAAACTAACCCACGGCAGGTTAAAACCAACCCGTGGCAGGTTACAACTAACCCGTGGCTCCCGCCATGCGTGGCAGGTTAAAACTAACCCGTGGCTTCCTGTGAGGTTGGGTTTAGGTTTTGGGTTAGGGTGTTGGACTCGTCCCTGTCGGACTGTTAGTACGTCGGACCAAACACGTCATGCACCCAGACAGACTCGTATAGTGTGTGTGTGTGACTGTTGTGTGTGTGTGTTTGCAGGTGAACGGGCAGTGTGCCGGCCACACGGCCATGCAGGCGGCCAGTCAGAACGGACACGTGGACGTGCTCAAGCTGCTGCTCAAACACAGCGTGGACCTGGAGGCTGAGGTATACAGACGGACGCACATAGTCACTCATCGCAGTGGCTAGCACCGCTCAAAAAAGGGCTTCTGTCTTCCTCAATGTTCCCACTCGCTCTTATCATCCACGCCATTCGATTCTTCTTAGTATTGATTTGTTTTTTTAATTTCTTTTGTTATTCATGTCCTCACTGTATTGCATTACTGCTCTTGTTTTTTTAATGTGTATGCCTTGCTTTTCTTCTTTTTCTTTTTTTTCTCTCTTCATTGCTCTGTAAAGCACTTTGAGCTGCATTTCATGTCATGAAAGGTGCTATACAAATAAAGTTTTATTATTATTATTATTATTATTAGTCAGCGGAGATAGTTTGCACCCCCTCTGCACACAGACTACATCTTGGGCTGGAAGCAGTTTTCATATCATGGAAGTGAAAATGTGGTTTTAAGACCTGGAACGCATCCATGTCACCTTAGCTTTTAACCATTATTTTAAACTTAACTGTTGAAAAATAGCAGATCTGCAAGCTCATAGCGCAGTACTCTGTGCCGCACTATGAGCTTGTAGATCTGCTTTTTTTTTTTTTATCTTGAAAATGAATAACTCAAATTAACTCAAATATTTGCTTGGTCACAGGAACACAATATTTTCAGATGGGGGTCCGCGGTCAAATACAGATAATTCTGGCAGTTCTTGACATGAAAGGGTTTGAGCACCGCTGACATAGAAACACAGGTTTTTCAGAAAACTCTCAGGATTTAGAAGAACATATTGTAGAATCCCAGTTCGAGTGCAATGTCATTCTGGTGTCTTTGTGTGACCGTCCTCCCCAGGACAAGGACGGCGACCGGGCGGTGCACCACGCGGCGTTCGGCGACGAGGGCTCGGTCATCGAGGTGCTGCAGCGGGGCGGGGCCGACCTGAACGCCCGCAACAAGCGCCGGCAGACGCCGCTGCACATCGCCGTCAACAAGGGCCACCTGCAGGTGGTCAAAACCCTGCTGGATCTGGGCTGCCACCCCAGCCTGCAGGTACAGAGACCCATCCCAGCTCATTAGTTGCGAATGCAGTGAGCACTAACTATAGAAGCTGGCCTAAACTGTCTGTCTGTGTGTCTGTGTGTGTCACGCTGTAACACCACCGGCCCGCCACCAGAGGGCGCAGCTGTATCGCACACAAAACACACACACACACACACACACACACACACACACACACACACACAAAAACTTAACTTAAAAAAAAACTTAACTTAAAAAGAAAAACCTTACAAAACAAACTTACAAAAAAAACTTTAAAAAAAAACATAAAGAAAAAATAAATAACCTTAAAGTACGTAATTTATTCTAATTGTTATTGCAATTTACGAGCTGCGTTCGCTTCTCGCGCTTGCGCGTCTTACTAGTTTAGTTTAGTTTATTTGCACATGTGTACATAATAACAACAATATGGTGAAATGAAAGAAAAAAGATAGCAATACTTCAGTAAGAAACGAGATTAGTTACATACATGATGTGCCGGAAGTGCCAAAAAAACCCAAAGGGGCTTATCGAGTGGCCTTCCTAAAAGCTACCAATTGAGCTTAAATAGCAGCATTAAGATATGAATAATATTGGTAGGCCTAAAGATAGGCCATTGCACCTAATGTTAACACTTTAAGTTCCACACATTTAGCCAGTGGTGGAAAAATCACTCGCATATTTTACTTATACTACTACGTTACAAGTAAAAGTTCGGAATTCTGAAGTATTGGTATCAATATGTACTTAAAGTACCAAAAGTAAAAGTGCTCATTTATGCAGAATGTCCCATTTCACAAGTTTTTCAAATGTATACGTGTATCTTTTGAAAATAGCAGATCTACAAGCTCACAATGCGTCGCAGGACAGGAACCCCTTTTGGTGTTTTAAGCATTATGTTTGACTTTAGCTATTGAAAAATAGCAGATCTACAAGCTCGTAGCGTGGCACTCGGTGCTTTTGAAAAACCATATATTCTTTCACAGCAAAACGTTTTTAACTCAAATCTTTGCTTCTGGGGCGGTCCCTGGGACAATATCTTTTCAGATGGGATTTGGTGGCCAAACACATTTTGGGGCCCTTGACATGAAATAGTTTGAGACCCCTCATATTGAAACAGGGTTTTTCAAAAAACTGTCAGGATTTAAAATACATTTTGTAGAATCTGGTGTCAGTCCTAAATGGGTTAATTTACCCCCCCCCCCCCCCCCTGCAGGACTCTGAGGGTGACACGCCCCTGCACGACGCCATCAGCAAGAAGCGGGACGACATGTTGTCGGTGCTGCTGGAGGCCGGCGCAGACGTCACCATCACCAATAACAACGGCTTCAACGCCCTGCACCATGCGGCGCTGCGCGGGAACCCCAGGTAGGAGACAACACGACCTTACCATAATCACCCCCCCACTGCTGCTGCTGTGTCACCTCTGACCATCCGCTCTATGCACATTAGACACGCCATTTTGGAAAGAACTTCCAGAGTCGGGTGGTGCTGCTATTGTTGCATGTTGGCACACTCTGGCTAGTGGCTATACCCCAGTGGGTCTCACACTCTGGCTAGTGGCTGCTACCCCAGTGGGTCTCACACTCTGGCTAGTGGCTATACCCCAGTGGGTCTCACACTCTGGCTAGTGGCTATACCCCAGTGGGTCTCACACTCTGGCTAGTGGCTGCTACCCCAGTGGGTCTCAAAGTGTCCTTGAGTGGATTCCAAATGGGCCCCCCTGGTACGGCTGTGTAACTCTTGAGAGCGTTCCGGTTCCATTCATACACTCTCAGAGTTATTGGGGGGGGGGGGGGGGGTCCTTGAAATTAAAATAGTTTGAGAAGCACTGCACACTAAATGGGACAGAGCCTTAACCCATTCAGGCCTGACGTCGAAACTTTAAAAAAAAAGTTTTCTAAATCATGACAATTTTCTGAAAGATTTGAGGCACATTTTAACGATTTTTCAAAAATAGCAGACCTACAAGTTCATAGCGCGCCACTCGGTGGCGCGCTATGAGCTTGTAGATCTGCTATTTTTCAATAGCTAAATTATAACATAATGTTTAAAACACCAAAAGGGGTTCCCGCCCCAAAATGGGTTAATGGTTAATGTGGTTAAACGCTAACGTGACATGGATGCGTTCCAGGTCTCAATGGATTAATTGGTGTCATTGGTAACACGTGACTCTTTTCTACGTCCGAGCATAGACATGGTAACGCCCCGCCTGCCTCTGATTGGCCGCACCAGTTTCCTCCGAGGTGGAGGATACATAGTCTGCCGCAAGGTTACTCCGTGGTGGGAAATAAATAAATAATACAAGTACGATATAATACAAGAGAATGACAGACTGTAACTTTTGTTTTTGTAGACGAGGCAAACTTCTACAAAATAATATTGTTTTATGTCGTTTGCTTTGATGGAATAATTGATTGTGTGTTTTAAATAAAGTGTGTTGATTATTATTGTATAATTTATTTGTACAGTATGTGTAAACTTGAAACATTATTTTACTGTAAGGTCTCTTTTCCCTTGATTATTTATCTTTTTTAGTATAATAGTATTCGTTTACTATAATTAGATTCATGCGCAATATAATCAACACTAACAGTTTATTTAGAACACAATTCAATTCAATCAAAGCAAACGGCATAAACAACATTAGTTTGCCTCTTCTACAAAAACAAAAGTTACAAGTTAGTTACTTACAAGGCTGCATTCTGTCGCGCCTGCCAAGCTGTCATTCTTGGAGGACAATCTGGTGAGACCATGGGGGCAAGACGGGCTGTGTCGGTAGGCCAATCAGAGGCAGGCGGGGCGTTACCATGTCTATGCTCGGACGTAGAATAGATTCACGCCTTGGTGACAAGGAAGTAGGGAAGCGACCCGGAACTATTAGGAAGACCTATTCCGTGTGTGTGTGTGTGTGTGTGCACATGGTCCATTCCACCCTGGCTGTGAAGTGGAGCCGGGAAATGGTTTGGTTCCCAGTGATGCAAATAGCCTTGCGTCCTGCATCCTTCAGACTCACTAAAATGAGAGAGGACGCAATCATGTCACCCTCCGGGAGTCCTGGGCATAGACATATATACATAGACGCCCCTTCCGGCTCTGAGGCGTGTGTCAAAATTGAAGGCACTATTTTCCCGACATTCCTTGCGAAGAATAGCGGAAGCAAAGCGGAAGCTTGTCAAGCTTCCGCGTGCGTAACATAAGTCCCGGAAAAGACGCGCTGTGATTGGCCAGTAGTCACTTGAGTGACAGCGAGAGACATGGAGGATTCACATGAGTGACGTCACTCGGGCAGCGACGCAGTCGCCTTCAGCAAATGCCTTCAGCACTTCTAAATAAGAAAGCTGCGGAGAACTGTTGCTTTGTGTTCACTCTTTTAATGTTTTCTGTTAGTAATCTAATCCCCCCTGGCTCTGATGTTGTATTGTTAATAACTTTGTTGTTTGTGTTTGTTTGTTTGTCTTGTTTTGTAATGTATATTGTCATGACTGTTATAAAGATTTGTTTAAAAAAAAAAAGCCTTCAGCACTGCACTTCCGCCTTCATTGGGATACACGTCGCTCCAATGAACTGCAGCGGCAAATGAGGCGTCTATGTATATATGTCTATGGTCCTGGGATGCAATACTGTGCTCGGTACCATACTCATTTAATGTCTACTCATCTGAAAGAGCACCATTACGTTGAAAACCCATTTACATCACTGGTTCTGTAGAAGGAGTCTGTGGAGGAAGAGTTCCTCTGTGCTTTCACTTTCATATGGTTTGGGTGTAATGACTTGGATTGTATCCAGACAATGTTGTTTCAGAGCCTGGTGATTTATTTATTTATTACTGTGGATCACACTTTAATTATACCGGCTCAGTGGCCTTGTGGTTAGAGTGTCCGCCCTGGGACTGGGAGGTCGGGGGTTCGATCCCCGGGCCGGGTCATACCAACAACTCTGGGACCCAGTGCCTCCCTGCTTGGCACTCACTACTCAGCATCAATGGTTGGATTGGGGGGGTATAAGTCCCTGCGACATACTAGCGTCGTGTCCAGGGGGTGTACTTGTACAACAAGATGCCTCGCGCTACAGAAACAGGAGATGGGCTCCTGCCCCATGGTAGCCTGGCTAATAAGCCAGACAAATCACACTGTCGTGTGGTATTTGAGTCTGGAGATGCTGTGTATGGATCTTGTTTCCCGGGGGGCGGGTTCAAACATTTTCTCTTTGACGCAATTGGTCAGAGCTACTGTCAGTCACGGTCTCAAGCATTGAACGTCACTGTACCAAAGCCCGCCCATATTGCATACCGTGTCCCGATTGGCCACACCAGTTCTCTGGTGTAGGAAATGGGCATACAAATGTTTGTGTGAATGTACAGTATAGAGCACTGCACACTGTAAAGTGTTTTGCATAAACACGCTCTATAAATGCTCCTTTTGTACATAATTTTTCTGGTGTGTTTGTGGCAGTTGCACCGCCGCAGATTTTGTATTTCACGTTTAGTTTATTATTCAGCCTTGGGGTGTTTGTCGAAAATCTCTTTACACAACCGAGCCTGAATCCAAAGTAAACTAAAGTCATATTAAACAGACAGAAGATCCCCAAGTGCCCCACAAAAGCTCTCCAGGTACACATTTATCTTTTTTTTTAGTAGGACATTGCACCGGTAGAGAAAACAATAAATAACATTTGAAGAGACAAACGATCGTCGATGTTCAAACAACGTGAATGCTTTTTAAAATGTTCCTGTTGATTCGTTTTTTCTTCTTCTTCTGCCATAGCAGCTCACAAAACAAAACGCTAGCATACACATGGATAAAAGTTCTCAGTCGCCACGGCTTGATTTCGGTCATTTGGATCTACAAGCTTGTAGGTAGCCTCTTTTCGGTTATTGGTTAATTCAGTCTTCCAGAAAACCCTAATGATCTCTGATAGTTCATAACCGCAATCGTTAACGACTCGATCTGCAATTTCTTCAACCGGTCAGCTGAATATGGCTACCAAAACGTCATCATTTGACATATGGTGTTAACCCATTTTGGGCGGGAACCCCTTTTGGTGTTAGCATTATGTTATGCTTTAGCTATTGAAAAATAGCAGATCTACAAGCTCATAGCGCGCCACCGAGTGGCGCGCTATGAGCTTGTAGGTCTGCTATTTTTTGAAAAATCGAAGAACGACTGACATAGAAACATAGATTTTTCAGAAAACTGTCAGGATGTAGAAGACATTTTTAGAATCTGATCTCAGGTCAAAATGGGTTAAGTGTGTAGGACACACGGCGCTAGTGTGTGTGGTGGCTCCTTTCACGCTGTTTCACAAATGGCATATTAGGACTCGGCCCTAGCAACCATTTTTCAGTCGTGAGAGTTTATTTAGCTTTTAACCCATTTAGACCTGAGGACGATTCTACAAATGCCTTCTAAATCATGACGGTTTTCTGGAAAAAAACCATGTTTCTATGCCAGTCTTTTTCTCAAACATTTTCATGTCCCCCCCCCCAAAAATATATATAATTGGCCGCCGACCCCCATCTGCAAATATGTTGTCCCAGGGACCCCCCCAGAAGCAAAGATTTGAGTTAAAAACGTTCGCTCTGAAGCAAATATATTCAAAGATTTGCGCCACATTTTCATTTTTTTTTCCAAAAAGATCTACAAGCTCGTAGCACGGCACTCTGTGCCGTGCTACGAGCTTGTAGATCTGCTATTTTTCAATAGCTAATAGCTATAACATAATGCTTAATTAAAACACCAAAATGGGTTCCCGTCCGTCCAGAAAGGCTTAATCCATGCATACATTGGTTATTCCTTTTGAGCGTCTATTGCCTGCGGCCACAGTGGAGCGCTAATGCTGTAGCTGCTCAGTCATCCTCTGGACGGAATGACTGACTTTGTGCGTGCGTGCGTGCGTGCGTGCGTGCGTGTCGACTCAACACCACCACCGTGCATAATAAATCTAAATCAAGAGGGTGTCTAAGGCTGTGTTTTGCTTCACTGTCCAAACGAGGCCTACCAGGCAATGCTAATGTTGGTTAGACTATGGTGTCTGTTCGCTGGAATACATTAGTGTGCTGCTGTTTTCCCCAAACACTGGGGGGGCTAATATCTTATCTTGCGCCACACCCGCTTACCCATTTTCCCCTAAACGTATTTGCCACTTTTTTTTACTATTTTGAAAAATAGAAAAACGTGTCGATGTAGATCGGCTATTGTTGAACTATTTTAAAAATGTTATTCAAAATAGTACAAAAATGGCATAAGTTTAGGGATAAGGGCTAAGGGGTGGCGCAAGATGGAGCCCTGGGTCGACGGGACACATTTGTGGGTCACAAACAAAAAAATGTATGGGTCCCTTTCATTTTTTTTTTGGTTTCACACATTTTGGTTTTGAATTAATATTATTAAGTGGTGCTAACCACTCCTAAAAGTGTGTGTGTGTGTCTGTGTATGAGCACGGAAGTACCACGCCAATACCACTGGATGGCACTGTTGAGCAGCCACACACACACACACACACACACACACACACACACACACACACACACACACACACAGGCCAGGGAGGAGGGCGGTACAGTACCATTACAGTACATCACCACTCACAACAGTTCTCGAGTTGCGTAGATTACAGATGTACAGACGACATGGTGCATGTATAGATAGATAGATAATCCCATGAATTACAAATGTTTAACAAATAGTGAAAATGGACGATCTACAAGCTTGTAGATCTGCTATTTTCACCATAGTTTGGGTCCTGGGGGAGACATCACATTTATCTTTTGTGTCACGGGCTAAAAAGTTTGGGAGCCAGTGGATAGTAGAGAATCCAACGACACAATCCAATGGCACAACCATTCACAGCATTTGGCTGCTTTAGTTGCTTTACTTTATCATACGCAGCCCCAAAAGCAATGTAAATATGTAGCCCCAAAAGCAGCATAAATATTCATAGTTTTGTATCATTATGTATGATCTTTCTAGGTTACATTGGGGCCCCGAGGAGCTTTCATTTCAAATCTTGTCGAACAACACAGCGCTCGGTTCATTCTTATGTCAGTCCGTACCCCAATCAGGCTGGGGAAATAATACACTTCAATTTTAACCCATTTTGACCTGAGATCAGATTCAAAAAAATGTCTTCTACATCCTGAGAGTTTTCTGAAAAAAGCTATGTTTCTATGTCAGTCGTTCTGCGATTTTTCAAAAATAGCAGACTCTACAAGCTCGTAGAGCGCCACTCGGTGGCGCGCTACGAGCTTGTAGATCTGCTATTTTTCAATAGCTAAAGCATAACATAATGCTAACACCAAAAGGGGTTCCCGCCCAAAATGGGTTAATTACACGCTAGCAAGAAGTAGAAACTGTGATCGGAGTGAAATTATGCTCATCACTTCCCCACAGAACGTTGGAGTAGAGTTTGAGAAAGAGATCATTGCTTTTTGTAGATTGCAAGACGGCAGGTTTTCGCTGTAAGGAAAACATGCTCGACCCTCATTTCTCCCTGATATGGGCTTGTCATTCTGAAAATGAACAAAAAGCACAATGTGTTTGGTAAACCTGAAGAAATAATGTACATTTTCATTTGTGTAACAATGCAAACCAAATGGTCACATTTTGGAGTAACACAGCATGTAAAGATGAAGTTTTGGTGGTCAATGCCTGCCCTATAGGTCAATGCCAACTGTTCTTATGCCCCAAATGATCCCGAGAGGATTAGCACTGACTCTCATATCTTGCATAAAAATGTTGCATTTAGACTGATTCTCTGGCGTTCCCTGTTCCTTTTGTTCCATTCATTTTGGGCTCAAGCTAGAAGCCTACAGGCTTCATCTGTCTCTGCACCAGATGGTATGGACTCACATTGACATTAGGACTACCTGTGAGGCGCCGAAAGCATCTGTCAAATAGTACTTTTTTTTGCAGTACGGTGTACCTAATAGTCCTTGAAGTTCATTCGTTTATTTTACTGTTAACCCATTTTAGACGGGAACCCCTTTTGGTGTTTATAGCATTATGTTATACTTTAGCGATTGAAAAATAGCAGATCTACAAGCGCTACGAGCTTGTAGATCTGCAATTTTTGAAACATTGTGACAATGCGGCGCAAATCTTTGAATATATATGTTTTCAGAGTGAACGTTTTTATTGCTTCTCGTGAGGTCCCTGGAACAACATATTTTCAGGTGGGGGGGGGTCGGCGGCCAATTATTACATATATTTTTGGGGGTCCTTGACATGAAAATGTTTGAAAACCGCTGACATGGAAACATAGGGTTTTCCCAGAAAACTCTCAGGATTTAGAAGGCATTTGTAGAATCGTCCCGCAGGTCTAAATGGGTTAATCCATTGATACCTGGAACGCATCCATGTCACGTTAGCGTTAGCGTTTTAAACATTATGTTATAATTTAACTATTGAAAAATAGCAGATCTACAAGCTCATAGCGCGCCACCGAGTGGCGCGCTATGAACTTGTAGGTCTGCTATTTTTTTTAAATCGTTAAAATGTGCCTCAAATCTTTCCGAACATTGTCATGATTTAGAAAACTTTTTTTTTTTTTTAATTTCGACGTCAGGCCTGAATGGGTTAATGCCGGTCTATTGCTTTGCATGTTAGCAGCGAGGCTAGCCTGAAGCCGGCAAGCCGCCGCGCTCAGTGGTAACAGAAGTCTGTCTTGTGTCCTTGGCCACGGCTATTTCTGGCTCCACCTGGTTGCTGCTGCTCCCGCTCCGCGGTGGTGATGGAGCTATTCTGGTCTTGCATGCATGCGAATATTATAAGGGTGGCTTATGGAGACTCTACTGTCTGTGTGTACTAGTATCAACCTCTGAAGGTGATGGACATTTGTGTTTTTGAGGGGTCACGGTTATGGACTGGATTGTTTTTTTTTTTGTTTTTAGGAAAGTCAACAGCTGCCTTTTTGGCTGAGCTTTTTGTGTGTGCGTGCGCGCGTGTGTGTGTCTGTGAGTGTGTGTCTGTGAGTGTGTGTGTGTCTGTGAGAGTGTGTGTGTCGCCTCGGACATTCTTCTGGCCTGGCACGAGGACAAATTAAATTGGGGTCAGAGGGCCATGGAGAGCACCTGCCCACCTCCAGCCTGGGCCGGTCCCATCGTCCCCCTAAAGCCCCCCACCCCCGCCCCCCGCCTCCCTTTCCACCAAACCAATACCCTGATAGATGGCCTGTGTTGGGCAATAATCTGCACCGCAATCAGCTCCCCGTGTGCCTGACATTCTATTTCGAGACCGTGTGCTGCCCGGAAATGCATTGGAGTCATTTTTCATGGTACAGTAGCCTGCGATAAAGCGTATATGTTATTTCATTTATATATATATATATATCCCCCCCCATTTATTACATTTTTCCACCCCCTTTAGCTAGCAATAGCATCAAAGACAGAAGACAAATATTGTCACTTATGGTTTCATATGAATCTTATGTATGTGTGTGCGTTTGTGTGTGTGTGTGTGTGTGTGTGCGCGCGTGCGTGTGTGCTCACGCGGGTGCGTGCGTGTGCTGACTAGAATTTATTGGAGAAGGAAATAGGGAGCTGGTCAGTGGTCACCCTTAGGACTTAACAATACATACCCTCTTCACCACCACTGTGTGTACAACATGGCAGTCCTCAGCCCTGTTATTGACTTGGCAGGTGAAAAGTGCCGAAGTCAGTGTTTTATTATTATTGCAGGGTTCCCCCGTCGTGTCGTTGTGCGCCGTGCTTCAGTCCACGCTGTCTGTCTGTCTGTCTGTCTGTCTGTCTGTCTGTCTGTCTGTCTGTCTGTCTGTCTGTCTGTCTGTCTGTCTGTCTGTCTGTCTGTCTGTCTGTCTGTCTGTCTGTCTGTCTGTCTGTCTGTCTCCATCTCGCCTTCAGAGAAACAAAGACGTATGTCACCTTCTCCAAATCTCGCCATTTACTTTTATTTCACGCTCGAGCTCCCGCAATATTGTGGTTAGGCCCCAAGTCCTAAAACCCTTGAAAATCTGTCCCTGGGTTGAAGTGAAAATACGTTCATAGCTGTCGTGCCGCTTTCTTTTTTGTTTTGTTTAGTACATATAGGCGGTTGTCTCTCGATTGAGGGCTTGAAAGGAAGTCCTGCTGTAAAAGTGGTATTCTTGAAGAGTGCCCTCTGAGACTGTGTCAGGAAGAGGCACTTGGAATCAGTCTTAGCCACTGAACAGGAATATGAGGCCGGGGTCCCTCTAATGTGGATGCCTAGCTAGGCTTAATGATTTGTGTGATTCATGGCTCCAACATAAAAGGCTTGCGTTGGGTTCCCAATCACGGGCCGCGCTTTTAGATTGAACTACGATGGCGCGGAATGTCCCGGGGTATCTACAGTATATGCAGTTGTGAGAGGCGTGGCTAAAACATGTCGACACATCTCCAGTTGTTACATTGTGACGGCGACGGTGACGAGGCCCAGTTCACTTGAAAGCACGGGAGGGGAGACTCCTCCCCCACGCTGCCATCAGCTGGCTTGTTTTCTGCCCCGGTGGAAGTAGCTATCGACATCAAACACTAGCAGTTTGTGCAGAGTTTCCAACAAGCTCACAATGTGCTGCAGCGTGGTCCTAGGCCCTCGAATAGGTGGAGTAGCGAAAAAAAGGTTGGCCTGACAATTGGAATGGAATTATAGCATTCTATATTCGATGCTTTATTGTCGCTACACTGCCTGTCTTTGGGCATTGCACATAGGACTAAAGAGACTCATTAGTGCACTGAATGATTGTTATATCGGTCTGGAAATATTCTGGGAAAGTTTTGGATACTCATTGGTAAAAATGTGTGGGAACCCCGTTTGTGGAACCAGGCAGTGCCCCTGTCGTGTGTGTGTGTACGTGAATGTATTTTTGACATTGTGAGAGCGCGGGTGGGCCTTCCCTTCCAGCGCGTGTGTAAAAAGATGGAGGACACGTTGAGGAGGAAGAGCCCCTCCGTCGGTGACAGATGAGTCTGGCCGCGCGCAACGCACAAGAGTCCCAAAATATACTCCGAGACAAATCAACTCTATCAGCGGGGTTGGGGGGGAGGGGGGGGGTGCCCGCTGATCTGGGAGCCTGAACTATACATCACCCCCTTCATTACTCTCACACACACAGTGCGCTAAGGCCGCCGTGTAAATGGCATTCCTCGTAAATTAGGGCCCCCGCTGTTACGTTTTACTGTTGCGGGGCTGCTAAATTGAAAGCACTGCGAATAACACAATTGAAACGCGTCAGTCGGTGGGCTAGAAAAAGAAAAGGCCCTTTCCCTCTGCCTGCCGTCCCATAATGCTCCGTTCTGTGGTCTATACAGTATGCGTGTGTTTATAACCACAGCAGCCCCAGCCCTGCCCTGCCTGCAGCCTGGTTCCTCTCTCGTGTCTCTCCCCCCTCGGGCTGCTTGAAGCCAGTAGCTGCTACAGCACTGTAAACAATACGATTAATAGCCCGTGACTCATAAACGGGCCCTCCAAACAGGCCCTGTGGCGGTGGTCTGTGCCTCTTTTTTTTCCCTCTTTTCTTTTTTAAAACCCTTTAAGACCTATAATTCGGCTTTCTTTTAATGCGCACAGCAATAATTGGGGACGGTCCTTGCACGGTAATCACTTCACCTGGGGGGCTACTTGGCAGTGATGTGGGGGGAAAGTACTCCCAATATTTTATGTAAGTGAAAGTGTCCATACTGCAATGTATAGATGTACTGTACCTCGTTAACAAGTAGTGCCGTGTTAAAAATGTACTCCCAAGTATAAGTACAAAAGTATCTGCATCAAAATGTACTTAAAGTACTAAAAGTAATGGTACTCGTATTGCAGAATGTCCCACTTTACAAGTCGTACAATGTGTACAAAATCTTTTGAAAATAGCCAATCTATAAGCTCACAATGCAATCGCGATAGCTTGTAGATCTGCTATCTTCAAATGGTCATGTATGTACATGGGGTTGAAGTGGTTAATGTATGTTTTCTAATCAAAATGTAAATCTCCAAAGTATCTATTAACCAAAGTTTTCTAATTATTGTAGTGGAGTAAAAAAAAAAAATGTTGGCTCTGAGATGTAGTGGAGTAGAAGTAAAAGTATTGGAAATGTGTAATACTAAAGTACAAATACCTCAAAATTGTACTTAAGTACAGTATTTGAGTAAATGTACTTATTTACTTTCCGCTACTGGTGGGGAGGAGGAGGAGGAGGAGGAGGAAGGGGGCGAGAGAGAGAGTTCCTGGTCGCGCTCATGTCCTTTTCGTCATGTTTCTGAAATGCCAATAAACGACAAGTATTCCCCAAACTACAGATTCTCTCTGGCAGAACTAATAGTCAGCGTGGTAATGGTGCTCGTCCTAAGGGGGGCCATAATTAGATGGAACATAGTGTTGCGGGGGCCTGCGGAGAGACCACTAAGCAGAAGCACACAAATGCAATGCGTTGCCTTGTTGGCTTGAAAATGTGTTCTTTTTTTGGCATGCGGCACACAGCCGTGCGACAAAGTGTAAATTAGGCCTCAATGCCTGCGTTCTGCTGGTTCGCTGCTGGCTGCCGGCATTTGTGGAATTGAGAGTTTATCACCCCGTCCACCCCTACTCCCCCCGCCACTCTCTCCTCCTCGGCTCAAGCACGCCACTTGTTTAGATTAGGCTAATCTAAGAAGCTGAATTGGGCTGCCGCAATTCACCCTTTTCAGCCTTCTGTTTGGTCCCTGACTGACTAACCAGCAGGCTCTTTCTGCCTTGTTCCGCCCTGTTTCCGCCTTGTTTATGTTGAATTTGCTAAAACACTATTTTTGGAAAAAATAAATAAAACTAAAAACAAACAAATGATATGCCCATGCAGTCACCATGCTGCACCTGTGATGTTCCTTTTTTAATGACACCAAGTTTAAAATAACTATTTGAATGCACAGAATATCAATACGAAGCAACTGAAAAACACCTTGTTTCAATGGTAGTGGATCTTTTTTTTACCTCAAAGGCAACCAATGGGTGCGAAGAGGGGCACGACCAGCGGACGGGACTTGACAAAGGGTCAATGGGCTTGTGTTGCTGTGGCCTAGTACGTAGAGGGTCATGGGGTACACTCATTCAATGCATATTGGTAAAAGATGGCGTTCAGAAATTCTACTGACTAGGATTAATTTCTCCCCAAAAACCTGTGATAATGATAGATATACTCCTTGGCGCTTTTAAGCATTTACAAGCCATTTATACCGTTTAGAAAACGCTCTCCCTCTACCCAACACGTTCTATTTAGAAAGAATTCGGCCTATAGAAGACAAAGTGATTGTATGTCATCCATCTCTGAACTATAAGGCAAATTGTCTTGTTTGTATGTGATTCTGTTGTGCGTTATATATCACACGGAAAACGGAAGCGGTCAGTTTGACACGGGCCGATGACATCGGCCAAATTAGGAGAGGGAGAGTTTGGCAGGGTGGCAGGGAACACAGAGAGACATATTTTCTGACTTGCCTGTACTGCGGCAGTGCGCGCGCACGTGTGTGTGTGTGTGTGTGTGTGATTTGTGTGTTTCGCTGCTGTCCGCTCGCTGGTGCATCTGTCTCTCGTCCTTCTCCCCCCTCTGTCGTTGTCCAGTCTCAGAACAGGAGGAGGCTTCCAAGGGGAGGAGACGAGAAGTGTGTGTGTGTGTGTGTGTGTGTGTGTGTGTGTTGTGTACTGTACACTGCAGTTTTCAATCCAAACTTGGATCATTCCCTTTTATTTTCTCCCCCTCCTTTCCCTTTAATTCCCTTTCTTTAATTTGACCTCAGATATAGACTTTTTGTTTCCACACAGCTTTTGCAACCCCCACTTTTATTCCCCCCCGTCTTTAGCCAGTGTCCCAAAAGAGAGATTGGGTGTGACCTAACTAGTGAAGATATTTCCCCACGTCTACATAAACATTTTTCTAAACTCCATTTTTCTATGGAGTTTATTCGATTTTTTCATTTCATGAAAAATGTAGGGACAAATAAGGGGACCCATAAAAATGTAGATCTATAGCTATTTTCAAAGGATTAGAACTTCTGAAATGGGACATTCTGCACAATGGGACACAATGGGTACTTTTCACTTTTAGCACTTTAAGTACATTTCGATGCCGATACCTTAGCACTTTTACTTGTAACGGAGTACATCTACGTTGCAGTGTTTGTACTTTTACTCAAGTATTAACATTTGAGTACTTCCCCCCCCCCCACCACTGCTGCTATCGTCCCAGTGACTGTCAGTTCACCGTAGTTTCCGTCTCAGTTCCCCACACACACACACACACACACACACACACACACACCCCCCTCCCACCCCCCTGCATTCTCATACAGACATGTGAGCAGCGTGTGGCTGAAAGGCGTACAGTATGTCTCCCCTGCTATTTTTGAAACTGATGTGGTTGGAATATCAAATCTGTCCCTCGGGTGGAGGCGACGCTCAGTCAGGGAAATTACAACAACCCAAAAGACCAGAGAGACTGAAAAGGGTGTTTGACGATACGAAAGGCTTCACAGCTGTCTTTTTTTATTTTTTATTACCAAAACAAAAAGAAAGAAAAGCAGACAGGATTAAACGTGGAACATCAACACTTAGTTAACCCATTCAGGACTGAGACCAGATTCTACAAAAATGTCTTCTAAAATCATGACAGTTCTCTGAAAAAGACCCCCAGAATTATCTCTATTTGACCCCGCAAACCCCCCCATCTGAAAATATGTTGTTCTAGGAACCCCCACAGAAGATGCAAATGTTTGAGTTAAAAACGTTTGCTGTGAAACAAAGAATATACATATTCAAAGATTTGCACACATTTTCATGATAAAAAAAAAAAAATAGCAGATATGCAAGCTTGTAGCGTGGCACAAGCTTGCAGATTTGCTATTTTTCAACAGCTAAAGTTTACATAAATGGTTAAAAAGTTAAGGTGACACAGATGTGTTCCAGTCCTTAATGGGTAAAAACATTTTTGAAACAAGATTTCAGAGACAACACACCAGACAAGTCCTTGAGAAATGCGAGTGTCGTCATCGTCGTCGTTGGCAGCTCGACACGGGACGGCGTGGGGTGTGTGGGCGGAAGAGGCGTCTTCACTCCCGCGAAATTGATCTCCCGTAGTAATCAAAGCATAGCTACAGCTGGTTGAAGGGGACCAAATCCATTCAAGAGGTGATTTGGTTCCATTTTACCAGCTTTAGCACAGCATTGTGGAATGGCTGGCCCTCCTGGTTGTGCTTGCTAAGATCCCAACTGGTCTCCGAGTGTCCCGAGTCAACAACTGGCCATAGAGAGGCAATGGGTCACACGTCCTTCGCCCCGTCCCACCTTAGAGGGATGGGGGGGTGGGGGGGTGTCCGCGTTCGAAACGGTTCCCAGTCCTTTAACTAACATGGGCACAGACTAGTCCCGAGAACTCCATCTCACTTACTGTCCGTCCCACTTTCTGGCTCACTTCATCACTCTCACTTTCGCTCACTCTCTGTGACACACGGGTGCACATTTCACACTGCACGCACGCGCACACACACGCACACACGTGCGCACACACAGACACAGACACACACCATCGCCAATACGGCACCTAGCCACAGTCAATCAACCCCTTTGCTAACTTCCTCCTATGCTGCCTTGCTTCCAGGCCTTTCTATTCATCTTCGTTGGGATTTCTCTCTCTCTCATTTTTTGTCTCAGTTTATATTCTACACTCTCACTCCCTTCCCGTACAAGCGAGAGAGAGAGAGAGAGAGAAAAATTGTTCCCCGCGAAAAGGATAATAATAATCTGTGGCAGTGCACTTGAGTCAAATGTCCCCGAGTCGTGTAGCAATTACAGGCTGTGACAGATGGGCCCCGCTGCAAGAACGCCGGTTGCTCAGGTCAGCAAGACGGCCAACACACGTGCACACGCACGCATGCATGCTTCGTACACACACACACACACACACACACACACACACACACACACACACACACACTGTAATGCCTCTCACTCGCATGCCTAAAGCAGCACTCTGGGGTGTCAATTCACAGCGCTAATTTAGAACGGTCTTTAAATCCCGGCGACTAGATTTCAGATGACACCGTCGAGAATGATGACGGGACACCGTACGGTCGTTCCATTTTTAAAGCACAGCTACACAGTACACACACACACACCACACACGCACGTGCACACGCCTTAATTTCCTTCTCTCTGGTGGTCATCACTAATGTTAATTTGACAACATTTTGTACCACAAAAGTCAAATACTCAGTGTCAATGTATCCATTTGTAAGTCCGAGAGTGTACATTTGCTTAGGTTTGTACACCCTCTCCAGAATCTTACTGTACAACGCAAGCATTTGTAATTATGAGCCAGATTTGATCATTATTATTGGCTGTGTTTTAGTAGTATTAGTTTTGCTCCCTTCATTCCACCCAAAGGCTGAAGTGAGTTTGGGAGGAGAGCGCGGGGGCCATATAGCGACAGCTGAAGGATAGACGGCGGGGGCTGCTTGTAGACAGCCTGGAGGTCAACACAGGGCCAGCTCGATATGGCACACACCAGAGGACCGGGGCTATTTGTAACACACACACACACACAGTCCACACACACACACACACACACACCAGCTCAGAGTCAGGTGGCTGGGCAGCCTCACCTCGTCCACTGGCCATAACAGGGCACAAAAAAGCAGGGGGGGGGGGGGGTGATGGAGGGCATGACAGGCACCAACGGAGCATTTGATAATGTCAGCATCTGCTGTGCGTTTGTCACTCAGACAGCAGGGCCAAAATGCTATCGAGGGGGGTGGCGGCCCCCGGGGGTTTGTGGAACACTTGTTTTGCCCAAACACTGGGCCGGTCCCGCCCGGGCCCCATTTGTGGGTTGCGGCGGACACATTGTTATATGGGTAACCCTTATTTCCTAAATTTTGGTTTTTAAATTATTTCAAAACATACCCCCCCACCAAAATAAAAAATAAAAAGCAAAACTTGTTCACAAACTAAACCAAAATTCAATGATTTGGTTTTTTTCAGTAACTTCACGAAGGAATACAAGACAAATCTAAAGAAATTCCATAAACGGAAGAAAAGAAGTAGTGAATGTAGCCGAGCTTGTAGATCTACACAGCTTGTAGATCTACACAGCTTGTAGATCGGCTATTTTCAATAGTTTGGGTGAAACTGCCTCCCATCAAGACTAGAGTGGGCCATAGTTACTTCTGCTGTGATGTCTTGACACACACACACACACACACACACACACACACACACACACACACACACACAGGAAAGTAAGGCAGGGTTGTCCCCTGTCTCCCCTCCCTTTCTCCTCTTTGACCTTATCAGAAATAGTTTATCCCCCCTCAATAAGTAAGAGTTAACTCTTATTTTTATCTTCATGCATCAAATAGGATTTTACTGAAGCAAAAAAAAAGATGGTGTTGAAAAGGGACTAGCAGGTTACAGACTCCATTTCTCTCTCCCTTTCTTTTTTTTTTTATGATTGAAAGTTTTCTTTTTTCCCCTAAAAATACATTATATATTTTACCTCCTCCTCTGCTCAGATGTCAGTGAAACCGGCGTTCAGATTGTCACCGTTAAGAATCTCTCCCTCAGCTTTACGTCTTCTCTCTCTCATGCACGGCAAATGGACTAAGTCTCAGCGCCACACTCGGCATATTAATCAGTTCAGAATAGAGTGTGTCATGTTTTTCATTAGAATAGTGCTGTAGCATTGAGGTGGCGCGCACAGTGCACGCACCAACACTTTTCCCTATTGCTGCACTGCACTGGAGTAACACCGCCTCCTCCCAAGATCATTTGCCGTTTAGCAAAGCCGCGTGATTAGCAACTGTAGATAAATACCTAACTGATTCAAAACAGTTCAAGCTGGCGAGGTGTATTGGTAGTAAAGAAGTAAGTGTAAGTGGAACTAAAGTTATTTAATTTTTTAATTGGAGAGAGAGAGAGGGAGGTGATGCTAATTTTGCTGCCCACACATCAATTTGATTTGCCCAAACAAAGTCTTGTTTGCTTGCATTAATCGTCCATTCAACTTGTTTCATAACTTGACTCTTTATACATTTTCAAACAGTCTCTAAAATTGAACTACAAAAACTTGGGAGCAGAGCAATGCTTAAAAAGGCAAATGGGTTTCAAACCCCAAGCTTAGGCCCTTGCTCATGATCCGGAGGGCCAGAGAGAGGGACTGAAAGGTATTTAGAATAGGTGAAAAGTGCTAGATTTGAATAGTAGGTCATGCAAAAAAAAATACCTCCCCACCTCTCCCCCTTCTCTGTCTGTGTGTGTCCCTGTGCCTGTTCTGTTCTGTTGCCTTTTATTTGTTTGAAACCCGGTCGACAATTAGAATCAGCTGACGGGGCCGGAGTTTTGACCCTGATCCTGCATTGTCACTTTTTTGATGGCCTAATCTGACTGCCATGTGGCCTCAGCAAAGCATTTGGCAAGCATAGCTAAACGTCGAACAATGAGAGCCAGGAGTGGGGGAGCAGGGGGGGGCGAGGGAGGGGAATGTGGGGCAGCCAGGGTGGGTAAAGGGTTGGGGGGAGGGAGGAGGAGGGGGGGGGGGGGGTGCGGGGGTCACAATGGAGCGCACAGTATGGTTAACACGGCCGGCCATATGATACAGCACTGGGGCAGAGCCAGTGTGTGGCAGCTATAGTGGCCTCGGTCGGCCCGCCCGCTGTCTGATCTGCCTCCTCAGCAACTCTTAACGTGCTCTTTCATTCGAAAGTAAAAATAATACTACTACTAATAATAATAATAATAATAAGGGGCGGTAAAAGATGGCGAGAGTCTGATTCACCTTAACCTCCCACCCTCCCAGCCTGAGCCGTGGCACCATAAGGGAAAAGATTATGGTCTTAATATGGCCGGGGGGCCTTCTGCTGCATGCTCTAGCTCTAGCATACCTCTCTGTGCTTTGCTGAAGTTGGGGGGGCTAAGTTGCAGCCAGGGGCCGCCTTTTTCAACGCAGTAATGCAGTAAAAAAAAAAAAAAAAAAAAAAAAAAAACCCAACGATGAAAGAAGGGCCCTGTTCATATGGTGATGTCGCAGGATGATTGTTACATAGCACGGCCGCGGACGCCATTCAGGGGGGAGATGGCTAAAAGTGGCACGCTACCGTCCACACTACAGCCCCCCCACCCACACATGCACAACCCACTATCTCCTCTCTTATCCTATACCATATTAGCCATAGAAGATAATCTGAACGTCGATTGGATAAGAGGATTTTATTGGCCAACTCAGCTAGTTTGGAGAAAGCAGTTAAGTTCCCCTACAGCGGTTATTGCTGCAGTGAGCACTGCCCAGAGACAGTATAGCTAATGTATGAGCCATACAGTACGCACGCACGCACACACACACACACACACACGCGCACACACTCACTCTCTCTCATCTACGCCTGCCGTTTTCCCCACTCAAACCATGATCACAGCCACATTAAACAATCTCACACTGCATGACATTACTGTATGTCCTCAGACACCACCACCACCAACTGTCCCAACAACATTCTGCCCCCCCCCCCACCTCCGGCCATTCACGAGGACTCACCACCCACCCAAGAATACATACTTCTTTACATTCCATAGCTATCATATGTTCATATGGGTATATAAAGAAGTATGTGCTCCAAGGAGGCCATTTCTGTAGAAGAAGATAGCAGCACACATTTCTCTCTCCCATCTTTTCACACCACAAGGTCAAGGAGGAAGTTATTAGCAGAACATTTGTAGTTTTTTCTTTTCTTCCCCCCCCCCCCCCCCCCCCCTCTCTCTCTCTATCTCTCTCTCTCTCTCTCCCCAGGAAAGGCAGTCAGTCTCATCATGCACCATAAGGTGACTTTGAGCGTGAATTCAGTTCAGCGCTTCAAGGCTCAAGGCTTTTCCCCTCTCTTCACTGGCCATGTAAGGCTAAAAAAGCACCGGTCCCCCCCCCCAACCCCCCCCCTCCCACGAATGTATCAGAGGTGTTGCGGTCCATACCGTTGCCGACTTGTCCCAGTGACCCCCGCTGTCCTCCAGAGGGCTGGGGGAGAAACCATTAGGATCATGGAGAGAGGGGTGGGAGAGACATAAGAGGGAGGAATAGAGCCTGGATGCTGCCTCTCTCTCTCTCTCTCTCTCTCTCGCTCTCTCTCTCTCTCTCTCTCTCACCTCCCTTTTTCAGCAGTAGAAGGTGGTTCCCTTTTTTTGTGTGTCTTCCACAAGAAGTGGGCTTGGACGAGGAAAAAAAAGAGTAGGGAGTAGTTGTGGGAAAAAAAAAAAAAAAACGGCCCCCCCAAAAAAGAACTCCTTCACTCTCGCGTCCTCCTCGTCGATGATGTCGTGCGTGGCCCTCCTCGAGCTCTTCCTCGTCTTGTGTGTGCGCGCGTGTGTGTGTGTGTGAGGCTCAGTCGCTGACTGTGTCCTGGGAATAGGGGTGCACCTTCCAGCTTAATGGCCCTACTGACATACTACACATTCTCACCTCCCACTTTCTCTCTCTCTCTCTCTCTCTCTCTCTCTGTCTTTCTCTCTAGTCTATTCCCACTATCTCCTTACCCTTTTCCTTTGCCCTCTCCTCTCTCACCTCCCCCATGCACCTCCCTCTCTCTCTCTCTCTCTCTCTCTCTCTCTCTCTCTCTCTCTCTCTCTCTCTCCCCTCCCCCCCCCCCCCCCTCTGTCTCTGGTGTGTGTCCCCACACTAGTGGTGGTGTCGGGAGCGCTGCCACTGTGCCTGCTGATGTTTGTCAAAACGAGGGTGATCCAAGTGGAACAGGAAGCTATTGTGAGCGAGGATTTGGGCTTTAGGGCGGCAGCAGCAGCAGAGGCAGGCCATAGGTCACATGCGGGGCCGCTAATGCCCACTCAGCACTTGTGGATTGGCCCTGGTGTTACATGGCTATGCTAGCCCCCTCCCTCTCTCTCTCTCTCTCCGTCTGTCCCCCATGGGCAGCCATATATTCCCCCCTACACACACACACACACACACACACACGCTCTCACCTCCTGTCCCCCCGAAACCCCCATTCACCCCCCTTACACACACCCTCACCTGTCCATGAGTGACGGGTCCAAGCAGCTGCCTATTGGTGCACGTGGTGTGTGTGTGTGTGTGTGTGTGTGTGATTGTGTGATTGTGATATGGATCAATGGGCCATTGGTGGCGTGGTGGTGTGAAATGTTCAGTGAGTCTCTTAATGAATCTTTACCACCGGACCAACACATTCCACAAGTCAACACGGCTGCTCTCTCTCTCTCCTTCTCTCTGCCGGCTAGCGGGCCGAACGAACGCTGTGGCAGTTTGGGTGTTTGGGCGTTTTTTTTTTGGGGGGGGGGGCATGCGGGGGGTGAATGGATGTTTTTTTTTTTAGAACTATAGTGGTTTTTAGAACTATATGAATGGCAGACAGGAGAAGAGGCGGTGGAGTGTGTGTGTGTGTTTGAAAAAGGCAGAAGCCGGTTTAGAATAGCAATGAAGGGGGGGGGGGGGGGGGTGCTTTTAAACCAGAGGTGACTGGTTGTTCTTCTCAGTACAAAGATGGTGCCGGGTTGGGTGGACGTACATACATACATACATACGACCAAGCCAGCCTTTTGGTCCCTCTCAAGGTGTGACGTCCTGTTTAGGAAATGTCACAGCCGCCCGAGAGAGGGGTGTGAGCGAATGGGGAGAGAGAGATAGAGGGTTGGGGGGTGGTGTGGGAGGGGAGGGGGGGGCAGACGGGGGCACATTCCTTCCTTCCTAGTCCCGGTCGGCAGTGGGCTTGGAGGTTAGCGGGGTGATCGTGAGCGAGCTCTGCTCTGGGCCCTAGTGGGCCCAGAGCAGAACCACTGCAGTACTTAACTGGGTACCACCATCATGCCCTGCCCTGCCTAGACTAGGAACACCAGTACAGACTAGAGAGAGAGAGAGAGAAGAAACTGGGTTACTGCCCCCAAAGTGCAGTGAGTTCAGCCAGTGACACCACATCATCTACGCAGCTCGGCCATTGCTGCCCACTAGTCCACCCACCCTACCCATCCTCACCTCTGCCCCCCCCCCACAGCTGTGTTAATACACTCATCATCACAACTGTGTGTGTTGCCAATCTCCGCTCATCATTGTTCACAGCTTCCTGTCCCGTTTGTGTTTTGCGTTTTCGTCATCGCGCCTCCCGACAGTCCACCACCACCCCGACCGTCCGCCCCGTCCCGTCCCGTCCCATGCGTGGGACACGTCCTCAAACTTACCTCGCCGTCAATTAAGAAGTGCCACCCCCTCCCCATCTATGCACATACTGTTCCTTCTATAGCGCCGCCCCACACCCCTTTTCACTTCAGTGTCCAAAAAAAACTAACTAACACCAAAGACCAAAAAATCTTTACCCTCAAAAAACTGGATGGTCTGTTATAAAAAGAAGAAAAACGGTCCCAATACATATTGTATCCATTTAGTATTTGGCAGATCGAAGAAGAAGAAGAACAATGACAAAAAAAAAAAGAAAAGCTGTAAAGGTGTCCGGCGATGCAGAGGGGAAGAAGAAGATTCTCTCCTCCTCCACGCGGCTGGTGTGCGGGACTGGAGTTAACGAGTCCGTCGTTATAGATAGCGGCAGGCGGGCGGGCTGGCTGCAACCGTGAAGTG
>NC_136800.1:9825047-9867786 GCF_951216825.1 Electrona antarctica | reverse complement strand
ATTAAATAGCTGCCTCTTCCTGCAAGCCTGCAATCTGTGGGCCCGTGCTTGAAGTAGCTGGATCCGCTGTTCTCCATTTATTTATTTATTTATTTTATTTTTATTGAATCCATAACTGCTCCGTGTTCTCCGGGGGGATTTCCTTAGTGCATCGTGGGCCCTTATATCCCCCGTCCTCCTCATCCTCCTCCTCCTCCTCCTCCTCATCCTCCTCCTCCTCCTCCTCATCATCATCATCATCCTCCTCCTCCTCCTCGTGAAAAAAGAAAACACTGTAGGTTCCATTGCTGAGATTGCAGTGGTTGTTGGTAACCCTTCCCTCCCCGAACACACACACACACACACACACACACACACACACACACACACACACACACACACACACACACACGACAGCAGAGGGAGGGAGGGAGGGGCGGGCGGGCGGCATGACCCAGCAGTGTTGTTTTCTGTCGACTAAGACTAAGACGAAAAATGTTCGTCGACTACCTTTTTTCACTGACGAAAACTAAATGGCTGGAGCTTTGTGGGGGTGGGTGGGAGGGACGCCCTTTTGTCAGCGTCACCCTGCAATGGGGCTGCGTGGTTCACTGTGATGGCTCGGCTCTCTCCACACACACACACACAGCGATGCGCCGCACTAGGGGATAAAGGTGCACTGCAGTTTACTCTCCCAGCCAGCCCCAAATCAACAGCCAGTCAATGAGTCAGTTGGTTTGTCAGCCAGCCAGTCACTCGTTTTACTCTAAATGCTTATCTCCCTCCCACATTGTCTCAGTGGTAGAAGGAGGTGTTCACACTCACATTTTAGAAATGACTCATTATGTAACGTATCGTTGGGAATCCTTCTTTTCTGGTTCTCCTTCCAGTTTCTTGCTCTGTGTGTGTTTTGGGGGGGATGCACGTGACTGTGTGTGTGTTTTCTTGGGATTATAATACGTGTGTGTTTGTGTTCTTCTAGGGAAGCGCCAGCCTGGACATCAGAATGTGAACCAGCAGACGGCCTTACACCTGGCAGTGGAGCGCCAACACACACAGATAGTCCGGGGTCAGTGAGTCCTCCTCTCCTCTCCTCTCCTCTCCTCTCCTCTCCTCTCCTCTCCTCTCCTCTCCTCTCCTCTCCTCTCCTCTCCTCTCCTCTCCTCTCCTCTCCTCCCCCTCTCCCCTCCTCCTCTCCTCCCCTCCTCCTCCTCTCCTCCCCTCCTCTCCCCTCCTGTCCTCTATCCTCCCCTCCTCCCCCCTCCCCTCCTCCCCGCTCCTGTCCTCTCCCCTCCTCCTCTCCTCCCCTCCTCTCCCTCCCCTCCTATCCTCTCCCCTCCCCTCCCCTCCCATACTCTCCCCTCCTCCCCGCTCCTGTCCTCTCCCCTCCTCCTCTCCTCCCCTCCCCTCCCCTCCCCTCCTATACTCTCCCCTCCTCCCCTCCTCCCCGCTCCTGTCCTCTCCACTCCTCCTCTCCTCCCCTCCTCTCCTATCCTCTCCTCTCCTCTCCTCTCCCCTCCCCTCCCCTCCTATACTCTCCCCTCCTCCCCGCTCCTGTCCTCTCCCCTCCCCTCCTCTCCCATCCCCTCCCCTCCTGTCCTCTCCTCTCCTCCCCTCCCCTCCCCTCCTATACTCTCCCCTCCTCTCCTCTCCTCCCCTCCCCTCCTATACTCTCCTCTCCTCCCCTCCTATCCTCCTCCCTCCCCTCCTATACTCTCCCCTCCTCCTAGCGCTAATTGAAGATCCTATCTAATGGTGAAGTCTCTATCTGTCCTTCATTTATTGGCCATTGTACAAAAAGGGTAGAGCAGCGAAGGCGAAGGCTGTGTGTTAATTGAAATGGGTGGTGTGTTGTCCTGTTGGCTGAGAGGATTGTCGCCCGGCCAGGTTCAAACTAGGGAAGTGTGTTCTGGGCAGAGAGGGAGAGAGAGACTCTTGGGTTTAGAGTCATTCTATGTGTGTTGAAGCTAGGTGTACCACACCGCCACCCTGTGGAGAAATGCAGGCCATGAAGCTTAAGAAATGACTTTTAGACCTGAGGACGCATCTGTGTCACCTTTATAGCTTTTACCATTATTTAAAACTTTGAGAATGTGTGCAAAATCTTTGAATTATATATTCTTTCACAGCAAACTATTTTTTTTTTAAATCAAATCTTTGCTTCTGTGGTTGGGGGTTTCTGAAACAAAATATTTTGAGATGCGGGTCGGCGGCCAAATACATATAATTCTGGGGCTCCTTAACATGAAATAGTTTGAGCACCACTGACATAGAAACATAGGGTTTTCAGAAAACCGTCATGATTTAGAAGACATTTTGTAGAATCTAGCGTCGGGCCTAAATCGGTTTAAACCGAGAACAATTTTTTTTGTACAAATGCCTCGTAGCGCGACATCCACTCATTAACATTTAGTGTCGTTTGTCTGTGTGTGTATGCACTGTGGTGTGTGTGTGGGTGTGTATATGTATGCACTGTGGTGTGTGTGTGTGTGTGTGTGTGTGTGCACTGTTGTGTGTTGTGTGTGTGTGTGTGGTGGGGGGGCCACACAGCTTCTGGTGCGAGCCGAGGCCAAGCTGGACGTCCAAGACAAAGACGGGGACACTCCGCTGCACGAGGCTCTGCGTCACCACACGCTGTCCCAGCTGAGACAGCTGCAGGACATGCAGGACGTCAGCAAGGTGGAGCCCTGGGAGCCCTCCAAGAACACGGTACGGTGCACACACACACACACACACACACATGCACGCACTCATGCAACATACTTTTTCAGTTAGGTAATTGACACTGGGTGAAAAAATGGGTTGCAAAATCGTGGGATAATTTATTTTTTTGGGGGCTTTTTGTCTTTATTGATAGAGATAGTACAGTAGGTTGACGGGAAACGGGGAGAGAGGGGGGGGTTGGTGGACACGCAGCAAAATTCATCGAGATCGGACTCGAACCCGCTCATTAACGTGGATTAGCAGCCTAGGTGCCCGGGCCGGCCTATAGCGACTTAACCCATTTAGGCCTGACGTCGAAATAAAAAAAAACGTTCGCTCTGAAAGAATATATACCTATTCAAAGATTTGTGCCGCATTTTTTACGATTTTTTCAAAAATAGCAGACCTACAAGTTCATAGCGCGCCACTCGGTGGCGCGCTATGAGCTTGTAGATCTGCTATTTTTCAATAGCTAAAGTATAACAGAATGCTTGAAACACCAAAAGGGGTTCCCGCCCAAAATGGGTTAATACCTTTTTATTATTTTGTTCATTCACTCCTGACTTAGCGACTCTTCGTCCCGTCTAAAAGATTTCCCGCATACGGCCCGAAGTAACTCAGTTTGAGCAATTATCCTTGAATTTTCCTCCCCGAGGGGCTTGCATGCTTTTTCAGCCCCCAAGGTGGTTTGGAGGCCAGTCATTTTGGCAGTAGGAGGTCTCTCTCCTGAACCCGCCGAGTCCTCTGCGTCACCTCTACGCTATGGCCCAGTGGTGGAAAGTAACTTTGTACATTTCCTTAAGTACTGTACTGTACTTGTACTGTACTGTACAAGTTTGAGGCATTTGTACTTGAGTATTTACAATTTCCAATACTTTTACTTGGCACTCCACTACATCTCAGAGGCAAATATTGTACTTTTACTCCACTACATTTATTTGAAAACTTTAGTTACTTTGATTATTATTACAAAACATATATTAAACACTTAAGCCCTATATAGATTTTGGCCATTTGAAAATAGCAGATGTACAATGCTTGTAGACCCTGGAACAACATATTTTCAGATGGAGGTTGTCGGCCAATTACACATCATTTTTGGGGTCCCTGATATAAAATAGTTTGAGAACCACTGCCATAGAAACATAAGGTTTTTCCAGAATACTGTCATGATTTAAAAGACATTTTGTAGAATCTGGTCTCGGGTCTAAATGGGTTAATGAGGTAGAATTAGGTCTAGTTCCACCGACAGCCTTAACCCATTCTGACCTGAGATCAGATTCTAAAAAGGTCTTCTACATCCTGACAGTTTTTCTGAAAAAGCTATGTTTCCATGTCAGTGGTTCTTCGATTTTTCAAAAATAGCAGACCTACAAGCTCGTAGCGCGCCACTCGGTGGCGCGCTATGAGCTTGTAGATCTGCTATTTTTCAATAGCTAAAGCATAACATAATGCTAACACCAAAAGGGGTTCCCGCCCAAAACGGGTTAACCTCTCCCATATTCTGTCCCTTTCACACTACCTACGTCTCTCTCTCTCTCTCTCTCTCTCTCTCCCTCTCTCATCCATCCTGCCCACCCCCTCGTTCCCCTCCCCTTACGGAGGATGGGAACAGACAGGCAGCGGGGCCTAATTGAGACATGTGCGGGCCGGGTCACTCTCCCATAGCACTCCCCCCCCCCCCCCCCCCCCCCCCCCCCACACACACACACACACACACACGCCCCTACGCGATGAGAATTGAATTAGCCTGCCTGATGGCTCCATCAGCTGCAGTGATGTAAAAAGCCACTTGGGTTGAAGACAATCCAATCAGAGAGAGAACAGCTTCGAGGTGTTACCGGCCAAGTGAGACACGGAGAGAGAGGGAGAGAGAGAGAGGGAGGTGTGTGGAGTTAATGAGAGAGATGAGGAGGAGAAGACAGGGGCTCTGGAAAAGTAGTCACGCCTGCCTGACGGCCATCTTTTTTTTTTCACGTTTCACCGTGCTCAGATCGGGACTCTTTGATTGGCTAATCGGCGCTGCGATGTTAATTTAACACTCATTTAATTTCATTCACTTGCGTTCTAAAAACTGCGTTCCCATAGACTGCATAAGCCAGCGGAATTTACACTTCTGTTTTATTCAGGGTTTTTTTTTTCATCGCACCCGAACCGGAGTGTTATGAGTGCGTAGAGAACACAGCTGTAAACCGTAATCAATTGATATTAAAAACCAGAAGGTGTTCAACGTGTGTGTGTGTGTGTGTGTGTGTGTGTGTGTGTGTGTGTGTGTGTGTGTGTGTGTGTGTGTGTGTGTGTGTGTGTGTGTGTGTGTGTGTGTGTGTGTGTGTGTGTGTGTGTGTGTGTGTGTGTGTGTGTGTGTGTGTGTGTGTGTGTGTGTGTGTCTGCGCGCGTGCACGCCTCCCCTCCAGCTGATCATGGGCCTGGGCACCCAGGGCGCGGAGAAGAAGAGCGCCGCGTCCATCGCATGCTTCCTGGCGGCCAACGGCGCCGACCTGACCATCCGCAACAAGAAGGGCCAGTCTCCTCTGGACCTGTGTCCCGACCCCAGCCTCTGCAAGGCTCTGGCCAAGTGTCACAAGGAGAAGAGCAGGTAAGGGCCAGTCTCCTCTGGACCTGTGTCCCGACCCCAGCCTCTGCAAGGCTCTGGCCAAGTGTCACAAGGAGAAGAGCAGGTAAGGGCCAGTCTCCTCTGGACCTGTGTCCCGACCCCAGCCTCTGCAAGGCTCTGGCCAAGTGTCACAAGGAGAAGAGCAGGTAAGGGCCAGTCTGCTCTGGACCTGTGTCCCGACCCCAGCCTCTGCAAGGCTCTGGCCAAGTGTCACAAGGAGAAGAGCAGGTAAGGGCCAGTCTGCTCTGGACCTGTGTCCCGACCCCAGCCTCTGCAAGGCTCTGGCCAAGTGTCACAAGGAGAAGAGCAGGTAAGGGCCAGTCTCCTCTGGACCTGTGTCCCGACCCCAGCCTCTGCAAGGCTCTGGCCAAGTGTCACAAGGAGAAGAGCAGGTAAGGGCCAGTCTGCTCTGGACCTGTGTCCCGACCCCAGCCTCTGCAAGGCTCTGGCCAAGTGTCACAAGGAGAAGAGCAGGTACACACCCAGAGGCTGGACTCACCCGTTCAGACCTGAGGGAGGCATCGCTGTCGCCTTACAGCTTTTAACCATTATTTTCAACTTCACCTGTTGAAAGATAGATCTACAAGCTCGTAGCACGGCACTCGGTGCTGCTATTTTTTTTTTAATCGCGAAAATGTGGTGCCAGTCTTTGAATATATATTCCTTCACAGTGAACGTTTCTAATTCAAATATTTGTTTCTGGAAAATCGTGAAAATATTTATTTCAGAAAACTGGAGGATTTAGAAGATTATTTTTAAATGTTGAGGTCAGGCCTAAATGGGTTAAAATGTTGACCTAGTATTGCTTATAGCCACTTAACATTTGAGTACTTTCTCCACTGCGGTGGCTGTCATGTCCTCTCTCCTCTCTCTCAGTGGCCAGGTGGGCTCTCGCAGCCCGTCTCTGAACAGCAACATGGAGTCCCTGGAGGAGTGCATGGTGTGCTCGGACATGAAGCGGGACACTCTGTTCGGGCCCCTGCGGACACATCGCCACCTGCTCGCTGTGCTCGCCGCGCGTCAAGAAGTGTCTCATCTGCAAGGACCAGGTCCAGTCCAGAACCAAGGTATGTCCCAGAGAGGACCCCCGCTTTGTCCCACCAACGTTTTACATCCCAGACACCCCCCTTTGTCCCACCACGTTTTGCCCCCCAGCTTTATACACCAAGGTATATCCCAGAGACACCTCGCTTGTCCCACGCGTACCATTTCGGTTTTCCGATTCTGCTTGTCGATTCCGGTTCTTATCGATTCCCAATTTCGGTTCCATAAAGGTGAAAAAAAAAAAAAAAAGGTTTAGATAACAAAAATATCTCAATTATTTAAACATTAAATGAGAAACTTTGCCATGAAAATTGGCTACTTGTGTAAATCATTTTACATCAATAATTGTCAACTTTAGGAAATGTAATGAATATTAGCCCCTCATACAGTCGGTATGTTTATTCCAGGTCAAAACAATGGAAAATAGAAGTTAAAGCTTGTACTCTTTATTTATGGGAGAAATACTGGACTGGATTGATCAGGACTTTATCGATTCCAATTGGATTCCTACATTTATATGGGTACCCGGTATCGGGACACTTTTCGGTTCCCAACCCTAGGCGTTACCCCCAGCTTTTTGCCTCTCTTCCCGTGAAGCATGAACACGCGCCGCGCGTCTCCTTCCATATGGTCGCCACAGTACTAGCTTTCATCTATAAAGGTGAAATTTCGTTAAGTGCGGTTGCCCCGGCGCAAATGGCGGACTGCGGCGGTCGGGACCTGAGAAGTCCATAGATTCTACAGGGGGAAATATAGGACAGGGTTTGGCTTTGAATTTCAATGATTTGAAACCCCCTGCATAATGGACTTCATCAAATTGGCCTTGGCGTTGATTAGCTCCTGTCTCAAAACTGTACTCTGAATTTAGGAAAATCATGTGTTGTATAACATTTTTGTTTTAAAAGTTTAATTGATCATAACTATAGAAAAATGTAATAGTAAAATGTAATAGTGTTTTACCAGGCGATTAAACCATGTAACCTCGCGACCATTGTGTTGTATGATCTGTCCAGTCTTATGATATATAAGCACAACACATTCACACTCTCCGACTCTTGTTTTAATTTGCTAATGCAGCGTTTCTTTGTCGTAGTGGCAAACGAGGAAAAAAACCTATGATCTGTGTTACTAAGACCTGACGACCTACCTTTTTGAAATGACCCATTCTTTTTACAGCTTCTGAGTTTGAAAATCCCACACCCCACTGACTATACCAGCTGGGAGAAAAACTCCCTTTTCCCCCATCCTCCCGACTACTACGACCCCCAGCTAAGACACGCCGACGTCCCTGCGCCGTGTGTATGTATTGTGAGAAATAGCGTTAGAGGTCGCGCAAACATGCCATTTCAAAATTTGGGGTTGGGGGGGGTTGAATGTTCATGATGGTTTTCATATTTGTGTTTAACCCATGGTGTTTTAAGCATTATTTTATCCTTTAGCTGTTGGAAAAATAGCAGATCTACAAGCTCGTAGCGCGGCACTGAGTGCCATGCTACGAGCTTGTAGATCTGTTATTTTTGAAAAATCGTGAAAATGTGGAGAAAATCTTTGAACATATATTCTTTAAAACATACGTTTTTAACTCATCTTTGCTTCTGGAACTACATATTTTCAGATGGGGGTCGGCGCCCAATTACATAATTATGACATGAAGTAGTATGGAAACCACTGATATAGAAAAAGGGATTTCAGAAAACTGTCAGGATTTTGAAGACATTCTTCTTAAATTCCGACGTCAGGCCTAAATAGGCCCCTCACACTTCATTTTGCAAGCCAATTACATAGTCACGTGACTCCCGAGCTCATGTGAAACTAATTTGGACTCCTATTCATTTCCGCTGGGCCGTATAAAGCACTTTGCAACACTTTGCTTTGTGAAGCACCATCATTGATAAAGAATTGTTCTTGTTCTTGACGTTCGTTTTTCACGAGGCTTCTCCGCCAGTGGTGGAAAGTAACTAAGTCAATTTTACTTAAGTACTGTACTTAAGTCATTTTTATGTATTTGTACTTGAGTATTTCCAATTTCTAATACTTCTACTCCACGACATCTCGGATCCAAATATTGTACTTTTACTCCACTACAATTATTTGAAAACTTTAGTTACGAGTTAATTATTATTACAAAACATGCATTAAGCACTTCAGCACTATATGTATATATATATTTCGGCCATTTGAAGATGCGACGCATTGTGAGCTTGTAGATCTGCTATTTTCAAAAGATTTGCACACATTTGAAAACTTGTCTACTTTTGATGCCGATACTTTTGCACTTTCACTCGAGTACATGTTGAATTCCGAACTTTTACTTTGTAACGGGAGTAGTCCTACATTGCGGTATTGATACTTTTACTTTAACATTTGAGCACTCTCTTTTCCACCACTGTTCTCCCCCCCCCCCCCCCCCCCCCCCCCCACACACACACACACACACACACAGATCGAGGAGTGCGTTGTTTGCTCCGACAAGAAGGCGTCCGTGCTCTTCCAGCCCTGCGGACACATGTGCGCTTGTGAGAGTAAGTTCTCTTTACAGAATCTATTTAAAAGATTCCACGACATTAATTTGCATTTATTTTTCGTTTTTCGTTATGGGTTTTATGACCTCAATTACACACCCAAACAACCTGAACTTTGAACATTCAGTGTATTTTCTGTGGTCTCTAAAGTGCCTGTCTCTCTCTCTCTGTCTCTCTCTCTGTCTCTCTCTCTCTCTGTCTCTGTCTCTCTCTCTGTCTCTCTCTCTCTCTCTCTCTCTCTCTCTCTCTCTCTGTCTCTGTCTCTCTGTCTCTCTCCCTGTCTCTCTCTCTCTCTCTCTCTCTCTCTCTCTCTGTCTCTCTCTCTCTCTCTGTCTCTCTCTCTCTCTCTCTCTCTCTCTCTCTGTCTCTCTCTCTCTCTCTGTCTCTGTCTCTCTCTCTCTCTCTGTCTCTCTCCCTGTCTCTCTCTCTGTCTCTCTCTGCCTGTCTCTCTCCCTGTCTCTCTCTCTGTCTCTCTCTCTCTCTCTGTCTCTGTCTCTCTCTCTCTCTCTGTCTCTCTCCCTGTCTCTCTCTCTGTCTCTCTCTGCCTGTCTCTCTCCCTGTCTCTCTCTCTGTCTCTCTCTGCCTGTCTCTCTCCCTGTCTCTCTCTCTCTCTGTCTCTGTCTCTGTCTCTCTCTCTCTCTCTGTCTCTCTCCCTGTCTCTCTCTCTGTCTCTCTCTGCCTGTCTCTCTCTCTCTCTCTGTCTCTCTGTCTCTCTCTCTGTCTCTCTGCAGACTGTGCCAGCCTCATGAAGAAGTGCGTACAGTGCCGGGCTGTGGTCGAACGGCGCATACCCTTCGTTCTCTGCTGCGGTGGGAAAGGTATGGAGGATGATGATGATGATGATGATGATGATGATGCCGCAGATGATGATGATGATGATGATGATGATGATGAGGACCTTAGTGAGTGAATCTTCCACATGTTCCCTTTTAATTCCCTTCTATTTGACTTTTTTTTCCCTCCTTCCCCTTCCATTTTCCTTTGCTTTTATTCCCTCTCGTGTCTCCTCTAAATATTTAGTTTGTTAGTTTTATTTGTCATCCTTTCCTTTGCTTCTGTCTCTCTCTCTCTCCTCATGCATGTTATTCCTCGTGTTGTCATGTTGCTCTTGTTTTGCAATGAGGAGGGAAAATAAGCTGGTTATCCACCAAGTGTTAAAGAGTATTGACCCATTTACCTGCAACAGCGCCATCTGGTGGTTGGCTCAGAGCGCTGTCAATTCATTTTGAATGGCGACACCTTTTAGTTTGGATTTGGGCCGGATACTGCGAGTCAGGAAGTGAAAGTCTGCTATGTAATGTGTCCCGCGAATGTCATTTTATCCACCCAAAACATACTTTTTGTTAACGATGATCATATCGTTTAGAGAAATGAGCCGCAAATCAAGCTTGTTTTGACCCAAAAAGAAGAATCCGAGATATTTCGATTTTAAAAACTGCGTCGCCAATCGCCATAGACTGCATTAGCCAACGGAATTTTCATTCATTCAGTTTTTTTGTTTTTTTTTAAACCCAGAGAGTTATGAGCGCGTACAGGACACAGTTGATCAGCGTAATCAATTGATATTAAAAAAAAATGCGTGAAAAGGCGATCTCGGCGCCCGGGGTGTTTGGACAGGGGGGCGGCGGATTATGGCACCCAATGAGTTAAGCGAGGAGTCCGAATCAACTGCACCTGCTTTGACAACCACACACAGTTGTGGAATGTTTTATTCATGGCAGCCGGTGTTATTTCCTTTTAGACAATAAGGCGAGACACAAGTTCCAAGTTCCCATTTTCCTATGTGGGCTTCCCAAAATTAATTTCGGTAGACCCGGATTTCTCAACGTTTTTGGCTTGGTAACCCCCCCCCCCCCCCCCCGGGGGGGGGGGGGGGGGGGGGGGGGGCAAAGCGGAAATGCCAAAGCGGAAATGCGGAAATGCTTTGGCCATGTCTCGCGACAACCAGTGGTGTAGTGCAGCTCGTACGAAGTATCGCCACCACCTTTTCAGTTGGACGTTGTGAATATTTTACTGGACAAACCCCATTGTTTGAATCTTGCATATCACTTCTTGTAGTTTAACGCGTCTGTGTCACCGTTTAACCACTTTAACCATTATTTTAAACTTTAAGCTGTTGAAAAAATAGCAGATCTACAAGCTCATAGCGCGGCACCGAGTGCCGTGCTACGAGCTTGTAGATCTGCTATTTTTGAAAGTTTGTGAAAATGTGTGCAAATCTTTGAATATATATTATTTCACAGCAAACGTTTTTAACTCATATCTTTGCTTCTGGGGGGGGTCCCTGGAATAACATATTTTTCAGATGGGGGGCCAATTACATATACTGTAATGTTTGGGGTCCTTGACATGAAATAGTCAACCACTGATATAGAAACATAGGTTTTTCAGAAAACTGTCATGGTTTAGAAGTCATTTGTAGAATCTGGTCTCTGGTCTTAATTTGTAAAAAAAAAAATACAAATGAAAGGTTTTGTTCCACTGTTAGAAATGACCTCTCCCTTCATAAGCCCAGCGTCTATTCCAGAGGAATGTGGTCCTTTTTTTATTTTTTTGACCACAATGCATTTCCTAGAGAGCCTTTATGACGGCGACAGTGAATCCAACACGCGTAACATTTCCCCTTTCAGATTATGTGACAGGCCAAATCAATTTAGATTTGAATTTAACGACGTTGTCACTTTCATTTAGTCATGCTAATTAAACGGAAGGCTCGCAAATGTGTCCAAGGGGAGAAATGTTTCTCTTCCATTTTGTCATCCACACAGTGCTCTATTTAAATAGCGATTGTGACAAATGTCGGAAGATGTGTGTGTCACAGGGACATTCTTCAGTTCCACTGGGCGCCCCCCTTTTGTTTAGTTTACTGTACTCCATAAATATGAGACTAGGGATGCACCCATATGGACATTCTTGGCCCACACCGATGTTTATAATAACAATTATAGCCGATACTGATACCGATATGTTTATTTAGTTTTTGTTGGTTTTTTTTCCAACCTTTTGTGCCAGGGGAAACGAATACATCTTCAATACAAGAAATAAATGTTCAGAATCTACAGCTTGGTACAGTTGGAGGCCATCGATATTGATCTTTTCTTTTTGCTGAGGTTTGCGTGATCTGCGCAAAAGGACAGTTAACCCATTTTGGGCGGGAACCCCTTTTGGTGTTTTAAACATTGTTATAATTTAGCTATTGAAAAATAGCAGATCTACAAGCTCATAGCGCGCCACCGAGTGGCGCGCTACGAGCTTGTAGGTCTGCTATTTTTGAAAAATCGTGAAAATATTTATTTAGGATTTTTTAAAATGTTGAGGTCAGGCCTAAATGGGTCAAATGATAAGGGACAATATCGGTGGCACCCAACTGTATGGCTGCAGATAACCAACACACCAACCTAGCCAACGCTAAATGTGTGCTTATCAACAACAGATCAATATCGTCTACTGCCATCGGTTTTATTTTCCGATACCGATATTGACCAATATGGGCCCATAGGATAATGTGGCCGATACATGGGTGCATTCCTACACGAGACTATTTCCACATCTGTGAATCTGTCTTAACGTGAATATATCTGTATTCAGTTGTGTTCACCATCTGTCCTTGTTGCCTTTTTAAGTTCCACAGCATCTTCCATCATCCGTGTTCACCTCCTTCAGAGGTTCACACACACATCACTAGCGGTTCCCTCTATTGTGTGTTCTCCTTCTGTTTTTTATGTTGAGTTAAAAGGGAAACTGTTGTAGCTTCACACTTTTTATAAGTACTCCAGATTCAACTTTTATTCGTATTTTTTTATTTGACTGTCGGTAGAATACCAAAACCCATTTACCAACTCTCCCCGGGCGTACAGCCGGCGGAGCTGCTCAGTCTGGTATTCCTAAAGTAACCTAAGTAAATTATGCTTAAACGGTTAAACCTAACCTTATTCCTGACCTTAACCTCAGTCAAACTATGCCTAAACCTAACCCTGTTTGTTAACCCCAGTAAAACTATGCCTCAGCCTAAACTTATTTCTAACAGTCAAATTTTATATTCTACAGTCAAACAAAATAAAGAACCGGCGCACAGAGCGGTCGGCGTGTGAGGTCGGCGGATAAAAACGAGGGCGAGATGGATTATGGGCAACGGTACTTGATACCCGTCAGTGTGGTGGCGTGCAAAGTCCTTGGGATTTCACCCTGAAAGACTCCGATGTAGTGAAATCAGAGAACCGGCAGTGTCGAATACATGCAACCCGTCCTACACGCTCACGCAAAGGGGCAGCATCCATTATTATTCCCCCCGTTGTCCCACTTCACCTCGGTAGCACTGAAATGTCCAGATGCTACTCGGAAAGACAATTATGGAACGCAGTGTAGCTGTTTTTGTTTTTTTTTCTCCACGGCTTCGGTGTCTTACATGGATTAAAGTTCTCTAGTCGCCACAACTGATTTCAGTCTTTTAGATTCCATAGAAGCCAAGCGTGTCTTCTATGAAAGCATCTTGCGCGCCGAAAATGGCAGATCTACAAGCTCACAACACGTCAGAGCGCGACGTGTTGTGAGCCTATAGATGAAAATGAATGGTCTCGAAAATGTCTTGAAAGCAAAGGTTTAATGCCTCAAATATGCGATTTCTTCAGCTGTTTTTCTGCACGTGGAACAGCCGCGACATAGGTTTAGAACCATAACAGCTAAAACATCATCGATACACCTTCAGCCATGAGATTATTTTACCCACCATAATTACCCAGTTGACCACAAACCATTGACCCCCGGTGCCTCATGCTCAAGTTGCTGGCTAAACACACGCACAGTGATAAAGGAACTGGTCTCTAAAACCAGCCGCTAAAAGCTTTCTAACCACAGTGTAGCATAGTTGGAAGGGTTCCTCTCTCGCACGCTTTCCTCTCCCTTGACCTTGCCTTCTGATCACTGTCTCTTAACTTGCCAGTCCTCCTCCTCTTCCTCCTCCTGACTCTCTCGGTCCTCTCTCTGGGGCTACTAGTGAACTAGTATTGGTCCCTCTCAGGCCAACTGTTTTCACTGCTGTGCCGGCTGGCTGGCCGGCTGTCTCCCAGCTATAACAATGTGAACTGGTTATATCCTTCAGCAGGAGGAATCACAAACAATATGGCAGGGGGGTCGCAGGATTTGCTCCAGCCCAACAATCTGGCGCTAAGTTGGTGTAAGTATACCCTCCCATTTTTTTCTTATAAAATAAATTATACTTTTAATTTCTTCCATCAGGTGGCCTCCTACGACAACGTACTGTACTGAAAGGTGGAAATGAAAATGTTTTGCTGTTTTTGCGTTCTATATGTGTGTTCTTGCAGGGTGGGCTACCTCTCTTTCAGTGACACACACGCTAAACCAGTGGCCCCGGGGACCACCAGTGATACCAGTAGATCTTTAACTCTTGAGAGCATAACATGAATACAAATGGATTTAGTTTCATCTTAACGCTCTCAAGATTTAAATTGTTGATAGACCACTGCGTTTATGCGTCAGCAGTCCAGTCCAGTGTGATTCCAGTTTCTACTTTCCAATTTGCCAGAGAAGCTTGCAGCTTACAACAAGATCATTTTGAGTCTTTGATTGTGTGATTAACGGATTATATAGGCTCTATGAAAATCATTTTGGGCCAAATAACAAATTCAATACTGGGCGTTTGGGGGTGCGTCAGCTCGGTCAGGAGGTAACAGAGGGTGCACGGCCAACACAGTTTGGTAACGGATGAAACTAGACTACAGTTTTATTAAAGAAAGATTGACATGTCAACCGTGTTACTGTTCGCGAGCGGATTTGACATAATTTCTGATCAAGTTGAGCGTCTTTTTCCTGAGATCCCATTGACTGCCACAACAGACAACATTTATAGGTGGGTCTGGGTTGGAGTAGCCTAATTTAAAACACTGTCCGACTTTGTTTTGAGCCAATAAAATACCACACGTTATTGTAACAACCAGGCGCATTGCTCAGACTCAGACGAAATACGAGTTATATCGGAGTTATATTTTGTCATGTTGCCATTTTTATATAGAGGGCGAAACATCGGCTACACGTGTATGGGTAAGGGCGCATCGATGTAACAGGTTTCAAATTAATATATAATTGATTGATTGTGCCACCGGAGAACACACAGCAGTACGGTTTTATATACCATAGGTCAAGTCATGTGACGTATCACCGCCACAAATAGTCCTACAGCATTATCTAAAATGCACTTCCGCATACCTCACGGATAGCTACTTGGATTCATGAACATTGCATGCGTGAGATGTGCCTGCGAGCAGCCAGCGAGAGAACTGGTCGGAATAACGTGTTCCTTCCACTCGCTACGTCCGGCCGGGAAAACTCCCCCCTGTCGGGTGAAAAGAAGCAGCTTGGACTCTTCATGCATAGAAGGGAGCATGAGGTCAGTCCGCTCGCTGCCCCCCCAGGTTGGCAGAGGAAGTGTAGCGCCCAGGATTACATTAGATAATTGACACTGGGTGAAAAACAATGGGTTGCAAAATCGTGGGATCAAAAAATTATAAAAATTGTTAAATGAAAAGTGTTGAAAAGCACTGCCTTGGGGCGCCCGCTGGCCTAGTGGTCCAGGCGCATGCCACCTATAGGCTCTGGCCTGACTGTCTGGCCTCACGTGTTCGAGTCCCCTTCATGACGACCTTTTGCTGCATGTCTTCACTGTAACTATCAATAAAGGCACAAAAGCCAAAAAATATATATATAAAAAAAAAAAAAGCACTGCCCTAAAACCCAACTAAAGTGTTCTCTCTCTCTCACTGCCGCTGCTGGCCATTCAGGCAGACTCTCGGCTGATCAACGTGCCGTCCGTCCTGCCAGCAGCAACCTGGCTCCATCTCATTCTCACTGAGTGCTGGGGATTAATCAATGCAGAATATCTTACCCTCATATCATAATACGGCTGCATCATGCACTGCCAAAGAAGATGTATGGAGCCACAGGCCCTCTAGCACTTTATATTTCAAGTCAATCGGTCTGTCCATTAACTCGCGCACGGCGGCATATGCTAATGCCCCCCGATTTCATAAATTACTTTGGTTGTGCGCGGCGGCGGGTGTTGTGCACGGAAAACAGCAGACCTGCAAGCTCACGCTCACGTGTTCCAGCGTGACACATTGTGAGCGCGTAGAATCTGCCATTTTCAGTATAACTCGGGAGTGCCGTGATATCATTTTGTTTCCACCCTAGCCGCCCCCGCGTCGGAAACAGTCGAGAAATGACAGTTACCATGTGGGGGGTCCCTGGAACATCCAGACCCCCAGGAATGAATATGTTTCATATAATGCCTGGAAGGTGCCTGTTCATCCCCTCCATCTCTCTCTCTCTCGTTCCCTAGGCCTTATTCAGACCCGTGTTGATTTCCAGAGAGTGTTTGCTCAACGTGTTGTGCTGTTTTTCTTCTTCTTCTCTCTCTCTCCCCGACAGCGAGCGGCAACATCCCGGCCATGCAACGAGACAAGGACAACACCAACGTCAACGCAGACGTCCAGAAGCTGCAACAGCAACTCCAAGACATCAAGGAGCAGGTGAGAGTCATTTCCATTTTTCAGCCATTCAAAACTAGTTTTTAATATAATTTTTAATATAATCTGGCGACCCCCCAAATTTATTTTGCAACCAGCTGTTACAAATCCAAACATTCAAATATGACCCGCTGTAAGTACTTCAGTCTAAATTTGTAGCTTAATGAGTAGTGTTAGAAATCATTGTGTTAAAAATAAGTTATAATTAAAGGGATTTGAAAGGCATTTGAAATTAAATCAAAATGTTACTTTTCAAGATTTCAATTCAAATATAGCCAAAAATAGCTAATCTACAAGCTCAAAACGTGTCGCACTGCGACAAGAGTAATATGCAATTTGGCCCCTCTGGAGTGAGTGTGGAAATATAGTGGCCCTCTGGAGTAGGTGTGGAAATATAGTGGCCCTCTGGAGTAGGTGTGGAAATATAGTGGCCCTCTGGAGTAGGTGTGGAAATATAGTGGCCCTCTGGAGTAGTTGTGGAAATATAGTGGCCCTCTGGAGTGAGTGTGGAAATATAGTGGCCCTCTGCATCTTCAAAGTTGACCACCCCTGATTTATACCGTGCAATACAGGTTAAAAAGTGAACGCGTATGGTGGCACTGGGAACTTCATAAATGCTAACTGCTAGCCAGCAATAAAATAATGAAGAAAAGAAAAGATGAATAGCCTACTGCGTACTGTTCATAGCTGGAAAATAGATTAACTAAAAACTGTTTCTGGCTAAACCAGGATTTGGTACGTAAACCACCTAAAAAAAAATCATCGGAACACCCCATGGAGACTGGAATTCATGGATATTTTTGGATTTGGGTTTTGGGCCATTCCTATGCCAATAATGTGATGACCAGCAGTGGTTCCCTATGGAGACACAAAGGAGACTCTTTGTGTCACCCTCGTAAAAGAGACTTGCGTCTCAATGCGGTTTTACAGTAAAGTAATAAAAGGTGCAACAGTGTACAAACTCTTTCCTGCACTGTACTGAGGCTAGCCTTTGTTATACGTCCCTTTTTTATTTTTGTTCATTAACCTGCCTTTAAAATGTTTTATGGACGTGCCTGACCGTCTCTGATCTTCCTTTATACTGCTTAAATAAATGACTACGGCGATGGATGGACTGATAAGACTGTTGTTCATTTGAGAGAAGGATGGGCAGCTTTGCATCCAAACGGTTGTTCTGTGAGAATTGGAGAGAGCTGCTTTTAGAAGAGGTTTGGAAAGGAAGTGATGCCAGTCTGTAGTTCTTGACACCGTCACTGCCCAAAGACTTGATATGGCGTCTTTGATCGCTTTAGAGCAGTGGTTCTTCAACCCTTTTCATATCAAGGCCCATTATTTATTCAGCATTTGAGCCACGGGACCACCATTTGAGCCACGGGACCACCATTTGAGCCACGGGACCACCATTTGAGCCACGGGACCACCATTTGAGCCACGGGACCACCATTTGAGCCACGGGACCACCATTTGAGCCACGGGACCACCATTTGAGCCACGGGACCACCATTTGATGACATTTAGCTGCTCAAACCCAAAACGAAAGAATATTTTATCGTTGGATAAAGATTTTGTCCACAATTCCATGCTGTATTGATGTTGGTACCATTAGGAGAGCCAACAGGCAAATGTTGATCAAAATAACAATTCTTCCACGTTCTCTAATAGTGTAGACTTATTGTAAGTATAAGAATAATGTAACTCTTGAGTGTGTAAAATTGTACATTTTACACTCAAGAGTTAAAGATCTATAAGGGTCCATTTGGTTACTAACTCCATCATTTAGCTGGGGAACCACCTGGAATCCCTTCAAGGACCGCTGGTGGTCCCCGGACCACTGGTTGAAAACCACTGCTTTATATCAATATGAAACAGCCCGCACAAAACGTTCTCGCGCATGTGTAGACTACCATTCTCACGGGGAACTTTTCTCGCCGTTTTCTCTGAAACTACCAGCGCTGTCCCATGGATGTGATCATTCAATCTGAGGTTCTGCTCTTATTTGCGATTTTTCACGGCATCGCGATTAGAATATAAACTTTTCTTTTCTGGGGCGAAAGATAGACATTGTGTGTTAAATGCTAACATTAGCCGTTTCTTCTTCCCTGGAAACCGGATGTGTGAGTAGTAATCTGCTCAAATCCGGCAGAAGCCAACTACCACCGGTGACCACAAGGTGGCAGTCAAAGACTTAATGTTGGAGGATTCGAGTGGCGTTTCTCGATCAGTGGAGTGACTCTGATCGACTTGAAGTCAAACGGGATGCGACCTTAACCGTATTAATGCCAGGAACATGGAATTCCGTATAAAGATATTGTCACATCACAGTTTTACAAGATTTTGGACGTATTGCTGATGGAGGTAACGAAATGGAGTTGATCAGTAGATAAAATAAAAAAAAATCCCAAATGGTAACGCCCGACCTCTCCTCCCCAACCCCTTTCTCCTCCTCCTCCTTCTTCTCTGTGTCCAGACCATGTGTCCGGTGTGTCTGGACCGTCTGAAGAACATGATCTTCATGTGCGGCCACGGTACCTGCCAGCTGTGCGGGGACCGCATGAGCGAGTGTCCCATCTGCCGCAAAGCCATCGAGCGCCGCATCCTCCTCTACTGAGAGAGAAGAGAAGAGAGAGAGCCCCTGGAACCTCTCCCAAGTCTCCTCTGGGCCAAGAAAACACTACAAGAACCACATTATATACCCAACTCACACACACACACACTACAACACACACACACACACACCACTACCACCAGCTGCTGCCTCACCCCCCCTCCCCCCACCCCCATCTTTCCCATCAAGCTAGCCAAGGGCAATCCTACAAATGTCTTATAACACACACTACAAGCAAGACTGTTCTAGCACCATGATTGTGTTCTGAATGGAAACCTGTTACAGAAACACAAGAAGAGAAAGGACACAAAAAAAGAGGAAGAATCCCTGAGTCATCGGTTTGAGTTTGTTTTATTTGCTGTATCTTAATTGCAGCCTGTAGCAACTGCTGTTCCCCTTGAGAACGACCCACACCGCCTGCTCTCCCCCCCCCCCCCCCCTCGCAAGGCGGTGTCAAGAAGAGGTGCTTTTGCTTCACAGATATACCCCCCCCCCCCCCCGCTGTAACCTCTCTATCTAGCTCGTTTTGCTATCTGAGCTCCGGCGTTTTACCCCTCCTCAGTAGCGCTCTCGCTCTCTCTCTGTTTTTCTTCGTTTTCTGTAATATGTAAAGTCTCTTCCTGTTGTTGAATCTTGTGTCGGCTCTTTGGACTTTAGACGGCCTTCTGGAAGTGGACATGGGGGATGTGGGGAACCTTTAGGATCTTTTGAACGATTCCGGTTCCTTAACGGTCCCGATTCCTAAAGGGGGTTCCGAATGGACCCTTTTACAGGACTGTAACTCTTGAGAGTGTACAAATAGAACCAAATGGACCCTTTACGTATCCATTTGGTTCCATTTTGTACACTCTCAGAGTGAAGGGGGGGGTGGGGGGGGGGGGGGGGGGGGGGGGGCTTGACGCTTGGCCTTATTTCGCCACCTTTCGCCATGTCCTGCGATGCTTTGCTGTCTGAATGGTCGTCGTCGATGGCGAGACTCAGCCCACGGCTGTCATAAAGTTCTAATATACCTGTAATTCTCTTATGCAAGCACATTGGCATTGGAAGCTACTGACGTAGATGTTGTGTTGGGTACTTTAATTTTTCATTAGCGATATTATGGCGCATCTCTCCCGACACACACAAAAGAAAAAATGCAAAATGTATACCGCTCAAAAAAAGGTCTAGGGAGATCCTTTTTAATGACATGGTGAGTTTTGAGCATAGGCATTTGTGACATACCCGCACGCACGCACGCGTTCGCCGTTTCAACAGCGGCCGACTGAAGCCGACAGTTTTGCACTATGCTCGTGTCCTCTAGTGTTGGGGGGGGGGGGGGGGGGACTAGCTGATTCAGAGTTGAGCTAAAAGTGCTGTGCTGCTGCTCTGCCTTTCGGAGGTCCCACTTCAGCACTCGCTGATAAAAAACGCTGATAGAGCCGGCCCAATCACTAGGTAGCACACCACACCTGTACCTTGTTTACCAAGAACAGTGGCACACACACAAACACACACACGGTGAGTGTTGCAACAGCCCTTTGGCTGTATAGCTTCAAGTGCAGCCAGTAGACAAACAGAAGCATTCAGCTTCCCTGTGTCTACTGAACGGTCCTGTCGCCACCCCTGTTGGGTTCTCTTTTCGACTACAAGAACAACGTGAACCGTGTGAAGCGTTTTCTCGGGTTCTGGATTGGTTTCCATACACTGTGGCTCAGGTTCAGATGAGGTTATTTGGTCCCTGTTCAGGAGGTAGTATTAACCTACCCCTACCCCCCCCCCCCCCCCCCAAGCTCACAATGCGTTTGCAATGCATTGTGAGCTCCGGCTATTTTCGAAACATAAACCATCACAGAAGTTCTGGGTAACGGCCTATTCGTACTCCAGTTTTAGGTGATAAGGTGACTACAACATGACTGTCACTGTTAAGCGACTCACCCACCGCTCACCCACAAACACATCTCTGTTTTTACTAGCCACCTAAACGTGGAGTATGAATATGCCTTTGGCCTTCGTAGTCGAAAAGAGACATTAGTTGGACACGTGAACTCGCACCGCGTGAATATTTGTGAAACAAAAGTGTCGTCGTGTCACGACTTGGACGTTAAGCTGTTTTTTCCGGCTGTAGATGGTGTTGTCTTGACAAAGATCCTATGAGCATTGCTGATTACCACTGATCACTCTCTGTGCCATTTGCTTCCAAAAATGATGTACTTGTTAATGGACTTGTATGGGGGATAAGGTGCTCTTTACCTTGTATTACTTTTTTAATTTAAATTTAAATGTATTTCCTTTTACGAGAAAAAGAAAAAGAAGAAAAAAAATAAGAACATTTATGGAACTAGAGTGTACAATCTCTTGGAACACAAAGATGAAATTGTAGAAAGTAAATTATTTTGTATTGCCGCCCTAAAAGAAAGGAGATAAAAAAATGATTTATAGGTGTCACTGCCTCCATGATATGTAGCCTCAAATTCTCTCCAAAACATTCTGCTTTGATACGGTATCAACGTTGATATTTTTGGAGTTATTTTAATTTTTTCTTTTTCATTCGTAGCGAAATTGTTTTCCTGTTCCTTTGAACAAGGTCATTGTGAATAAAACAAAACCATTGTGCATTGTCAAGATTCTCATGGATCTTGTTGTGACCAGTGTTTATTTGGGAGGAAAGCAAAATGGCTCTGAAAGCAGAGCAGCCTTGCCTTACCCGTTAAAAAAAAAGGCACTTACCTCTGTGGAGAATCCATGAAATGAACACGCTCGCTCCCGAGTGTGGGCTTTGCAAACAACCAATTATTTTTTAGGACGGGAAGCAAATTTTCTGACGGCCAATTTTTATTCTTTTCAATGATCTTGGTAACATTTTAAGCTAGGAGCACTAATACGCTTTATGGTAGTGTCGTCTTGTTACCGTTGTTCGGACATGTCTATTTTGTACCCTTATTTTCAATGCTTATAACCGTCGAGGTGGAAAATGTTTCTGTAGTTATTCTTTTCCTTTTTTTGTTTTTGGCATGAATGTTTTGATGTATGCAGTACAACATGTATCATGAAAGCTGTTCACTCTGTATTGCTAATAAGTGCTTTTCAAACAACCATAATAGCTGAAATAAAGTTCTAAATGAAACTTGGGACATTGCTTGGTGAGTCGTCTTCTTGTGATCTGTGTCACCTTATAGCTATTAATCATTATTTTATCTGTTGGAAAAAAAGCTCATAGCTATGAGCTCAAGCTCATAGTGTCGCCATACGAGCTTGTAGATGTGCTATTTTTTCAAAATCGTGAAAACATCTGCAAATCTTTGAATATATATTATTTCACAGCAAACGTTTTTTAACTCATAGGGTTTTTTCCCCCGAAAACTGCCTGTATTTAGAAGACATTTTGTAGAATCGGGTATAGTCTGGCTCCAGCCCTGAATCGCTACCATTAAAACACATGTCCTGCATGGCGAAGTGAAACAAAATGAAAATTCAGACTGAGTGTCAGGCTATAAAGAATAATAATAAACTTTATAAAGCACTTTTTAAAACAATGTTACAAAGTGCTTTCCAATACAGGATAAAATGCAGTGCAGTAGAATAAAACTGCAAATAAAGAATGGGGTCCTCAGGCCTTAATGGGTTATGTATGCATGTGTTTATTCATTGACTTACTGTAGTTGTTTGTTAATCTCACACATCATGTAGTGGTCTTCTCCTCATGCTGGAGACTTCAGGTTCTGTTGCCTTTCCCCTGCTGTGTAGCGTCTACAGAGGGGGCAGGGCAGCAGGGGGGGGGGGGGGGGGGGGCTGGGGCTAATTGGAAATTATTAGCCCATTTAGGCCTGACGTCGAAATAAATAAAGTCTTCTGAAAGAATATATATTCAAAGATGTGTGCCACATTTTCACGATTTTTCAAAAATAGCAGACCTACAAGCTCGTAGCGCGCCACAGTGTGGCGCGCTACGAGCTTGTAGATCTGCTATTTTTCAATAGCTAAAGTATAACATAATGCTTAATGTTAAAACACAAACGGGTTCCCATCCAGAAACGATTAAGCTGAATTATATTTAGGGCTCTCTATACTCATTGATTATTTCGTAAGCCATGATTATTTTTGACGGTTACGCTTTTGATCGATAGAATAATCCAAAATTTAAAATGTTTCTTATCTCTGTATATAAGCGGTTAAACTGTATACTTCGCCCGCAGTGGTGTCACGCAAAAAACCCCTGATAATAGTAGATCTACAAGCATACGTGTTTACTCATGAGCTTGTAGATCAGTTATTTTCAGCCCCATAGCTGCTGCTAATAATAATCATTCCTAAATATGCGTAGATTAGATTATGAGTAGATTATTTTATTAATCTCCGGACCGTGACGGTCTCTGTCACAAAGTATAAGGCTTGGGGGCTGTCATTGATGCCGCCTCGATAATGACTCGGCACCCAGATGTGATAAGTCGGCTATGCTAATCGGCAAGAGGGAGAGGAAAAGAAACAGTCTCTCCCCCCCCCCCCCCCCCCCCCCCCCCCCAAATGGAGTGAATGATGCATCATCTCCAGTAAGCGATGTGACAGTGGGACATCTCACAAGCCATCTCTTGAGCCTTAAACGCACGATCAAAGGTCATTTTTACGTTCTAGCTCATTGACCGGGGCCATTCATAACCTGGACATCTCCGAGCTGGGCTCACAGTCGCACGCACGGCAGCGCTCTGCAGCGCTCTGCAGCAGCCTTTAGAAGAACACATTCATCAAAGGTGTCATTTCTTCGCACTCCGTCTATTGGTAAGAGTACCAGTGGTGGGGAAAAAAGTACTCACCATTTTTACTTAAGTGAAAGTATCAATACTGCTAATACAGAAATACAAAAAAGTCTGGAATTCAAAATGTACTTGAGTGAAAGTACAAAAAGTATTGGCATCATTCAAAATGTACTTAAAGCACTAAAAGTAGAAAGTACTCATTATGCAGAATGTCTCATTTTGAGTTTTCAAACGTATAACAAATGTTTTGAAAATAGCCGATCTACAAGCTCACAATGCGTCGCATCGCGACGCATTGTGAGCTTGTAGTTCGGCTATTTTCAAATGGCTGAAATGTGTATAAATATAGGGCTGAAGTGTTCATGTAGGTTTTGTAATAATAAAGTAACTACCGGTAGTAACTAAAGTTTTCAAATGTAGTGGAGTAAAAGTACAATATTTGCCTCTGAGATGTAGTGGAGTAGAAGTAAAAGTATTGGAAATACATCAAGTAAAGTACAAATACCTCAAAATTGTACTTAAGTGTAGTACTTCTTTAGCAAATGTACTTAGTTACTTTACTTTACACCACTGATGGAGACCATAAGAGAGACTTTCTGACACCCTCTCTGTGCTCCCTAAGGTCTTTGTGACACCCTCTCTGTGCTCCCTAAGGTCTTTGTGACACCCTCTCTGTGCTCCCTAAGGTCTTTGTGACACCCTCTCTGTGCTCCCTAAGGTCTTTGTGACACCCTCTCTGTGCTCCCTAAGGTCTTTGTGACACCCTCTCTGTGCTCCCTAAGGTCTTTGTGACACCCTCTCTGTGCTCCCTATGGTCTTTGTGACACCCTCTCTGTGCTCCCTAAGGTCTTTGTGATTTGAAACGAGGCCTTCGTGAATCGTGAATCACTCTTCTTATATTGTCTCATGCCACGCCAGTTTTGGGTTAAGAGGTTGGTTGGGAGGTGGTTTTAAACGTCAGAATAATATCATGGAGAGAAATGGCCTCGCAGGAACTGTAACCGACATGCTCCTTATTTTCCGGCTTTGCTTTACCTATAGTGTCTACATTCACTGGAAGGGATCGCACGGCAGCAGAATCCTACTGGTCATCGTAACACCAGACCAGTGCTTCTCAAAGTGGGGTCCAGGGAACTCTTGGGTTCCTTGAGGAAGAGGGTGTTCAAAATGGACCCTTACGGGTCTGTAATTCTGAGGGTGGCCGTCCCATTTGGTGTGTATACACTCTCAGTTATGAGGGTATTTGAAATTATTATTCTTTTATTTATTTTTGAGCGGTGTCTCCGCTCCAATACGCAGGTCTGTCTGTCTGTCTGTCTGTGTCTGTATGTCGGAGCACAGAAAGCTGCAACACGGTAACTCTTATCCCCCCCCCCCCCCCCCCCCCTTGGGCGTGTTCCTGGGGGTCTGGATGTTGCGGGGACCCCCCACACGGTACAGTAGCACCCCTCACTTCACACAGGTGTTTTAGAACCACTGCACAAAACCATTTTATTGGAACGGATCAATGCAGAATGCAAACTTAACATTGTGACACAGAGGTGTGTGTGTGTGTGTGTGTGTGTGTGTGTGTGTGTGTGTGTGTGTGTGTGTGTGTGTGTGTGTGTGTGTGTGTGTGTGTGTGTGTGTGTGTGTGTGTGTGTGTGTGTGTGTGTGTGTGTGTGTGTGTGTGTGTGTGTGTGTGTGTGTGTGTGTGTGTGTGTGTGTGTGTGTGTGTGTGTGTGTGTGTGTGTGTGTGTGTGAGTGAGAGAGATGTCTGTTAAAGCCAGCCCAGTCAGTCATCCATCCATTATGCTGATTGACTGCAGCCTTGCTACCCTGCTGCCATACTGACTTAGCCTGGGTAAACCCCTCCCCCCTCGCCAGATTTTCATTCTGCCTCCTGGCAGAATGAAATGTTGTCCAGTAGGGGGAGTGGGTTTACCCAGGCTAATACTGACTGACTGTCAGGGTGGTGGTGGAGACAGCACTATCTCCCCCTGCTACCTGGCCATGATCCCAGGGGAGCCTGCATGGCTGCCTGCCCCACCAGAGCGCTGGCTGGGTGTTTGCTGAGCAGATGTCAGGAGTCGTTAAGTGGCCCCACCGGGGGGGCAGCTATAGCTAATCCACAGGCAGGCGGCCTAAAACTCTGCAGGACTGGCTTTGGTTGGCATGCCGTGCTGGAGACGAAGGCAACCGCAGGTGGGCCACTAGTGACAGACCAGGTGGGCCACTAGTGACAGACCAGGTGGGCCACTAGTGACAGACCAGGTGGGCCACTAGTGACAGACCAGGTGGGCCACTAGTGACAGACCAGGTGGGCCACTAGTGACAGACCAGGGGAGGTTATTAGGATCTGGGGTGGGTGACTTTGACCCCAGTGATTTTGACAGTGATTTAATAGTTCATAGCTTATAGTTTTCATTGAGTGTGCATTTAGTTTTCATCAGTAAAGAAAGGTAGTGGACGAACATCTTTCGTGGTCGTATTAGTGGAGGAAATCAACAGTGCTTTGACCCTCAACTCTAGTCTCTGCTGTGATGGCGTTCCACTTCCACCACCTACAGGTGGCAGACAGTGGTGGAAAAACTACTCACATTTTGTACTTAAGTAAAAGTATAAATACTGCAATATAGGAATACTTTGTTACAAGTAGAAGTCTGGAATTCCAAATGTATACTTAAAGTAGAAAGTGCTCTTTATTTCAAGTTTTCAAATGTATGCAAATCTTTTGAAAATACAAGCTCACAATGCGTCGCATCGCGACGGCCATGCATTTTCAAATGGCCGAAATGTATATTGGGCTGAAGTGGTTAATGTATGTTTCGTAATAAATAATCAAAATCTACAAAAGTAACTCGTTACAAAATAGTTTTCAATTAACTGCAGTGGAGTAAAAGTACAATATTGTGATCCGAGATGTAGTGGAGTAGAAGTATTGGAAATTGAAAATACTCAAGTAAAGTAAACAAAATATTATATACCTCAAAAATTGCACTTTAAGTACAGAGTAAATGTACTTAGTTACTTTACACCACTGGTGTCAGCCAGGTAATGGCATTCGTGTGTGTGTGCGTGCGTGCGTGCGTGCGTGCGTGCGTGCGTGCGTGCGTGCGTGCGTGCGTGCGTGCGTGCGTGCGTGCTGGCAGAAGGAGACATTATAAAGCATCAGTTCTCCCTCTGGCTTGGCCCCCGGCGTTGTTTCTGATGTTATGACTCACCAAGGAATTGAATGCATTCATTCTGCCCTCCTCAGAAGATTAAATGTGAGGCCAGTGTTGGAGCTGCAGATTTCATTCCATATCACAAGGTGGCAGTGCATCCAATGCAGAGCAGACTGAACACAGGCCTCGGCTCTCTGACACAAAGACACATTATTATTGATATACTGAAGGGAAGATATTCCCATTTTCCACTTTTATAGTATTTTAAAAAAAATGTCGTTGAAAAGCAGAGTTCCCGAAAAGATAGACCGTCCTACACATATAACCTACCATGAGGTTCCACCTCCCCTGAAAACAATTCTCTGTCATTATTATTTTATGACTCATTCTGAATCTCTCAGACCCAGATGACCTATAGACCAGGGGCCCTTTCAGACCCAGATGACCTGTAGACCAGGGGTTTCAACCCTTTCAGACCCAGATGACCTATAGACCAGGGGGTTTCAACCCTTTCAGACCCAGATGACCTGTAGACCAGGGGGTTTCAACCCTTTCAGACCCAGATGACCTGTAGACCAGGGGGTTTCAACCCTTTCAGACCCAGATGACCTGTAGACCAGGGGGTTTCAACCCTTTCAGACCCAGATGACCTATAGACCAGGGGGTTTCAACCCTTTTCATTTAGACCAGGGGGTTTTCAACCCTTTTCATTTCAAGGCCCATTATTTATTCAGCATTTGATCCACGGACCACTGACATTTAGCCTCTCAGACCCAAAACTAAAGGATATTTTATTGTCCTTGGATACGATTTTGTCCACAATTCCTTGCTTTTGGCAAACGTTGATCAAAATAACAATTCTTCTACATTCTCTAATTGTGTAGAGTAGACTTCTTGTAAATGAAATAATGGAGATGTTTAACAATAATGTAACTCTTGGGAGCGTAAAATGAAACCAAATGGACCCGCATGGGTCCATTTGGTTTCATTTTACGCTCTCAAGAGTTAAAGATCTATAGTATAAGGGTCCATGTGGTGACCTATTCTTGGGGACCACCTGATTTGAGTTTATAACTCAAATCTTTTCTTCTGGGGTCAGTCCCTGGAACAACACATTTTCAGATGGGGGTCGGCGGCCAATTACATATAATTCTGGGGGTCCTTGACATGAAAAAGGTTGAGCACCACTGACATAGAAACATGGGTTTTGCTGAAAACTGTCATGATTTAGAAGGCATTTGTAGAATCGTCCTCGGGTCAAAATAGGTTATTGATGCCCTGTTGGAGGGATTGATTGCTCTCTGTCTGAAGGTCCTCTCTGTAATGTCACGCAGTTCAGAAGGACTGCTGTATTTATTGTCTTGTCTTTATGGCTGGACCGACCGAGCAAAGTGCACTCTTTCTTGGGCTGTCTGGATATAGAACAGCCTCTTATAGGACTACGGCGTATTTTATACTCCCTTGTCTCTTGCTATAAATAACAGCTTTTCTATATATATTAAAAAAAGGTTTTTAATTGAAAATCTACCGGTAGGTAGTTATTTTTCCCACGAGTGACATTGTCGTTGTCGGCAAAGTATAAATTAGACCAGGTTGTTAAAGTGTGACCCTCAGGGTTCCTCCAGGGGATTCTAAATGGACCCTTACAGGTCTGTAACTCTGAGGGTGTACAAATGGAACCAAATGGACCCTTACAGGTCTGTAACTCTGAGAGTATAGAACTGGAACCAAATGGACCCTTACAGGTCTGTAACTCTGAGTGTATAGAACTGGAACCAAATGGACCCTTACAGGTCTGTAACTCTGAGAGTATAGAACTGGAACCAAATGGACCCTTACAGGTCTGTAACTCTTGAGAGTGTACAAATGGAACCAAATGGACCCTTACAGGTCTGTAACTCTGAGAGTGTACAAATGGAACCATATGGACCCTTACAGGTCTGTAACTCTGAGAGTGTACAAATGGAACCAAATGGACCCTTACAGGTCTGTAGCTCTGAGAGTGTACAAATGGAACCAAAAAGACCCTTACAGGTCTGTAACTCTGAGAGTATAGAACTGGAACCAAATGGACCCTTACAGGTCTGTAACTCTGAGAGTATAGAACTGGAACCAAATGGACCCTTACAGGTCTGTAACTCTGAGAGTATAGAACTGGAACCAAATGGACCCTTACAGGTCTGTAACTCTTGAGAGTGTACAAATGGAACCAAATGGACCCTTACAGGTCTGTAACTCTGAGAGTGTACAAATGGAACCATATGGACCCTTACAGGTCTGTAACTCTGAGAGTATAGAACTGGAACCAAATGGACCCTTACAGGTCTGTAACTCTGAGAGTATAGAACTGGAACCAAATGGACCCTTACAGGTCTGTAACTCTGAGAGTGTACAAATGGAACCATATGGACCCTTACAGGTCTGTAACTCTGAGAGTGTACAAATGGAACCATATGGACCCTTACACGTCTGTAACTCTGAGAGTGTACAAATGGAACCAAATGGACCCTTACAGGTCTGTAGCTCTGAGAGTGTACAAATGGAACCAAATGGACCCTTACAGGTCTGTAACTCTGAGAGTATAGAACTGGAACCAAATGGACCCTTACAGGTCTGTAACTCTGAGAGTGTACAAATGGAACCAAATGGACCCTTACAGGTCTGTAACTCTGAGAGTGTACAAATGGAACCAAATGGACCCTTACAGGTCTGTAACTCTGAGAGTGTACAAATGGAACCAAATGGACCCTTACAGGTCTGTAACTCTTGAGAGTATACAAATGGAACCAAATTGACCCTTACAGGTCTGTAACTCTTGAGAGTATACAAATGGAACCAAATGGACCCTTACAGGTCTGTAACTCTTGAGAGTATACAAATGGAACCAAATGGACCCCTGTAACTCTTGGGAGTATACAAATGTATACTCTCAGAGTTATGGGCATGGTTCCTAAAATGAATATGTTTTGAGAACCACTGAATTAGACTTAAAGAAAAGAGAGCACATCTGACGCATGCGTGCATGGGTGTGTGCATGGGTGCGTGCATGGGTGCGTGCGTGCATGGGTGTGTGCATGGGTGCGTGCAACCTGTGCCCCACCTCCACAGTAAAGCCATAAAGTAAGCTATATTCTATAGCACAAGGTCCCTCCTCCAAACATATACATATAGGTCCCTGACACGCTGATTGCTTTATTGATATTGATCAGGGCAAAGTGTCAAGCCCGTCCCTTCCCTTCCCTTCCTTGCGTCTCCTCCAGTGATGATGGTGGGTGTCATTTGTTTGTATGCGTGTCGAGGGAAACGAATAAGGAACACAAATGACTCGGTGTTCCCTGCCAAATGCCCCCCAAAAACAAAAAAGGGAATGTTGGACCTGTATATGGATGTAAGTTTCTCCCAGTGGTGGAAAAAGTACTTGCGTGTTTTATTTAAGTAAAAGTATCAATACTGCAATGTAGAAATACTCCGTAAAAGTCCGGAATTCAAAATGGACTTGAGTAAAAGTACAAAAGTATTGGCATCAAAATGTACTTGAAGGGGAATTTCTTCCTACAGTAAATGCTTATTTCACCTTTTAAAGTACTTCTCAGGTCCCCTGAAGACTCGTCCAGGTGTTTGCTTTCACATTGGTCCCTTTTTGGTGTATCCCTCATGTCACTGTTAGCCCCTCTGCATCGTATCATTGTGGTGTATCCCCCATGTCACTGTTAGCCCCTCTGCATCGTATCATTGTGGTGTATCCCCCATGTCACTGTTAGCCCCTCTGCATCGTATCATTGTGGTGTATCCCCCATGTCACTGTTAGCCCCTCTGCATCGTATCATTGTGGTGTATCCCCCATGTCACTGTTAGCCCCTCCCTCTGCATCGTATCATTGTGGTGTATCCCCCATGTCACTGTTAGCCCCTCTGCATCGTATCATTGTGGTGTATCCCCCATGTCACTGTTAGCCCCTCTGCATCGTATCATTGTGGTGTATCCCCCATGTCACTGTTAGCCTCTCTGCATCGTATCATTGGTGTATCCCCCATGTCACTGTTAGCCCCTCCCTCTGCATGGTATCATTGGTGTATCCCCCATGTCACTGTTAGCCTCTCTGCATCGTATCATCGGTGTATCCCCCATGTCACTGTTAGCCCCTCCCTCTGCATCGTATCATCGGTGTATCCCCCATGTCACTGTTAGCCCCTCCCTCTGCATGGTATCATTGGTGTATCCCCCATGTCACTGTTAGCCCCTCCCTCTGCATCGTATCATTGGTGTATCCCCATGTCACTGTTAGCCCCTCCCTCTGCATCGTATCATCGGTGTATCCCCCATGTCACTGTTAGCCCCTCTGCATGGTATCATTGGTGTATCCCCCATGTCACTGTTAGCCCCTCCCTCTGCATCGTATCATTGGTGTATCCCCATGTCACTGTTAGCCCCTCCCTCTGCATCGTATCATTGGTGTATCCCCCATGTCACTGTTAGCCCCTCCCTCTGCATCGTATCATTGGTGTATCCCCCATGTCACTGTTAGCCCCTCCCTCTGCATCGTATCATTGTGGTGTATCCCCCATGTCACTGTTAGCCCCTCCCTCTGCATCGTATCATTGTGGTGTATCCCCCATGTCACTGTTAGCCCCTCCCTCTGCATCGTATCATTGGTGTATCCCCCATGTCACTGTTAGCCTCTCTGCATCGTATCATTGGTGTATCCCCCATGTCACTGTTAGCCCCTCCCTCTGCATCGTATCATTGGTGTATCCTCCATGTCACTGTTAGCCCCTCTGCATCGTATCATTGGTGTATCCCCCATGTCACTGTTAGCCCCTCCCTCTGCATCGTATCATTGGTGTATCCCCCATGTCACTGTTAGCCCCTCCCTCTGCATCGTATCATTGGTGTATCCCCCATGTCGCTGTTAGCCCCTCCCTCTGCATCGTATCATTGGTGTATCCCCCATGTCACTGTTAGCCCCTCCCTCTGCATCGTATCATTGGTGTATCCCCCATGTCACTGTTAGCCCCTCCCTCTGCATCGTATCATTGGTGTATCCCCCATGTCACTGTTAGCCCCTCCCTCTGCATCGTATCATTGGTGTATCCCCCATGTCACTGTTAGCCCCTCTGCATCGTATCATTGGTGTATCCCCCATGTCACTGTTAGCCCCTCCCTCTGCATCGTATCATTGGTGTATCCCCCATGTCACTGTTAGCCCCTCCCTCTGCATCGTATCATTGGTGTATCCCCCATGTCACTGTTAGCCCCTCCCTCTGCATCGTATCATTGGTGTATCCCCCATGTCACTGTTAGCCCCTCTGCATCGTATCATTGCAGCCTAGGGTTCTACCTGTTTTTTCCGCCTTTAAAGTAACTCAGAATGTCCCATTTCACAAGTATCAAATGTGTACAAAATCCTTTGAAAATAGCCGATCTACAAGCTCACAATGCGTCGCATGGCTGAAATGTCTATATAGGGCTGAAGTGGTTAATCTGTCTGTTTAATCAAAATCTACAAAGTAACTAGTAACTAAAGTTTTCAGATAACTGTAGTGGAGTAAAAGTACAATATTTGTCTCTAAAATGTAGTGGAGCAGACGTAAAAGTACTGACAATTTGACATACTCAAGTAAAGTACAAATACCTCGAAAGTAGCCTACTTGAGTAAAATGTACGTAGTCCCTTTTCCACCAGTGGTTTCTCCTCCTCACTCTCCCAGATTAGGCTCTATATGACAATGGGAACAGCTAAGCTTTGCTTATCACTATATGATAGTGGTGGTTTTGTTTTGAACAACAGTGTTTTTAAATGTATCTTCTATTTTTATTAAAGTTATCTTTTACGCGCAGAGGACATGGAGACGACGTCACGGCAGACGCAGATATTAATCCATTGAGACCTGGAACGCATCCATGTCACGTTAGCGTTTAACCACATTAACCATTAACCCATTTTGGGGCGGGAACCCCTTTTGGTGTTTTAAACATTGTTATAATTTAGCTATTGAAAAATAGCAGATCTACAAGCTCTGCGCGCTATGAACTTGTAGGTCTGCTATTTTTGAAAAATCGTTAAAATGTGCCTCAAATCTTTCCGAAAATTGTCATGATTTAGAAAACTTTTTTTTTTTATTTCGACGTCAGGCCTGAATGGGTTAATATAATTGCATTCAAATCTTGTCCAAATAAAGCAACGGGCACAAATAACAAAGATAATACACAAACAAATACAAAAATAAATATAAAACAGTGACCCATATTAACTACAAAACAAAAATACAAATGCACAAAAACGCTTCGACACAACGATACAATATTTTTCAGTTGAATTTCAGTTAATTCCCTCGGTTGTGAACAGAGTCACAGTCAAAGGGTATGTTTGCTGGATAACATCCAATAGGCCTAGTACTGACATTGTTCAAATATAGTCCATATAAAGACAAATTAATCCCATTGTATTCCTTGGCCAAACAGGTTAATATTTAGCGTCCATTTATTTTCATTTATTTTATTTTTTATTTATTTTTAATAACGCCACACAATTCATTTTAAATGAATCATTTTAGCCCATTCAGGACGGGAACCCCTTTTGGCGTTTTAAGTATTATGTTATACTTTAGCTATTGAAAAATAGCAGATCTACAAGCTCAACGGCACTTTGAACAATCGTGAAAATGTGGCGCAAATCTTTTAATATAATATTATTTCAGAGTGAACATTTTTAACTCATATCTTTGCTTCTGGGTGGGGTCCCTGGAACAACATATTTTCACATGGGGGTTGGCGGCCAATTACATAATTGTCCCTTGACATGAAATAGTTTGAAAACCACTGATATAGAAACATGAGGTGTTTCAGAAAACTGTCATGATTTTGAAGACATTTTGTAGAATCCAGTCTCAGTCCTAAAATGGGTTTAATTGAATGAAACTTCAGTACACGTGAACTCATATTTTCAGATAGGGGGGGTCGGCGGCCAATTTCTGTATATAATTGTTGGGGGGTCCTTGACATGAAACAGTAAAAGTGAAAACCACTGATATAGAAACTTGAGGGTTTTTCAGAAAACAGTTTTGAAGACATTGTGTAGAATCTGGTCTCGGTAGTCCGACTCCTGAATGGGCTCCATTGAATGAAACGTTCAGTACATGTGAACTAGCTCCCCTGCTCAGCCATATCCCCCTCCTCCACTCCACGCTTGGTGGCCTTTGACCTTATTGATGCAAGAAGCAGGGTTGTGGTCTCGGCTCCGTGCTTATCATCCCAGTATGATTGGGGCTGGGAGGGCCGGAGCCTGCAAGCCGCATTTACAGTGCAAATGTTATCATTCCAATGACACTTTAAACAACCTTTATCAATATATAGTCATTCAGGCTTTATGAGCTTTGATAAAATGCCACCAGCCAGCCAGCCAGCCAAGTCGAGCCCGGGTCATTGCAATATGCGTGGTGATGTTTTTCTTTATTATTGCTGTTTAGTATTTATGCTGTGCATTCGGTATATACATCATTTGCTTGGCAGAAATATAACCACAAAGAGTTGACTGACAGTAGAGCTCAGCGCCAAGAACAGAGGATATAGATTTTTCGTTCGGGGAGAGCAAGGGCAAACTGCAGTGTGAGTTTGAAGCAGAGCGTTATCATCCTATTATCTTTAAAACAGTGGGTTATCATAATTGCTTACTTAATAATTCTATAAAACGGCAGAGGTGTAACCTTTGCCTGGAGCAGTAAACTGTCAATTGCTTTTGATGGCGAGATTTAAAAGGATTTCTGAGAATGAAAGGCTGTAAATGCCATTTTGTTATGTCATTATTTCTGCCCTGTTACTTTATTAAATCCATAAATATTGCCGTTAAAATTTACATACTAGGGCAACATCTGTTCAATAGTGGAAAGCATTAGCAATATTGGAGGCAAGTGTGATTTATCAAATATAATAAACATAAGATTGTATTACAATTATTTAAATCAGTTTTTAGTTGAGCTCTTTAAAATACCTGACAATCATTATTACAGTATTAGTTTGTTGCTTTTACAGCATCTAGTAAATTCTACAAATAATTGATGATGATGGGATTAGTGCCAAGCACACACGCACGCACGCACACACACACACACACACACACACACACACACACACACACACACACACACACACACACACACACTGTGCTCTATCTCTATTAGGGTGTGATTAGCTTCCCACTGCTACATGCTCTGAGAACAATGGCGTAGACATACCTACTTAAGCAACAAGTGCAAACTGCAGCACTTGCAGCTCTTAAACAACCCCAGCTTACGCTAAGCAAACTGTGGTGAAATGCCTTGATTTACACTGCGTCATACGACAGTCACTCTACCAAGCTCACAGCCAGTGCATTGCAACGTGTCGTCGTGAGCTTGTAGATCTGCTATTTTTGACGTGGGGGGGACGCGGATGTGTATGACGGGAATAATAGCTTGTGCATATAATAATATGCTTGGCCTTCGACTGAAATCACTGCATGTCGTTCAGTTCAGTTTCTTGATTAAGCTGGTGTTTTCGGTGAGAAGCGAGACAACAAGCTCTCTGTTGGGGGGTGGGGGGGGAGAGAAAATGCTACAAAGAGACGTTGTGGAAGAAAACAAGGCTACATCTGGCAGGTGCTCGCCTCCGCCAGGCAGCCAGCAACCTTGAAGGGAGTAGACCGGAATGCTGCACTCAGTCCTGCACGCTGAAAAGCTGCAGAGCCTTTATTTCAATCTGAAAGTGTGCAAAATGGACCCCCGTGCCGCGCGGACAGTCCTTTACACTGTTAAGTGAAATGAATGCTCCGGATTTTGCTGTGTATGTAAGCTCAGAGAGAGAGAGAGAGAGAGAGAGAGAAAGAGAGAGAGAGAGAGAGAGGGAAATACTGACTGCAACAGCTTTTTGTTGAGAGAGGAGGGGGAGAGGGAGAGAAATCAATATTCCAGAGTCCATCACAGAAGCAAGCTTTTTTTTCTTTTCTTTTTTTTTGCACTGGGTTCGAGCTATGTGAAAGAGCTCAGAATGACCCCTAGGAAGAGAGAGAGAGAGAGAGAGAGAGAGAGAGAGAGAGAGAGAGAGAGAGAAAGTTAATGCGTAACTTCTTTATCTGTCCTTTACAGCTAAGGGTTGTACCCCAAATCAATACATGATACACAAATATCCCAGAGCTCCGTGTTCCAGACAAAGAGCTCCCGATGAGGGCTTGAGAGCCAGCCAGCCTCGCACCACCTGGAAAGAGAGCCAGCCTTTCAAATGTGTGCCTGGTGGTGTACTATAGGCTTTGTCCAACATGTAGACACAGTGAGGTTAGAACTAGAACTTGTACCGCGGTGGCTGACATTCGAAGAGTGCGGTGGCCAAACGTTTTTATTTTTTTTCTTCCACATTCGATATTCAAATCGTTTTATATATATATGGTTGCACAATTATGCTCAACTCTTGGCTCGAGTATTCTTAATACAAAACATTCGAGGAAATGTTTTTACTTTGTCATTTCTCTCCCAGTCGAGAGAGTTGTTGTACACATGGGTTTTAGCACACATTTGCCTGCATGTGGATGCACAGTATAACCTGCACAGAGTGAAATTTCACAAGAACTTTCCGTTTGAAGGTCTTGGAAAAGGCCTGGGAACGGAGCATCTGCAGGCTCTGCCATGCCCTTGATAGCAGACCTGCACTTTTCCGTGCTGTGTTATTCTATTCCTTCCAAACCCCCAGCCCTGGGTGTGTATATACAGTTGAGACCGGTCAAATGTATGTTTATGGTAAAAAAGGGTTGAAACACAGTTTGGAAAACTGTTACGCAGCTTAAGGCGGGGGTAGTAGTAGAGGAAGGGGCTTTACTTTCCCCCCCCCTACTGTGTGTCTAAAGCTGGTCTACACCGTTCGATTATCCATCATTGTCTTATATGCGTCTGTCCCCAAAGGCCTTGTTGTGGCAGGTCAACAGACCCAAAGATAAACCGTTTGTATCCGAGGATCAGACGCCAAAAACAAGCTCTGACTCCCAGCCAGTGTTACCAGAGAGAGAGAGAGAGAGAGAGAGAGAGAGGAGCATCCACTCGTGGAGGGCAGGCATCCCTTCCTGATAGTGGCTTTGGTTAATCTCCTGAGGTCGCCCTGTCAGTCGGGACCCGGAGACAGATGACGTGAGGCCCCTGATAGGCTGTCTCCATGCGGGGAGACGACGGCAGCCTCGCGAGCCCGCCCGCCCGCCCTGCCGGGGACAGAGAGCAGGACACAGCATAGTGACGGAGGGAAGGGGAGGAGGTGGTTGGGGGTCAGTGGTGTAAAAGAAATTACTCAAATGTTTTACTTAAGTAAGGGTATCAATACTGTAATATGGACATACAAGCAAACTTCCGGGATTCAAACATTTACTTAAAATGTACAAAATGATGGATACAGAATGAAAGGATTTACATCAAAATGTACTTTAAAGTACCCAAAAGTAAAAGTAGTCAGTACGCATTTAAAGTTTTCAAATGTCTACAAATTACATACAAAATAGCCGATCTACGAGCTCACAATGCGCCGCATCGCGAGGAAACCTCATAACTCATTTCTTTAGGTTTTTGATTTTATTCCATAAATCAGTGCTGTTGAACACCATGTGTTACAGTTAACTCCACCACCTCTCTCCTTCTCATGCAAGTCATTGACAATATCTACAGTCACAGCACCAACTTTGATGAGGCAGTATTGCATCGTTTAAAAAATATAAGGTTTTATTCTTTTCCTGAAAATTGAACATTTTGGCAGCAGAGATCTAATCTGTACAAATCTTGTCAAAAGAATAAAACAAAAAAAACGTTCTCATTTTCCATTGTGGTCCTATAGGAGTTTAGTGTGTAAAAAACGCAATGCCATGTGTTTGAGGAGGGGGTGTAGCAACAGAGACATACAGGACAATATTAATCTTCCCAATTGCCACCGTACTAGACAACTAAAATAGCAACAACAACAACAACACGGCTACTGTCAATGGGACCTGTTTTACTCCACTAATCGACGGTTCCATCTATAGCTGCTATTCCATAAGGCGTGTAATTCAATTAAAATGTATTGGCATGAGTAAACATACATTTACATTGCCAAAGCAAGCTCACAGGTATAACGCCATTCCACATAACTGCAGAGGATGGCCATGCAGGGGGGGGGGGGGGGGGGGGTATGATGACCACAGAGACAGCTCTCTGCTGGGGATCGTTGTGTTGGCCGACAGAGTTTATTTGACCCCTGGGGTGCAGAGGTCACTGCCCGGTGGGGGTGCTGGTGGAGAGTGTGTGTGGGGGGGGGGGGGGGCACATCGCAATAGCTATAGAACAGTGGGTTTTCAACCCTTTTCATGTCGAGGTCCATTATGTATTCAGCATTTGATCCACGGACCACCATTTTGATGACATTTAGCCTCTCAGACCCAAAACTAAAGATTAATACGTTGTCGTTGGATAAGATTTTGTCCACAATTCCATGCTGTATTGATGTACCATTAGGAGAGATAACAGGAAAACGTTGATCAAAATAACAATTCTTCTACATTCTCTAATTGTCTAGACTTATTCTAATTGAAGTATAATGCAGATGTTTAACAATAATGTAACTCTCGAGAGCGTAACATGAAACCAAATGGACCCGTAAGGGTCCATTTGGTTTCATTTTACACTCTCAAGAGTTAAAGACCTATGATTGTTGCCGCGAAACGGATGACGTCATATCACCTTCATATAAGGTGCAGACAACAGAAGGGATTAACATTAGTGCAGCGTTATAGTACATCAATTAGAAGTATAAGAAGTATAAGAAAGGAGGTATCTAAAGGTAGACCTTAGACTCAAACGTGACCAGCTCCATTCCCTCCCCAGATCCTAAGAAGAAATACAGATCCTTAAGCCGTAAGGCTTCCCCAAATAGGAGTCTCCATAGACTTCTCTGACGGTTCCTATAGGAGAATCTCGGTTATAATGATGGTCCATTTGGTTAGCAACTCTCCATCATTTAGCTGGGGACCACCTGGAACCCCCTTCAAGGACCACTGGTTGAAAACCTCCGCTATAGAGCTCCCCACTCCACTGTAATGGGATAGGCTTGGAAGAACATAACCTGAAAATAGAAAATAGAAAATAACCTGGGAAAGGAAAGTGTACAAATGGATCCACGCAAGTTACAAATTGGATACATGGAGGATTTGACTGTGTAAAAGGTTCCTACGAGGTAGTAAAGAAAGTCACTACAAACAGAAGAATGGTATTATTTTTAGCTACATTCAAAAAAAAAAAGATCTTACAAGTTACAATGTAGACACTGCTTGATTCTATATTTAAAATATCAAGAGTTGAACCGCACATGCCTAACATAGAAATGTAATTATGTGTCACGTTGGAAAAGAAAGTGAAATAGCTGAGATACCAGCTGCATGGTTCATGGTCGTTCAGGCTTTGTCTCCCATCCAGACGTTGTCTGGGAGCAGGAAAGAGACTGCTGGGACAAACACATCTGTTATATCTGACAGGTTAGGAGGATTGGGAATCCACTACTAGATCATACATGGGGCAACTGGCGGCCCGTTTAGGCCTGACGTCGAAATAAAGAAATAGCAGATCTACAAGTTCATAGCGCGCCACTCGGTGGCGCGCTATGAGCTTGTAGATCTGCTATTTTTCAATAGCTAAAGTATAACATAATGCTTAGTTAAAACACCAAAAGGGGTTCCCGCCCAAAATGGGTGGCCCTCAGCTATGTTCATATCGGAATACTGATATATTATTGATTACAGCTGTTACAATTCCAAACATGCAAACATGACCCCCGCTTTAATAATGTCAGTCTAAATTAGTAGCGTTTAATGACTAGTATGAAAAGGTTATTGTCTTTTTGATGTCCAATGTATTTGTACCTGTTTCACAAAGTTAACATAACTATGATTAAAGGCATTTGAAAAGGCATTTGAAATGAAATAAAAATGAAACTTTTCTGGATTCCAATTCAAAGATATAAAAAAAATATTATTCAGGATTTCAATTCAAATAATAAATATCCGATCTACAAGCTCAAAACGCGTCGCACTGCGACGCGTTTTGACCTTGTAGATCGGCCATTTTTGCTACAACATCAATCTCTGGAGTGAGAGTGGAAATATAGTGGCCCTCTCCATCGTCAACGTTGCCCACCCCTGCCCTAGATCAGAGCCATAGAGTAAGACAGAGTTACGCAAACTCCGTTCACTTCATGGGGCTTCAGCTTAGAGTATATACTAATTGAAGGCTCCACAACCAGAAGTTTACGGAATGCATTGGAGTCTATGGGCTCGTGCGAGTACATGAACCACGTGACCGGGCTGTTTTCTGCCCCCTCAATGTCGCAACTCTTCTATTAGATGGCTCTGCCCTAGATGACATATAATACAGTACATGGGCCATAGCTGAATGGTTACAGAAGGCAAAAGGTCCCAGGTTCTATTCAAGCCCTGAGCAACGTGTCCAAGTGTCAAACTGAGCAAGACACTTATAACCCCTTTATAACTGCTCCCTGAGCACGTCTCCCTGCTCCTGTAGGATGGGTAGAATGCTGTGTGGACGTGCTGTACGTCACGTACAGTATGTGCAAATATACAGTAACCCAAACAAATACACCCCAAGGTGTGGGGACAGACAGGGGACATCGCCATGTTGGCTTGTGGTGGACACATTTTTGTCAACATAGTATTTTTTGCCACGGACATATGAGTGGACAATAATATTAAACATAAAATAGATAGGCCAGAATAACTGGTCTGTAACTCTGAGAGTGTTCAAATGGAATCTCTCAGAGTTTAGTAATATAGTTGGACTCCTAAATATGCTATAGTGTCATAATAAATAATTGTCATACATATTCTGAAGCAAACCTGGAGACTCAGTAAGGGTCTTATGATCAAAATAAGAACATTATAATGGTGTGTAAAACAGAAAATCTAAAATGTGTCATGGACAAGACCAAGTCTTTGCCACGGACACACCTGTCCGTGTATGACATGTTGGTGACCCCTGTGTGGGGACCCAAAGTATCATTTCAAATGTAATCGGATCAATTTCATCCAACATCTTTGAATATTTGTGTCATGTGGTGTCATTTCACACTGCAGTTATGAGTTAAAGAAAAAGCATTCCCATGATAATTTCAACTTGATTCGATGTTATTTTCAACTAATGATGTAAATAGTACTGTTACTTAATCATTATTTTTTAAATCTCGAATCAAGTTTACTGTTATCCTTGGTCAGTCGTTTACTGTGAATGAATCACTGAGTGAAACACAGTCTTTCTCTGTGCAGGTGGCCATTAAGACTTATTCTTTTGTCTAGTTTTCTACATTTAAAACGTTTCCTGGTGCCTCTTTTGCATCCTGACTTGCCCTTCTTTCTTTCTTTCTTTCTTTCTTTCTTTCTTTCTTTCTTGCCACAAATAAATTAATGTACGAGTTCCAATCTGGCTTCAGAACATCCCACTCCACTGACACATGCCTTCTCTATTTGAGCGACCACATCAAACATGAGGTGGATGCTGGCAAATACTGCGGCATGGTCATGCTGGACCTCCAAAAGGCTTTTGACACCGTGAACCACTCCATACTGGTTAACAAGCTAAAAGCAATTGATTTGTGTTGTTATAAATGTTTAAAAAAAATAGGCGGTCTATACACCAGCTTGTACAGTGGTTCAACTGATGGCGATGCTACATTAGCACATTTAGCTGCAGGGGGGACCCCCTACAACGCACTCAAAGACCACGGATGTATTAGACGCCGCGATGCGACACACTGTGAGAGCTTGAAATGAAAACGTTTGACAAACACTGCTAGAGCCGTACAAATAGGGGTCCGCGGGCTGATGAATGGCACTTTGGGGGTCCTTGACATGAAAACGTTTGAGAACCACTAGCTGCCATAGTGACGTGCACTGTAAAGAATGGGGACGCCAGGGTTAGAAGTGGTTAATGCTTCCTCATGCGAGGCAGATGGAGGTGTGTGTGTGTGTGTGTGTGTGTGTGTGTGCGTGTGTGTGTGTGTGTGTGTGTGTGTGTGTGTGTGTGTGTGTGTGTGTGTGTGTGTGTGTGTGTGTGCGCAGTGCAAACAGACCCTTGTACCGGGGGACGCTAACCTGGAGCGCTCAACAGCGCACGCACGCACGCACGCACGCACGCACGCACGCACGCACGCATGCACGCACACACAACACACAACACACACACACAGAGAGAGAAAAAGAAAAGAAATTGGGCTAATGTCAGTTTCTCTCGCTAAATTGCTTTTTGATAAGGGAATATCTGAAGATAAGTGTTGTCACTATCGTATCTGCAAAACAAAAACGGAAGCCAACTGGATAAATCTCTGTTGTAATCTAATGGGAGACAGAGGGGAGTAGTGTGTAACTCACACTACTACTTGTCTACACCCAGTCAAATCCTCAGTGGTTATTTAACTCCGATAGCGTCTACAAAATGGTCCATTTGGTTACGCTTATCGGTGTTACAAAGGGATATACACTGAAGATTTGACTGTGTACTGTCCTGCAGCCAAGAGTTTGGGTTAAAAAGTTAAGAGTACAAGGAATTCAGGGCACACGATTACCTCATCGATTTGATAACATTTGTGCAAATGACTATCACTGCTCGTTCAGGATTATTTTTGGATTTGTTGACATATTGAGGATATACTGATAGCCCTTGACTGTTACCTAGCACCAACATGATATGGTTTACTACAGGTGCACCTTAAAGAAAGAAAGAAAGAAAGAAAGAAAGAGAAAGAAAGAAAGAATTGATTGATTGATTGATTGAAATATTTATTAACAGTTTGCAGAATTACAGTACATTTCAAGCAC
>NC_136800.1:9477547-9820047 GCF_951216825.1 Electrona antarctica | reverse complement strand
AACCACATGAACCCATGGATGCATCCCTGTTCTTTTGGGCTATATGTCATAGTAGGATAACAGTCAGCATGCAAACATATACTCTAGGTGCCAAGGTGTCTTCATTGTTACATCTTTGTGTACAAGTACAGTGTAAAAATGTACTCACACACACACACACACACACACACACACACACACACACACACACACACACACACACACACACACACACACACGGAAATGATATGCATGGCTTCTGGCTGCTTTCGTTGCTGCTAAAGGATATCATACCTACATTAAGAGTTTTATCATACCTGTATTTTTCGACTTTATTACTTGTGCAAGCAGAGTACTGTCTGTTACTACACATTATATCACAGAGTACTGTCTGTTACTACACATTATATCACAGCAGAGTACTGTCTGTTACTACACATTATATCACAGAGTACTGTCTGTTACTACACATTATATCACAGCAGAGTACTGTCTGTTACTACACATTATATCACAGAGTACTGTCTGTTACTACACATTATATCACAGCAGAGTACTGTCTGTTACTACACATTATATCACAGAGTACTGTCTGTTACTACACATTATATCACAGCAGAGTACTGTCTGTTACTACACATTATATCACAGAGTACTGTCTGTTACTACACATTATATCACAGAGTACTGTCTGTTACTACACATTATATCACAGAGTACTGTCTGTTACTACACATTATATCACAGAGTACTGTCTGTTACTACACATTATATCACAGAGTACTGTCTGTTACTACACATTATATCACAGAATAGAGCTCCAGTTACTGGTCGTGACACAACCAACCCTTCTTCTGCCCTGGATTCTGCAGCGATATCAACATGTGATTATCTCACTATATATACACATATTTGATACGAGTCAGTACAGACTGCAACGGCATCTTAAGCTTTGGTTTGAAGGCTGTTTTTCTTCTCTCAGATCTGTAAACACGAGGCTGCAGCGGACCATGGTCTCTATCAAAACAAACCGTGCTCAACAATGGGGCCATGGGGCTTGTGTTTGTGTCAACGGAGATAATGGCAGGGGGTCAGAGCCGAGAGAAGGCCAGAGTGATTGTCCACTGTGTGAGTGAGAGAATAGTCTCTGTCTGAGCTGTCCCAACGCCAGCGGTTAATTGCTTGTGTAGGGTTAAAAGGGGGAAAAAGGGCCGGTATAGGTATACAGTGTGTGTTTTACGAATCGATTAAGTGCAAGAATCAAATACATGTCGACCCAGATTCGGCTCAAACAATGGGTTTAAAATAAATTCATGTCACTCCTATGCCACGGCCTACCAACAGCCGTTAAGAAATGTGAATTCCCTAGACTCCTTCAAAACCGCTCTCAAAGAGCACTTATACGAGCACTTCTCAGGGGTTCTCAGGGGGGTCCCCAATTGTTTTAGTGGGCTCTCCGGATGATTAGTTTTCTCACTCAACAGTAAACAAACCAGGGACAGCGTCTAAAACTGTACTTTACTCTACATACTGTGAATACAATGTTCAATCAATTTGAAACTGGCCCCTGTAAAAACAATGTTGAACTGTATCCATTCTACAAACTGTGAATAACATTTTCAATCAATCAATCAATCAATCAATCAATCAATCAATCAATCAATCATGTCTGTTACTGTACTTAAAAAGGTATCTTCAGTGATTTCACTTAATTCAAATATCACTTTTCTTTTTTGTGATAATCCTCCCTATAGAGTGTGCTGCCCATATAAGGGAGTTCATCCCTGTCCCCAGTTCACCCCTGAGGTCAATAAAGCTTAGGTTTCGTTCCTTCATCCTTCCGCCAATCATGATCGAGCGGGGGTGGGCCTTGGTGCACATGCTTGTTGGCCTGTTGCGCGTCCCCCCCACTGTACAGACATCTTGTTATACCGGGGCGGACCCCGGGGGTTTTTCCAAATCACCCAAATCACTGAATGCTCCTTTAAGATATTTATTTTTATGGCTATGTGACTTTAAAAGAAAATGGGCCCATGCAGTCAAAATATCAGCTTGACGTGAAATCAACAATGGCCAGATTTTGCGGATGTGACATTTTTTGACATTGGGCGGAAATAAGGCCAACCAACCAAGCCCCCGAACCAATGGTCACTGATCAGATCTGCCACGTCTTTGTGGAAGTGGACCGTGCACAGCTCACAATGACCGCTCTGCACTCCCTGTACGTGCCACAGATCATCCTGATATGACCTCCCCACGCGTTCAAATCCTCAGCGCTCTTTGACTCTGCGTGGAGCGCTGAAATGGACCCAAAGGGAGGCCCCGCATGTGGGTCCATTTCAACACTCTCACAGTTAAAGGAGCCCATTTAGGGTCCATTTCAACACTCAAAAGAGTCCAATTCACACTGCAGGATTTTGTCATTGCATCATTATGCAATTTTGAAATTATGTCAAGAAAGACGTCCGGGGGAAAGATTTGAAACCCAATCTGTTGCTATGCTGCAGTGTGGACGGGGCTGCTGTGTGTGCGTGCGTGCGTGCGTGCGTGCGTGCGTCTGACACATTGTTTTCCGACCAGGCCGTGTCTTGTTTCCGCGCACAGGGACGTACATGTCCTCCTCCCACCATGGGTAAACATGCAAACACGGCGCACCAGCGCTCGGCATGGTACAGCACACACCGCTGGGAGACGGCACAAAGGAGGGCGCATGATTGGTGTGTTTGACGGAGATCTGATAAAACCCATAATTGGAGCATGTAGAATGCATATGTTTTTTCAGTCAAACAAAAGCCCAAGCCGGTCACGCCATAGAAACTCAACCTCTCAATGTTTTCATTGTCTGGGCAACTGAGAAAAGTAAAGTAGAGAGAGAGAGGGTGGCTGAAACCTCGGAGTCACACACCGAGAGTGTTTAATGTGTGCAGAAGGGTAACCGCGTGCGTGCGCGAGCGTGTGTGTTTGTTGGTGCTATATATATGCTTGTGCATGCATGGGTGCATGGGCGCGTGCACACTTGTGTTGGTGTGTGTGTGGTTGTGACTGTGACTGTGTCAAGTGAGGGAGAGAGAGAGAGAGAGAGAGGCTGAGACGGGGCGAGGCCACTAGCAACGGTCATGGAAGGACAAGGGCCGCGCAATGTCGGCCGTGTTTGGTGGAGCCTGTTGAGACCCTTTACAGTGAAGTGAAGCCGGGTCCTTATCAGATCTCAGAGAGCGTATATTTGTTCTCCGGAGCTCAAAAGGCTGTCGACTGTAGACACATTCAAGCACCTTTTTTTTTTTTTCCATCTGAAAGAAACTCTAACCACGTTTTGTGTTTCGTTTTGTTTTGTGTTTTCGTAGAAGGTCAAGGTTCTGCAGGCAGGCAAGCAGGACTGGGAATTTCAATAAGGCTGTAGTGTTTTGTGAGGAGGATTTATGAAACACTGTTTAATGGCACATGCCACGCTCTGGCCTGACAGCGTGTCGCGTGTTCGAGTCCCGTTCATGACGACCTTTGATGCGTGTCTCTCCCCTTCTCTCTCTCCGTCTTTCCTTTCCGTCTTCACTGTAACTATCAATAAAAGAAAAAAAAGGAGAAAAAAAAGAAATCTTAAAACAAAAAGAAAGTATGAAAATCTGGTTGGTTCACAGCAGGCTGATTCATCACCTGATTGCAATCTAGGGCAATGGTTCCCAAACTGGGGGTCAGGAGGACCCACCAGGGAGGGGGGTCAGGAGGACCCACCAGGGAGGGGGGTCAGGAGGACCCACCAGGGAGGGGGGTCAGGAGGACCCACCAGGGAGGGGGGTCCCCAATTGATTTTGTGGGCTCTCCGGATGATTAGTTTTCTCATTGCACTCAACAGTAAACAAACCAGGGACAGCGTCTAAAACTGTACTTTACTCTACATACTGTGAATACAATGTTCAATCAATCAATCAGTCAATCAAACATTATAATTATAAGTCTGTATACATGGGGTATCTGCACAAGTAAGGACTTTTAAGACCCTTGGGAGTTTGGGAACCGTCGATTTGATTTGATTTATTTAGCACATTATAAACGATACAAAAAGGAAATACGTAGAATACAAAGAAATAAAAATGAAAAGTGCAAGGAGGAGGTGAGAAGCCCAAAGGGCTTTACAGTATATGCAAGGCCTCAACCTGAGTACATCAACACATCTCTAGAGCCACTGATTAACCCCCATTGAAACCCAGCATCCCTATGGTGGGGAGAATGATCACCAAAGATAGCAGAGGATGTAAAAATAATAATAATAATGATAATAATGATAATAAATACATAATAATAATAATAATAATAATAATAATAATAATAATAATAATAATAATAATAATAATAATAAAAAGCAGCTACGCTTGTAGATCTGCTATATATTTAGTGTAGAATTAAACAAACGCATACCGAGAGTATAGTATGCCTACAGTTGCAACTCAGGTGTGTTTTGCTAAGTATAGAGGATTTGGAGTGGTTATCTTTCCCCCCCATTTTCATCTGCATGGACAAATAACAATTGACAATTGCTTTGCCTATACAGAGCACTCCCCTCCTCATCGCATCGTGGTATCTGGCCTCAGCAAGCAGCTGAGACTCCGTACGGAGACCTTGAGAATGCGTGAGCGGACCGGAGAGCTGCTGCAAGGTCTGCCAGCTGTCTCTGTGGAGAGGAGCTATACTGTATACTGCATGGAAGACCCTGAGTCCTAATGCAGAAGGCTCAAACAAAGACAATTGTTGTTGGTCCAGATGGAAATTGGGGGAAAGTTAACCACTCTATTTCATACGTATAAGGCTATTCGAAGAAATAGTCGATACGTGTTTGGGATGTGACGTGTTGTGAGCTGGTAGATGTGCTATTTTTCGCAAAAGCAATTGAAACATTTTGGAAAGTTTTGGGAAAAGTTAGAAAAACAAATTTAGATAAAAAAGCCCAGGGTTCAATGGGTGTATCCTCTCTACTGCACTGGTTCTCAACCCGAGGGGCGCCACTACTGCATCAGAAATACAGTAGAATACTACTGTATTTAAAAATATGGTCAAATAATATCAGAAAGTGGCAAACATTGTCAAAATAGCCTCACAATGCGTTGTGAGCTTGTAGATCTGGTATTTTCACAATGTTTATTTAACGGAGTCAAATGTAATGCCTCAACTCCTACATTCCAAGTGCTTATCAGAGTTGGGGGTGTGTGTGTGTGTGTGGGGGGGGGTGTCCCCAGTTCAAATTATTTTGGGGGGGGTCGCAGCCTGAAAAAGTTTAAAATCACTGCTCTACTGCAGTATCCCTATAGGACTTACATCTGACAAAAGCTGACCCCTCACACGCACGCAGACAGACATACACACACACATTTTTCAGATATGTTAAATGTAACAAAAACAATGTTATCACACTGCCTAGTTGATGTTGTGGCTCAGTATATTCTTATGTAACCTCACGTGCATTTTGCTGCTTGTATACGTTAAACAAATCTTGATTCAGGATAAAATTTCAAGATAACCGATACTGTCTTATATCACTTTGATATCACATTGAGAACAGACTGGTGCATGCACGCAGCCAGAGACAGTGGATGAAAGCAATTAAGCACTTATTTAAGAACGATCGTATAGCAATTAATTACGTTAAATTAGATATGGATTTCACACAACATATCTTAAAAACTGTTACTATACCTCAAAACTTACTAGGCCTTAGGCCTCAACCCCCCGCCCCTTTCTGTTTATCGCCCACGTAAACACGGTGCTATCATGACTCCATACATCCCCACCCCCCCCCCCCCACCCACTGCCCTCAATTGTCTCCGTTTCATTATCTATGACGTCATCTCTTACCAAGGCTGCTGTCTCTCTCTGACCGCGGGGGCCTCCAGTCGTCCACACAGCTGATGCAGGGAAAGTGTAGGCTACTAGAGGTCTGACCTTCTCGTCCAGAGACACAACACAGCGACAGCTAGGGGCTCCTGCGACAGGATGGAGACAGTGTGGAGATGTTGGCGTGGAGAGACGATAACAAAATGGCTCTCAAGCTGCAGATGAGATGAGCCTTTAAAGGGGGTTTGCACAATGCAGTATGTAGGCTGCTATATATATGAGATCTGATGTGCAAGCTTCTTTGATGTGCATGGGAATCATCTGATTAAATTGTAACCCAACACATTTCGTGAACTTGACTGTGCACTATTTGCACTCTGCAGTTATCTCTATATATGTTTTTGAGCGGCTCCAACGGGACGCTTTGTGTGCCCCCCCCCCCCCCCCCCGCGACCCAGGAATCTCTTTCACGTTTGAGTAAATGGTCACGCCCTCCTCGCAACTTATTTCCCTACTCACGGGACTCGGGGACGACGACGAGGATTTACTATTCTGTCCATATCGGGTTGCAACTCCAACGGGGCTGAGTCGGCTATAAGCGAACTTCGCAACGCTCGACACGGCAACTCGCTCTCTTTAGCGCGCTCGGTGGTGTTTCTCGTGGCTCAGCGCCCCTCCGTCACAGTCTACAACTGTACTTTATCCCCTACTACTAGTAGGAGGGGGGGGGGGGGGGGGTGACCATTTACTCAAACGCGAAGTAGATTCCATGCTATGTGACCGTGACATCATGTGGCAGGCAGCCAAGTCTATGGACTTTTTACAGAACTTTTTATTCCCCCATGACTTCATCATCACTGTCATGGTAAAATCGTGCCACTCACTTCACATAATACGTTTATTTTGGTGCTGGTTGGATTATTTATCTTCTCTCCGCTATATATATGGGCTGAACGTGTGGGCATTTCTCTCAAAAGGTTTCAGCGGTCATGTTCTCATTTTGAATCAGCCGCTTTTAGTATGTTGAATTATTATTATCTTGATTGTTCTAATAGCTTTTTAAACACTTAAGTCACGTGTGTGATGGATGGTGGGCTTATCTGACTGCAGGCTCTTCCCAGGAGGGGGTCTATAGTTGCCATGTGACTGATCATTGCTTCCTCTAGGGATACATCTGAATCAGAATTACTTTATGGGCCTGGCAATGTTGCACATACAACAACAACAACAACAACGTATCTGCATTGTTGAGTTGTTCACATAATAGGGACACATTTAAATATACAATATAACAGTTGCAAAACGTGGAAGAAACATTACGATTTAAATACATTGGGTGTTGTGGTGAAAATTAGGGAACAGGCCGTGTTTATTTTATAGGCTACATGGTGTCAACGAGCGTCCCTGTCCCTATTCTAGATGCATGAGGCAATCTGAGAATCCCATCGGCAAATAACGGAAAAACGTCAACAGTCTGTCTTGAGAGACTAAATGCATGAGATGAACAGTCGGGGAAAGCAAGCTCGTATAATGCATTATAAAGCACGAAACGGGATCTTCGAGATCTGCTAGTTTTGGTGACGAGATTTGCTATGGGGAGGATGATGAAATTAATAGCATACTATGGATAAATATTGACAGAATACTGTATAATCTGGAGTGGACTGGAGTAGAGGGGAAAGCGCTGGAGGTGTGTCTCATATAGCCCGGGGGTCAAGGCTCAGAAAATCACAATCCTTAATGAGGACAAGGACAAAACAAACAAAAGAACAAAAAACAAAAACAAAGAAATGCAACAAAAAAAAACGGCACTTCTCTGAGAGAATTCAGAGCAGCTGCTCATGTTACTTGCACAATGTACATAGGCAAGTGGAATAGAGAAGTGGAATAGGTAGGTATATAGGCTACTGTATATGCCTTCTGGCTTGTTTCTGCTGCTAAGGATGTCATACCCATGCCTTAAAGAGTTTGATCATCATCTTGATGTTGTATTGTTGTGTTAGGAGGATAACAAGAAACAACGTTATATTAGCACTTCAATAAAAGGCTTGAATTGTCCGTGCTGCTCCATGCAGCGTCTTCCCCTTCTTCGACAAATAAACCTTATTAATGTATTCTTGATTCACTGATCTCGTAGCACAAGGCTTTCCACAGTACCTATTAAGTACTAAGCTTGGTTTCTATGTAGGCCACGGTATGTGGCCATTTGTGCACGCACGCACGCACGCACGCACGCACGCACGCACGCACGCACGCACGCACGCACGCACGCACGCACGCACGCACGCACGCACGCACGCACGCACGCACGCAAAGAGAGAGAGAGAGAGAGAGAGAGACCGCTTCCGTATCTGCTATAGATCACATCCGTGCCCTTCAAAACGATTTGATCCCAGTCTATATAGCTTGGCATATAGCTGTCATGGCAGTCTCCTGGCTGGCACACCCTCTCTTCTGGCTCATACAGATTAAGGGGGTGGCCATTGGGCCCACATCGCCACCCAATGAATTCTGTACTGGCCATATATGGAGCGTGTCTTGAGTGTATACAGGGTTTGATGAGGTCAGATCAACATATGGAATGTCAGAACAGGTCAGCTCGGAGATCTAAGGGTGGCAGCGGGGGCAGTGTCTTGAGTGTACAGGGTTTGATGAGGTCAGATCAACATATGAAATGTCAGAACAGGTCAGCTCGGAGATCTAAGGGTGGCAGCGGGGGCAGTGTCTTGAGTGTACAGGGTTTGATGAGGGCCCAGGTAGGGCTGGACCTTAATTCTCTGGACTGTTGAGAACTCGAGTTTTTGCCGGCTGCCCTAATAACTTTGGGGCAGGCCCCTCTAGAGTTTAAATGGACAGGTATCAGTCAAAAGGGAGACAACGAAGAGGAAGAATGGATGGGGAAGGATCAACATATGGAATGTCAGAACAGGTTCTGGCCAATATATAATATATAATATAATAGAGATCTGGCCAATATTGATCTCCATATATGGGCTTAATTGTGACAGCAGGTCACATTTACTATGACATCAGGGATCTCCATCCCTGATGATGTCACGTGATGTCACGAGACCTGGGCACCATATATGGGGTCTTTCCCATGTATGGGGATTTTGAGTGATACACTGACTGACGGACAAAAATGCACAATTTCATAGTAAATGCGACCTGCAGTCGCAACAAGACACTCTAACAAGAGACTCTCATGTGCTTTTGGAAGACAAATTAACCCCACGAACCCCACAGCGTCCCTATTCTAGGGGCGAACATCTGGCAAGATGTATTGTACAGGCATTTAAGTGGTTTATAAGCTACAGCTTGCTTGAATTACACAATACTGTAATGATATAACATTATACATGAATGATTAGTTATTTAACTACCTGGATATGGTCCCTATTAAGTGCAATAGGGGCTTGTGCAATATAGGAAGTACAGTTGTTTGTTGTACATGTTACAATGACAATAACGATCTATTCTATTCTATTCAGTATAGGAGAACATTCTGTGGAAATAGCAGATCTTCAAGCTCATATAAAGCGTGGCATGTTGTGAGCTTGTGGATCTGTTTTTTTTTTCTTTTTTTCTTTTACAAAGATGTTTGTAGAAGAGGGGAAAAAAGGAAGGAAGGGACAAAGTACAGTCCGCCGAGACGCAGTCAACAAAGTATTATGACTGCATGGGGTCAACGAAGAAGATATAAATATCATGTTTCCAGTGACGTGCCGAGAGTGTTAGAGAGGCAGGGGCTGAAATTCCGTAAGAGGGCACTTTTGGACAAAAATAGCAGATCTACAAGCTCACTACGCGTCGACGCGTTGAGAGCTTGTACGTCAGCTATTTTCGGGGGCACACTCTTTAGCTAGTGGAGATGCGGTGTGTATACGACATGGATTTCTAAACAAATTTGTTCAACGAAAAATACTGTGTTCAAGTTCAGGAGACTTCGGGGGGAAAAAAAGCAATTCTCCTGAATGCTGCCTTCCGGCATGGCATGGCATGGAAAGGAGTGGCATTTTGCATTTCTTTCGTTGTCTGGAAAGGGCCGTTGTTTTACAGACGGGTAAAAGGGCAGGGGCTGAAGCCTCCTTTGATGTCTATGTGTGCACGTCCCTGCGTGTTTCACATTTTAATTTATACTCTCATGGATATTTTTGCTCCGTCAATTTATTGTTTTATTTGTTGCCATAATAATAACTGTGCAGTATAATTGGAAGGAGTTAATGAGCGAATGGGGCCAAAGTATATTATAGCTGGAAGAGAGAGAGGTCAGAGTGTCAGGTTAATAGTACAGTATGACATCACAACGAGTGTGCTGCTGATAGGCCGAAGCCAGCGAGAGCTGCACACAGAGACCATAACTCAGATAAAGGTGTCTCCCTCTGTCTAAGGATAATAAAAGGTCCTATCCTTTTCTCCCAGTTATAATGCTCGCTGTTGTCATTTTATGATCTTGTTTTGTGTGTGCGTGCGTGCATGGGTGCATGGGTGCATGGGTGCATGCGTGCGTGCGTGCGTATGTGTGTGTGTGAGACAGAGACAGAGAGAGAGAGAGAGACACACACCAAAGCCAAACTGTAGCAAATAGACTCGGCAGCTTATGGAAGGAATGCATACAGACAGTGGTTCATCACATGACACCAATAGGGTATGCACAGTATACCCCCCCTCCCCCAACACACACACACACACACACACACACACACACGCACACGCACACACGCACACACACACGTAATAATAACCAGGCAGGTGAGCATGCAGGGCGTTCCGTTGTGGGCGAGCCAAAGGAAGCAAGGACGGTACATTTCGAAATGACAAAGGTTGCTTTTACACACCTGTCATGGCCCCGTTTAATCATTGAATCATCTACCACTCCAAACAGGCTGGCCCTCTGTGTGGACGTGTGTGTGTGTGTGTGTGTGTGTGTGTGTGTGTGTGTGTGTGTGTGTGTGTGTGTGTGTGTGTGTGTGTGTGTGTGTGTGTGTGTGTGTGTGTGTGTGTGTGTGTGTGTTTCACATGTAGCCTCCTAGCTCTATAGCAGGCTGTCCGCGGCCTGCTCATGGGGAGCACACTGTCCCATATTCGCACGCATAAAACTTTAACAGTGTCATCCATAAAATAACTGTAAAATATATAGGTCATTGTTGGGAAGGCCCCAAGACCGATTTGAATCAAATACAGGAAATTACACCATAATGTATAAAATCATCGGTTTTATTTGGTTGAAGGTCATATAGTCTGAACAATGAATTGTATTAAATGCTCATAGCCTATTTCTTTTTTAAACTTGATGGAAGAACCAGAAATAATTTAAAAAATGAGCATTCTTTCTTAAAATCACAGGGAATATAGGATTTATATGGCAAAAACACTCACTTTTTATTTATAAACTGATTTCACAACTCAGTGAGTTGAAAATTGCATGTATTAACAATACATTTCCTATATGGAAGACACACTTTTTATTTGTTTTTGTTGTAACAATATATGGTATCACTAACTATTGTAGCATTGATAAGCATCTAGCAACAATTCAATTTTTTGCTCAACATAAAGGAATGATTTTGAAGCGGTGCAAATGTTATTATTACTTATGTATATTTATGCGAGTAATTATTACATAATTATTATCAAACTTTGATATTTATGAATGGTTTCTCTTAATTAGCCCTATATAGCCTATACATTGTATTTTATTAATTACCCTTTTTTTGTGTTTCAATAAAACACAGAACCCTTGCCACACAATGGGTAAGTACTAAAATGCAAATAATTGATATTGTAATAATAATAATAATAATAATAATAATAATAATAATAATAATAATAATAATAATAATAACAATAATAATCAATAATCAATAATGATGATAAGTACGATCTATTATAAGCTTTTAGAGTCATGTATTCTAATGTTATATAGTGTTAATTAAATCTTGACTTCAGTACATCTGCAACACATTATAATAGGCCTAAAGCCCAAACAGTAATATAATCTGAACATTTAACAGTGGGAATTATCACAAGTGCTCCTATAATCTTCACTATAAACCTCAGCAGCGCTAAGCTGGTGTTCTTGAATCAGTGTTATCTCAATAACACAGACCTACTACACATAATATCTGCACACAGGGCATATAGAAGCCGTATTGGCTAATCAGGAACAGAGTAGAAGGCTATAACAAGTGCTGGAGTGCCGCGAGTATGTTGGAGATAATCATTATCAAGTCGGTACATAAGCCAATGACACCTGAAGAGGGGCAGCGATTATGCAATGAACGAAACAAACATTGTTAAGATAGCAACTGTATATATGAATGGATGGTCATCTTCAAAAATCAATAGAGGAGATCCTCAAATTTGGAAGAAGTAATTTAAATTCGACTAGTTATAAGCGATCACTTGGAAAAATGCATAATACTGGTAACACCAATAAACAACAATAATAACACTATTAATAATGATAATAATGCATTATTATGTGCCTATTATTATTATTATTATTATTATTATTATACCCACGATTAGGCCTATATTACACATATGCCTGAAATACGGATACAATTTCAAAGGGCCATCTCCAGGTATATATAGCCTATATTCTAATGTGCAGTATTTTAATTAAAATAAATGTATTGTATATTCATTATACTTCAAATCCTATATAACTCTATTGATGTTCAGAGAATGTGAATGCAATGCATGCATGGCCTGTCTGTCCCTCCCTGGACAATGTTGGAGATAGGGAGGCTGAGACTGCGCGGCGCTTCGACCTGCCACTTTCTCCCATGACTGATTCGGTCTGAAGCGGCCCTGTCTGTCTGTCTGTCTGTCAGCCTGTCACACAGACACACTTTGACATCACCAAGAAAACACCTCATTCGTCAACGTGGGGAGCTCAACCAACAGACAGTATTAAGAAACAACAGGTTTTCGTTGACTCGCACCTCTCTGACAAGTGACTCATTTCGAACATGATCGGAGACAGTAGCGCCTGGCAACTCGGTGTAAGAATATCAGGGGGAGAGAGAGTGAGACCTGAGACACCCTGAATCAGTCCCTGATACAATCATTCTCCACTTCATTATTAAGGCCTCGGGTCAGGAAAACCTGCGTGTGTATTTTGTAGACCCTGAACTGCTTGTTGCAAACCTACCGTAGCCACTTCGCCCCCCCCCTCCCTTTTATTTTTTATTTTTTTTACACACAATGACAAACCAATCCACCTTTGTAATTATATTATCCCAAACAGAAAAGTTCACTTGCATTACCCGTCTCCGTTGTAACGAAAAAAGAGTTGAGGTAAAGGGGAATGAACAGAATATATAACCAAATCAGCAACTGTGCTATTCAAAACAGCAGTGTCCAAACCCACAGCAGCAACATAGCAAACTGTCCTTTCCGTCTGTTCAAACATAAAACAAACTTTTAGTTTTAAACGGTTCTCACAAAATGCCCAGCATGCACGCACTTCATGTTTTCGTGTAGCAAGCAAGCAAAATGTGACCTACAAATTTACCCTGGGCTTCTTGTGCACTACTACTATCTCTCGGCCAGTGTGTTGTTATCCAGACAAAATGTAAATAGACAGAAATACCTGCTGAATTGTTCTCACACGGCGTGGGTTGATGAACGAGGGACTATTTGTTATAGTATAGCCCCTCGCGGGAAACACGACAGAGAGATGAGAAGACCAGTAATTAATGATTCGATTGACACCTCCTGCACTTTTGATCACTTCAACTCACTCACCAATGTATATTCCACCTGAATGAAGCGCCGTCGCTTCAAAGCGGAACCCCCTCCCGGGACTGTTAGGGGCATGCTGAGAATTTGGACAACTAAAACATTTGATCCCACATACGAAGGCGTCTGACTTAAATCAACTAATTAGGAACGAGCCTGGCTTTTTTTGCATAAGTGGAGAATAAACAAACAGAAGAATGTGTTAAATGGCTTTACTTCGCTCGAGACCCGCATACATTCGTTGTGTGGAGTGTTTATTTAATGTCAGATTGTTTTTATTATAATGCCTGTTATAAATCCATGTTGTTGTTTTTTTAAATACAGGTATACATTTTATTGCTTGCTACAGTAATAACGGTTATTTATTGAATAGGCCTACAATAAAGGACATTCTTCAATATGGTTATGACCCTATTGTTTAAATTATATTAATCTACAATCTGACCTTTAAGTGCAGGCTATAGACCCAACTAAACCTTAGTTCAGTCATTTAGTATAAATTATAACAATTCTATAACAATTTGAACCTTGCAACACACGTTCATAATACCGGTAATGTACTTAAAACAATACCACATGGGTAAATTAATCAAATCATTGCTTTTAAACATAAAATTGTCATCAACAAAAAAAAACATTTGCTATAGGCCTACTATAAGGTTTTCCAAGTTGTGCCGAATTAATGAATCACTTTCGAAATCAAAGGGAGCCATGATTGCATTTTTTTATTTTTTTAGATGTGATCAAGTCTCTGTCTGTGTCTGATTGATTGATTGATTGATCGGGAGAGCCAGCCGAGGCTGCAGCGTGGCTAGCACCCCCATCGTGTCTCGGGTGGGAGAAACACGTCCTCGTGATTGGTCCAGGCAGTGCAATGCAACTTCAACCCACGACAAGCGCCTCCTCTCAAAACCCTTCGTCAGAGCCCTACAACGTTTTCAGTATCTCCAAGCAAGCAGCAGGCAGCCACGGAACACTATTGCTAAACTTTTTTTTGCTGCTCGACCTTATGGCACAGAGCTAAACAGGTAATGTGGCGGTGAAACTATACTACTACTCCTCTCTTCGCTTCTTGTTGCTGCGCGGTCTCCTTTTTCTGTCGCTCAAACAGCTGCTTTTATAGAACATCTGTTTCCAGTGGTCCGCGGCGGGTGCCAGCTGCGGCAGCACCTAAATCATTTCGGGTATTGTTTTATCACCCCTTGCCTTGCCTCTCTTGGGCCCTTATCTGTTATGAGTCTTATCAAGCGGTTATCTCTTTTTGCTGCGAAGACATATTGCGTTTTGTTTCCTATCTGTAACGGTGTGTGTGTTTTTTGTAATTATGATGAGGCTATCGCAAGGAGGGAGGACAGGGGATTTGACACGGGATGGATCCAGACAGTGCCTCTTTTAACTTAAGAGCGCCTGCGGCGATTATTTAGAGCGCGTTCAACATGGATCTATTCTGCCATGAGTCGTGTAACAAAGTCCGTGACCGTGGCGTGAATTCGTTCATTTGTTTTCGTTTAGTATTGCATTTGTTTTAGTCATATTAAATGAGCAAGGCTTCACAAACGCTTCAAAACGAAACCGAGCCCGAGGGCGAGAGATGATCAAAAGTAGGATAATATTTAAGGCGTTTTAAATGTAAGCCACATCTGTTCTCTAAATATCAGAGAAGAGCACAGATGTGGTTATTGCGATCATGGACAGATAAACAGCTCTGGCTGTCACGCTACATGTGTTTGTGTATACGGCTGCCCTCCAAAATCTGAACTTGGATGTCTCCATTCCCTCTTCTTCCTCTACACAGGGTTAGACTACACCCTCAACCATTTTTCAATCCTATACTGTGTATGGAAAGTGCTCCTGGATGGACCTGGGCGAAAACGGCTGGTCCTCCATGGTCAAGCGAGAAGTGTCCAGCAGTCCAGGGTCACCTGCTGAGCAACAACAACAACAACAGAGCTACTTACACGGTGACAGCAGCAGCAGGAGGGACGGTCACGCCTCGGACATCGAGCTGAGGTCACCGGCGCCGGCGAGCGAGCTTGACGCGCTGGGAGTAGGAGGAGGACACCACCTTCGACGAGGCTACGAGGCGGGGAGATCTCTACACTCCTACGTTCACCATCACTTCGGACACCATAACGCCTCCGCCGCCTCCCTGCCCATCACGCCGGAGGTGGACATCCCGCTGTTCACGGATCTAGACCAGGCGGGCAACAAGCTCGTCCTCTCCTCCTCCGGCGGAGCGCACATGAAAGCGGGCCTGCTCGTCGACCCGAGCGACATGTACCAGACGCTAGCAATCGCGGCGGCCCACCAGAGCCAGACTGGATATGATTCCCCCTCGCACGGCGGCTACAGCATGCACTCCAACCCCAACTCCCCCGTGTACGTGCCCAGCTCTCGCGTGGGCCCCATGATACCCAGCCTGTCGTACCTGCAGGCCAGCGCCGCCGGCTCGCAGTCGGGCCACGTCGTCGGCGGCCACTCGGTGTGGTCGCAGTCCACTCCGGACAGCCCCGGCTCGTACAACGCCGGGAGCCCGCACGGGCACACAGTCTCCAACCGCTTCCACTACCCGCCGAGTCCGCCGATGAACAATGGGACGCCCGGCCGGGGGGACACGGCCGGCTACGGGAACGCGCTGAACGGCATGGGCGGCAGGGACCAGTACGGCCTCTCGCGGCAACTGAGCGGATCCTACCCGAGTCCCTACTCGTCCTACGTCCCGCCGCAGCTGTCCCAGTTGCCCTCGCCCTGGACCGGCGGGCCTTTCGACAACACCATGCTGCACACCCTGCAGAGCAGGGGCGCGCCCTTGATCCGAGCGCCCAACGGAGGTAAGATTTATTTAAAAAAAAATGTGTGTGTGTGTGTGTGTGTGTGTGTGTGTGTGTGTGTGTGTGTGTGTGTGTGTGTGTGTGTGTGTGTGTGTGTGTGTTTGTGGAGATGCTCATAAAATTATTTATTTATCCCAGTACCTGCTGAAATTGACTATCTATTTATTTCTATTTCAAAGTTTGTTTCCCGTTCAATAAAGCGGACGCTGCTGCAATTAAGCCCAATGTCCGATAAAGCCTGTAGTGTAGTATATATGCATGGGCTACTAATGTGCAATTAATATTTGCGAACAAAAGCATTGTATGATATCAAGAAACATTTTTAAACTCAGGGCTAGTACTCACACTTTAAATAAAATTAATGAATGTCAAACGGTGTTATATAGCTCATCAGCGCCCTGTAAAGAAATTAATATCACAATGAAGCCAAACAAATCCATTTTACATTATTAGGCCTATTATAGGCATATTTATGGGTGCCTAATTAACCAATGTTTTAAATGTCACTATAAGTTGGTGTCTTGCTCTTCCCATTTCCAGACATTCTTGACGACATGGGGGAGAGTAGAGAGTGCGTCAACTGTGGCAACACAACAACGCCGCTGTGGAGGCGCGACGGCACGGGCCACTTTCTCTGCAACGCCTGTGGACTTTACAGCAAAATGAATGGCCTCAGCCGGCCATTAATTAAACCACAGAAGCGCATGGTAAGCTGCAGGAAGACCACTTAACCACTCAATTTCCTGCCTAATTTTCAAACAATGTCTTGAGGTTATCGCTCAAAGATATATTCATAGACTACACACTCAGTTTACATGTACGCAGTGTGTACGCACGCCCACTATACATTTTAAAATCATGGCCTTCATAGAAGGCCTCTAGGAATATGGAGCAAACTGTCTGACAGGCGACAGAAAAGGAAATCTTCCTGCACTCAACTTTTCCATGCGGCGCCATTACGCACGGCATTACGCAGCGTCTTTGATAGGCTCCCTGGTGCCGCATGTATCGACTCACTGACAATTAACCCCACTGAAAATATACATCAGGAAATGTCAGTTGAATAGGCGACATGATGTGACCAATATTATGGTTAGGAAACTTGGGGTGTAGATAACAGGAATTTATTATTAAATGAGCGGAATCGTGCAGGCCCTCTTTCTTAACAAACGATTTATGAAGCGATTTATGAAGCTCTTGGGTAACTGCCAAATATTCCATTAGTCACGTAGGCCTGTCTGATGCATCTCGGAATACCAATTGTTTTCGCTGAAATGTTTTATTGTTATTATTATTATCTTGCCATTGTGTCACATATTTCATTGCTTTCTATTATCTTTCCCTCCACTATAGTCGTCATCCAGAAGAATCGGCCTGTCCTGCGCGAACTGTCAAACGAGCACGACAACTTTGTGGCGCAGAAACGCGGAGGGAGAACCAGTGTGCAATGCTTGCGGACTCTACACAAAATTACACGGGGTGAGTCTTTTCCCTCCAATTAACGAATTGGTGTAAATTAACTCATGTTTGTTTTTCAAATAAATTAATAAAAACAATGTGTTGTCAAATCGCCAGGTACCTCGGCCGCTGGCTATGAAAAAAGAAGGAATCCAGACCCGAAAAAGAAAGCCGAAAACACCTAATAAACCAAAGGGCTCCTCTGGTACGTATTACACATAATTAACATGATATTAACAGGGGCTAACGTTTCCATTGATGTGACGCTCATGATTTTGTTTTTATCTTCTTTTTTTAAATAGGAAATAGCAACACTGTCCCCATGACTCCTACTTCTACATCTTCATCCAATTCTGAAGATTGTTCAAAAAACAGCTCTCCATCCACGCAGGTGTCTGCGGTAAGTCATTTGTTTCACAACAAGCCCTATTTCATTCATATGTCATATAAATGATGCATGAAATTAGCAAAAATAGTCAATTAGGCCTACAAGTTCACAAGCTTGCAAGCTTTCAGGTCTGATATTTTATATATTAAAAAGAAAGAGGATTTGGGGGCAAAAGGGGCTAATATTTTTGAATGACTGCATGTGAAAAACACATTTTATTCTTGAAGATGTAAATACAGGCTTTACACCATGTGCAATGAACCTGTAAACTACAAAATATAAAATAGATCTTTGTAACATAGATCATATTGTAACAGAACCCATAAGTAGAAGTCTTTAGTCTAGCCTATAGAAAACGTTTAGTTTTAGAGTTCATTAACACCAGGCTAAATAAAATATTAAATACATCTGGCAAATTATCCAATACATCATTTTAGTTTTTTTTTGTACCTGAACTTTGTTCAACTTTGTTGCAGAAATTACAAAAGTGTGTGTGTGTGTGTGTGTGTGTGTGTGTGTGTGTGTGTGTGTGTGTGTGTGTGCGCGTGCGTGCGTGCGTGTGTGCGCGTGTGTGTGTGTGTGCGTGCGTGCGTGTATTGAAGTATAGATGTTTTGACTCATGCACTAAAGGTGACTTTTATGGGAGATGTATCATTCTGATGTCATTGTGTTCTAAGCATGTGCATAAAGTTCACGGTGGTCAGATCTAAGTATAGTATCATTCTAAAAAAAATATGACTCATAGTCATATCCCACTGAGATGGTGAGACGGTTAACTCATCCCCACCCCCAAAAACTATAAAATTCTCAGTAATTGAGGTGGACAATATGTTTTAACATTCTCAGTGTTAAACAAAATATGTTTTGCTGCTTGTTACAAGCTGCATATCTTGGCGTGTTCATACAAGATAAATATTCTTCCACTATATGTCTTCTTGTTCACAATAAAAATCCCCTGCATGGGACCCTTGGAACAAATGAGCATTGTTACCGTGTAATATTCTTCAGTATTATAATTAACAATGTGCAATAATTGTCCTTTGCAGGTCAATTCTTCTGTGCTGTCGAGCTCAGGGGAGGGAACGGGCTCCACGGTGAAGTACCCCGGCCAGGACTCTATCTACAGCAGTGTGGCTCTTTCCCAGGCGTCAGATGTAGCGTCCTCAGTGAGGGGTGAACCCTGGTGCACCATGGGCTTGGCATGAGGCATATCCACATCTGGGGTGATGATGACGCCCTGCATCCAGCTCCTCTGTCTCTCTCTCTCTTTCTCTCTCTCTCTCTCTCTGGATGTCAAGCCGTGTGGAAGTATTTGGTGGCCTCGGGTGAGGTCTGCTTCCGCCTTCACACGGAGAGTTGGACAAAGAAGATGAAGGGTGAGACGACCTTCACTGCCATTGAAAGCTTGAAACGCGTGTGGAATATTTGCGGGGTTGCTTATACCAGCATGGCGTTTGGGGAATTTTTTTACAGCGTTAAAGTCATGGGAAATCCTTGGGACGAGGCCAGATCATGTTCCCTATACTGTGTGGCCGGTCGTGACGTGGATACTCTCTGGACCTGTCCTGCACTCTTTTATTTCTACAGTCCATGGTGCAGAATCAAAACCTTGGTTCTTACATGACCGCCATCTTGTGCATATAATGTTGTTGGATTCCCTCCAAAGAAGAAGCTGATTGGATACCTGCAGTGCTTCATGATGAAGCACTATATCCTCAAAGGACATTTATATTCTTTATGTTTTCGTTTTTTTTCCTTTTCTTTCTGCAACTGGAATCAAGCTACAACTACCAAGACAACTTTCAAGAATCAAAAGAAAGTATTTATAAATCTTCCATTGTTAAATATATGGCTATGATTGTTAATAAAGATATAAATATAGAGTAGAATTTTAAAAGAACCTTTCTGTCTTCTATTCTCATTTTTGTCTTGTTGAGTTGTTGTTAGTAGCATATAGGTTTTTTTTTATCTGCACATTTTGCCACTGAAAGCTCTTACTGTATCTGACTGAAAACTAGTATGGTTTAAACAGGGTAATATGACAATGGCATCTTAATGCCATTTTAATTTTTTGTTGAATTATTTACTGAAATTTCCAGATAATCAACTCCTTCAGATATAATTTTGATATTAAAACATTGTCGGTTTGTTGGCTAACGTTAAGGTACTATTGTCAAAGCGATGGACGACTTAAAAATAGCTGCAATGAGCTATAAAGACATTTTACATGCAAAACAGACAGATACACTGCAGGCTATACAGTAGGACAGTTTGAACAAAGGACAGCCAGAATGTACAGGCCTAATACTGACCATTATTTCATTAGAACAGATAACTTCTGAACGCAACTGACTGCTACTGTAAACTATACATCTCACAATGTAAAAAACAAAACAAAAAGCAAACATGGATTGAAATATCGTAATGCTACAATTAAGCATACAGGCAAATTAAAAATGAAATCAATGAAGTCAAGTATAAGATATTGAGATAATAATATGAAAATAAGTTAAACATTTTACAATCATGTGGATAACGTCTCTAGAGTGATTATAAACTGAAGACCCATGCAAGGCAACTGAAAAACATACTCCATTAAGATTTCATTGACTAGAGACACTGATAAAATGTGATAAAAACAGAACTAACCCAGTGGGGGAAAAAACGAAACAGTGTTTTAATTTTTAGGTTAGCTGACGTTCACATCAGAGCAGGCTAAATGATATTCATCATAGTAAACATGAGGTTATGGAGGGTCGGGTCCAAAGTCTCATGGGTTTCCACCTCTTTATAGACTGTCCATTGATGAGCTATCATGCTGTGTAATTCTCCCAGTGTTCCAGCAGGGGTGTGAGTGAGAGGCTGCTCAGTGGATCCATATTCCATAATTCCATAAATAGTGTCTATTTGAACGTCTGAAGTGATGAATAATGATGAGTTACATTATAAAACTAAACTGGCGTAGACTTGTTTTTATTTTTATTTTTTCCACAACTTGCTTCATCAAAAAAATAGGGCCTGTCATGTTTCTGGATTTATTTATTTCTTTTGAAATATAATGTTTATTATAACATTGTTTTTCCTATAATGTTTCGGTATTGTATTTTTTGTTTGTTTTTTGTTTGTTTGTTTGTTGGTTGTTTCATTTCTGAGACGGTATAAAAATTATTTTATTTAAATCTTTCAAATAAATTGTTCTTGGTGATACAAGCGAAATTTGATACCATTGCTGTTTTAAAGACATTTAAGAACAGACAAACTGTTGTGAAATTGTTCCAAAGAGGCCAACATGTTTCCCAACAGCACTCTCCAGCATAGTTGTATACATGGCAGTTCCATCATTCGTTGTAGCCTACTCCCCTGTCTCCCCAATTCCTCTATGATTTAATTCCATCTCCAGGTACATTTTTTTGGACAATTAATTCCATGATTGTGAGGAAAACAAGTGGGTGGGAAAAAAAGAGTAGACCTCAAAATGCCATTCGCCGCCAGGCTGTTGAGAGAACGTGTTGATTGATCTAGCTGGAATTAGCGCATTTTCATGCCAGAAAAGGGTATATTGCATTTTTATTTATTTACTTTTCAGAAGAGGGGGTTCAGTTCAGGATTGATGCTTTACAGCCTGTTCTTTGTGTGTTTCGTGTTTGTAGGCCTTCTTTATTTCACCAAAGTCGCCTTTTATTCACTACACGTTTAGTCCACAGTTCTCTACTGGACCTTTTTTCATCTCTTGAGGTCCTTGAGCAGTGAGTAGGCTACACGTGCTCTCAGTCAGTTCACTTCCCTGTGTCCTTTTGAACCACCAGTACAAAGTAGGCTACCTGTCGCAGTGTTTGGTGTATGTAAGCGAATATGACCCGTGAGTAATAGCCCACCGCTTGTAGACGAAAAGATTTTTAGAGATGGTGAGATTTATGTCTCAGCTTAGCGTTATCTCTCTGCTCTTTGACATATTGATTTAGCCGAGTTTATTGAGTGCTGAGGAATGCGCTCGACTGCACAGCAACTGCCAGATAGTAGCCTACGCCATTTCATTTGGAGTCCGTTTTTGTCATTGCGCTTCTCTCTCTCTCTCTCTCTCGCTCCTTTTTAAAAGCTGCAATCCGGAACTTATAGTAGGCCTGCCTAATGAAGAAAACGGTATTTATCCATATTACTACTATTATGTTTGCAGTGCACGTGGGTGGAGGTGGGCTGAGCTCCCTGCCTATACACCATATAGTTCTCAAACCTTTTCATGTCAAGGACCCCCAAATTGTTTATTAGCCTGCGGACCCCCATTTGTACGGCATTGCGACCCCAATTTATATTGCAAATGTTAATTTAACTCTTGAGAGTGTACAAATGGAACCAAATGGACCCGTTACGGTCCATTTGGTTCCATTTGTACACACTCAGTTACAGACCCATAAGCCATAAGGGTCCATTTGATTCCTGACTATCATTTTTGCTGGGGACCCCCCTCGAACTCCCTCAAGGACCCTTGGTGGTCCCCGGACCCCACTTTGAGAACCATTGCCCTACAGGCCTACAGTGCAATATCTCCCAAGGGTTCAAATCCTGGTAAAGAAATAACTTTACGCATTGTAGCTTTAAATTATTGCGGATTGTTTCTTTTAATAATTTCTGTGAAATCTCCATGTCATTTTATAATTACCTTTTTGTTCACAGGTCAATCTTTTCAAACATTGGCCTAAAAACCCTTGCTATTTCAAAGTTGTTAACTTAGCTATTCACTTAGACAAATGCCAAATACTGGTATGTGTTCATTTGCGGAGCTAGTATATATACTGTTTGAGGTGTTATGTAAAACATAATTTGTATTAAGAGACCACCAGGCTCAAGAATTGAACAGCTCCATGTGCTTCCAACAGGACAAATTACAAACCGACCTTAGGGATATGTAAATCCAACCGGGTGTTAAACACAAAGGACGAGCAAATATTTATAGGTTTCTGAATTTATGAGATGGGCCCATAGCTTGGCACTGTGTCTGACTGGTATCCATGGTGCTATGAGGGAGGAAACATAAACACTGCATCACAGAAGGTTCTCGTAATTTAAAAATAAAATAAAAATGGATGTGCAGCAGGTTTGAGAGCGAGTCAAACGCACAAAATAATTTACATCACATCACACTGGTACAGGCAGAGAGATTGTAAGTTTGAGCTGGAATGTGTGCCATGAGCCGCTGGGGTTTGTCACTCAGTGCTTGTATTGTAGTAGTAGTAGTACAGCAGGCAACAAATTCAAACTGCCGCCAAGATTAGAAGAACGCAATCGCAGAGGGAGGGGTCTCTGAGAAACTGATGAGAGAGAGAGAGAGGCAGAGCAGAGGTGAAAGGGGTAAGAGCGCGGGAGAAACAGACAGAGAGAGGGACAAACAGAGCCAGAGAATGAGTAACAAGGCCTGTGACAAAGACAGAGCGAGAGAGAGAGAGACGCTGCATACTGACCAGGAAAAAAGTGAAAAAGATAGGAAGTGGGTTAGATCCCAGGGTCAGCGCTATATATTGAAAGTCCTGCGGACAGGGGCCAAGGTAAACAACGTATATAAGGCCAACAGAGTGAGCAGACTATATACTTACTTTTACTCCAATCCATCTCGGGGGCAAATTTTGTACTTTTACTCCACTGCATTTATTTGAAAACCTGATTTACTGGTCACTTTGATTATTATTACAAAACATACATTTCGGCCAACTGAAAATAGCCGATCTACAAGCTCACAATGTGTCGCATCGCGACGCATTGTGAGCTTGTAGATCTTCCATTTTCGAAAGAGTTTTATACATTTGAAAACTTGAAATGGGACATTCTGCATAGTGAGTACTTTCTACTTTTGGTACTTTAAGTACATTATTTTATGCCAAAATGCACTTTTACTCAACTTACTGTAACGGAGTAGTTCTATGTTGCAGTATTGATACTTTTACTTAAGTAAAACGTTTGAGTACCTTTTCCACCACTGGCCACTAGCAGACAGATTGACTGACTGGCTTGTGTGGACACACTGCAGACCCCAGCAGTGTTTGAGCACTGGGCAGCGAGCAGTGCAGCGCTGCACAGTGGCTCCCCGAGGAGATGCCCGTTGATCTTTCCACGGTGCCTTTGAAAGGGGAGCCACAGCACAGCACCGGCCCTGCCTCAGGAAGAGATGGGATCTCTGACTCAGCCCTTTTGGGTTTCCTCGACAGACAAGAGGGCACATTCTAGTAGGGGGGGGGGGGGGGGAACCATTAACGTTACGCCATTGCTTCGGGGGGTTAAATTGGAAGGACAACAAATCATTTGATGTATTTTTTTTGTTCAAGACTTATATTATTATATATATTTTGTTTCATTGTACTGCTGGAGTGTATTGTATATGTATATGTTATGTGCCTGGCCAAATCCCTAGAAAGAGCGAAGTCTACTATCCAAGACATGTCACGAGGAGGTGTTCTATTTTAAATTGTTTAATTAAATTAGATTTCGCAACTGCACAATATAGGAAAAGATCATGCAATTCCTCAGAAAGGAAGTGCCTTCCTCACACCAGTCATAAAACCTTTCAGAATTACTCGCAGGAAGCAGTTTCCCCGGCTAGCATTTCATAGGTGACCATTACATGGGATATATTATTATTCTGTAACTGTATGGAAGTGTACATGAATAGATTGTAAACCCTGTGTTTTCAGGGGTCCGTATAAGGCAACATGAATGTGCATTTGAGACAGAAATGGTGGAGTGCTTCATGCAACTTTAACCATTTAGAGATGTGACGTTTGAGATAATGATGATGAAGGCCAGTCAGCTCAGTGCAGCAGAGAGGAACGGTTCTGTAGTGTATATACAGTATATATGAACAGAAACGTCTTGGAATGTTCTGGACAGTTGAAACGTGGTGGTCTTTTACATGGAGGGGAAAGTTTGAAGTCTTTAGTGATCACCACGCGTCGTCCTGGGGTTTTAACCTCTCCAAACTCACTTCCAGCTTGGTATGGTCGACGATGAGGCTGCAAGAGTTCAACTTCTGCAATAGTAGGAGGTAGCCATGGTTCCGGATGCTGGGTCCAGTTCCCCCTCCCTGTGCCTGCCAACCCAGGTAATGTGTACGTCTGTTGAGATGCAACCACCAGTGTGATGGAGTGGGCGATTATATAACGGCACCATAGATAGTATCGGGTGGTCCAAATAATTGTGGATGGACTCCTACAGGCTTACTTTCGCTACTTACACTCTCGCTTGAGAGGCAGAAGCAATTGTTTATGCAAGTTAGACACACTACTGTCAAAGCTGCCTGAGAAAGCCAAGGGTGTTCTAATAATCTGAAGTACCAACAATGCACAATAGTCTCGAAACGTCAGGTCAGGTGTGTATTCAATATCATCCTGTCTACTGTATCAGGTGTTTGTTCACAAACCTTTTCACTCGATACCCAACAGGTGAATTTGGTGAATCCCCTGGACTCAAACATAGAAATATAAATTATGAAATTAATCACTTAAACCCTATTTAATAGTGAAAATAGCCAATCAACAAGCTCACAGCGAGAAATGTATTTAAACATTTCTGAACTAAAAAATCTTTTGGAAAAAAAGAAAGAAAAAGGTTTTAGTAAATGAGAAAAGCGATACTAGTGGTCCGCGATCCACAAATGGGATACTGGCCCACTTTTCTCTAATCAGAGTGACAGTTAAACCATTATAAAATGATATGGTAAGGTTGCGATATCTGTCCCAGTCAGTCAAATGTTGCACATCACAAAAGAAATGTGGGAGTGAGTCCATGTACAGTAAAGTTTGACTATGACACAGTCAGAGTAAGATCCTGGAACTCTGTTTTTACACTCTTGAATGAACTGTACTATTTTACTGTGCAACGAGGCAAAGAATGAAAAGCACAGGAGTGACACGGGGCCATGGTCATGCGCGTGTGTGCGTGCATGCGCACATGCACATTGTGTACACTGCACACTACAGTATATGTGCTCCTACGCCTCTTCCAGGAAGTTGTAGGGAATGAGGCTTTATGGGAGGGGATGAGCTCGAAGGCTGAGAACGGAGGAAGGGCAAGAGAACAGAGCCGTTTTACTTGGAAAGAGGAAAAGTGAATATCAGTCACTGCTGACAACCTACCAAACCTCTGACCTGAAAGTGAGACTACAGTTACAGTACACTGTAATGTCCTGAGTGTTCGTTTAGCTCTGAGACTCGCTATTACAGTAACGCTCAGGGTTCTAATGTGTGCTTTCCAAAGACCGGTGGTGGAAAAACTACTTGATTGATTGAAATGTTTATTTCACAGTATGCAGAATGGTACATTTTAAACGAAAGTACAGGTCAATCAAAAAACGTATTTGAGGAGAGAACTGATCAATTGATCAGAACCATTTAATGACGTAAAATATACACTTCTATGAAAAAAAAAGAAGGAAATCATCGGAAAAAAACAAAAAAAACAACACTTAAAGGGCCACTTCACCCCTTTTGGAACCAGATCTTATTTTAATGATGTTTGGGAGACAAACGCTTTCCTGGGGTTTTTATGTGGGTAGTATTTGTTTTTAGATATTTTAGTATTTCAAAGTGTCATGGACACTGGGCTCACGTATTTCCTGGACTACATGCTGTCTCAGTAAGACAGCCCTCCCCCTTTCCACAAGGAGGAGCAGTCGACCAAAGCATTATGGGAATTGTGGTCTAGGAAGGAAGTGATCCCAGTGTCCATGACATCATGGAGCCCATGGACACTTAAATCTAAAAATATCTAAAAACACATATTACCCACATAAAAACCCTAGGAAAGTGTTTCTTGTCTCCCAAACATCATTAAAATCAGATCTCGTTGCAAAAGGGGTGAAGTGGCCCTTTAAGTAAAATTATCAATACTACAATGTAGGAAATCTCTAAAAGTCCAGAATTCAAAATGGACTTAACTCCATTATTGGCCACTAGGTAGTAGGTGGTAGCATAAGCACACCTAACCTGTGCCACCCGGCCGCTCTCACTCTACGATCCGGGTCATCAGTGAGGTGGGGGCTGTTGTTGTGAGGATAATGACCGTTAGCCGTAAGCTCATACCCCTTAGCTCTCGTTAGAAGCAGTTACATGTCCGCAGCGATGTTCACAAATGAGACAAACGATTTACGATCGCCGGGATGCGCGACAGCTCACCATGGACAGGACTCGAAGCTTTGGAGATGTAAGGCTTTTGAAAATCCTGTTATAATGGATTTAAAAATCCCATAGCTAGTGAGGATGGAGGCTCTCCATAGCAACGGGAGCAATACTAAAAGGTATATTGACGGTCGCTGCTTTCATATATGGAGTATACGGTTGTCTACGAACATGTACGTAGTTAGCACCTTTAGTACCTTTAGTACCCTAGCCTAGGGCTACGATTATATAAAATGTATACAAATATTTTGCAAATACCCGATCTACAAGCTCACAATGCATTTCATCATGGCGCATTGTGAGCTTGTAGATCTGCTATTTGCAAATGGCTGAAATGTATATAGGGCTGAAGAGGTATAATGTATGTTTTGTAATCAAAATGAACAAAGTAACTAATAACTAAAGATTTCAAATAATTGTAGTGGAGTAAAAGTATAATGTTTTCCTCTGAGATGTAGTGGAGTAGAATCAAAAGTATTGAAAATTGGAAATACTCAAGTAAGATATACCCCACATATCGTACTTATGTACAGTACTTGAGTATATGTACTTAGTTACGTTACACCACTGCCGAAAACTGTTGGCCATGAGCAAGAGCTTCATTGCAAACATGCACACCTTGTCATTCCTCAATGTTGTTGGTGAGACATTGCAGCTTATAAATAGAATGGCAACTCAACAATTTGTGCTAAACTGTAACACAGGCTTGTACTAAAAGTATGCACTATAATGCACTAGAAGCTTAAGTAAACTAACTGTTATCACATGTAACATGCTTAAAGGGCCACTTCACCCCTTGTGCAACCAGATCTTATTTTAAGGATGTTTGGGAGACAAACACTTTCCTGGGGTTTTTTATGTGGGTAACATGTGTTTTTAGATATGTTTAGTATTTTAAAAGTGTCTGTGATGTCACAGACACTGGTCTCACTTCCTTCCTGGACTACATGTTGTCTCAGTAAGACAGCCCTCTCCCTCTCCACAAGGAGGGGCAGTGCACCAAAGCATTATGGCCATTGTAGGAATTCAGCAATCCAGGCAAACCCTAGTAGTCAAACACATTATGTTTCTGGCCACAGGGTGCAAATTTGCTACTGAATTGGGCTACTTTTGTCTACAAATACTATTATGGGAAATTGAGTCCCTATTCATTACAATGGAGGGGGTGGAACGGTGCGGAGCGCTTCCTGCTCCGTTCTGTTGTGGTCGGCACTTTGGAATACTTTTCAACAACAAGCGATTACACCGCTTTAAAGTGGACTTTCATGACGAGCAACTCAGCGGTCGGTGCAGTGGCTGTTCAAAGGTAACTTTAAACTTAGGCAGTCTAGCCTAAAAGATGGCCGTAAATGGTCCACAGTTAACCTGTTAACATCAGCGCTGTCGCTATACGCACAATGTGCACTGCGCGTAGGGCAACACGCTGAGGGGGGCAACAAAATGTGCCAAATAGTGCCAAGCCGACCCTCATAATATATCTTTTTCTCCGCGGCTCTGCCGCGTAATAACATGTGGCCGTGTGTGCGTCCTCACAAACGGCAAAAGTAGCCGATCTATATGAGGAATTGCAGCACTCTCGTGGGGAGTAGTAGGGCAACCAAATGGTCAGCGATGTCCCTGATTAACATTGAGTGACTTGAGTTTCTTCCAGTGGTGAAATGTCCCTTTTATGTAATTTTCCCATCACTGAGATACTACCATTGTAATAAACGCTTTAAACTACTGCTTTGTTTGCATTGCCAAAGGGGGTTGTGGACTAATTTAATTTCCTGACAGACCTGACAGAGACGTTTTTTAGATTAACATAGCACTGGTACAAATATACTGACCGGCAGTCAATCAAAGTGTCCAGTAGAACTGACTGACCTTACCAAAAGCCAGGCATCTGTATCTATCTGGCATGTTTTTGTTTTGCTGTCTGCCATTTTGAAATATCTGACTTGTGAATCTGGGCCTCTTCTTCTAAAAGGCCATTTTGGTGGTGCATCTCACCTGTCTCGACTGGATTCATTATGTGTGTTGTATTTGGATCACATGCCACAAATCGGCGTGCGTGCGTGCGTGCGTGCGTGCGTGCGTGCATGCGTGCGTGGGGGGTATCATCTCATGCAAAGGAAGTGCTCTAAACATTCTTTCTGTAAATGAGGAAGTATTAGAGAGACAAAAGTATTCCAGGAGTAACCCAGCCTACCAATGAAGAGACTGTTTGTTTAATGCTTTGTTCCCTCAAACACAGAGGGAACTTTTTGCATTACACACACACACACACACACACACACACACACACACACACACACACACACACACACACACACACACACACACCAGGTGAGTGCAAATAGTGCAGCCACTTCCTTTTTTTGATTATTAATCACCTAATAACTCATGACCAATAACTCAATTATTCCGCTACTGTACAATTATAACTGACTGGTTGTTTGATTTGCATGTGTAGAGCGTCAGAGCATTCCTTCCCTAGAATTACATGAAAGTCTTACCTTAGCTGCTGCTATGCACCAGCTATTGGGGATCCTAATAAAACTCTTGTGGCATTGTAGAGCTATTTTACAGATGACTTCCAGGGCTCGCATAAATGCAGACCAGCCTCTCGTCTTTAGCGTAAATAAAAGGAACGTTTTTGCTTCTCACCAATACATAAAATAGCCTACTTTCCTTAGTGGAAGCACTCTGAGCCCCCCACCACACGTATAAAAGGTACTTTTTGGCCAAAAAGTGATTATCTTTCCATCGAAAAAAACCAAACTGTGTTACTCCACTGCGCCCTCTACCGATATTGCCAAGAGAAAACCCTCATACAGAATATTTTCCCTCTGGTGGGAAAAAAATCCCTTTCTGGCCAAAAAGTACCTTTTTATATGTGTGGTGGGGGGCTCAGAGTGCTTCCACTAAGGAAAGTAGGCGTTCTAATGAACGCTAAAGACGAGAGGCTGGTCTGCATTTATGCGAGCCCCGGAAGTCATCAGTAACATATAGCGGCAACGGCATAGAGCAGGGTTCCCCAATTAATTGTCCTCGAGGGCCATATTTTGACTAGGGTACCAGGCTGGGGGCCGAGTCCGCACGCGTGAGGTCGAGGTCTTGCCCTGAAAATTCATTTTCAGGGCAGGACCCCATTTGAAAAGGATGCCCAGTTTGACATGCATAGGCTACTGACCCCCATTTAATGCCATTTATATCTGGGACCCCCCCCCCCCCCCCCAAAAAAAAAGGAAAAAAAAATGTTTTTTCTTTTTCTTTTTTTTTTAATTCTTCCGCGGGCCGCCTATTGGGGAACCCTGGCATAGAGCTATGGACCAGAGCTAGCATTGTACAAGCTGTAGATTCAAAATGTATTTTTCCCCCTGACTGACACCAGTGGTAAGGTACCCCCACCACCCCCCCCCCCCCCCCCTTTCACTCCCAATGTTATCACCTGAGCTTATCTACAATCCGGGGAAACATGTTTCCATCTTCGGTAAAGCAAATCGCTTATCATTATTATCAAGTTTTGAAACAACATGGTGGTACTATGTCGTTTGTGTTATCATTAAGGGTGAGCTGAGGCCATGCATGTTATTAAAAAAATATATATATATATATATATCAGAAAGTGACGTGTTTAGAGCCATCATACAACCCAACAACATATTCTGAAAAAATCGTGGGATAAAAAATAACAATTTTAAACTACCACTACTACTCTACAAAACGGTACAACTCCAGCAAGTAACGTTGGTACCACACGTCCATGGGTCATGGTCACCTCACATCAACTCACCAGAATCACTATTAAATACCCCCCCCCCCCCCCCCCCCCCCCACCAGGCATTGTTACTGATCAACCAAACTTTGCATTTCACTTTGTCTTTCAACCGTAGAAAATATCTATCCGTGCATTTTACCACGATTTGACTATCAAATGGGTTTCAGCCAGGCAACAATGTCAGTTTTTGTCAGCGAGCGCTCTGTTCCTCTGTGCTGGAAAAGCCTTTAATATCACCAAGCTTTTTTTGTCTGCGAGCCTGTCCTTTGAAACCCAGCCACTAAATCATACAACTCATTTAAGTATGTTTCTGCAGCGTCGATCCAAGGAATACTCGGTGAGTCTTGTTCAGAGTTCAGAGCGAGGTTACCACTATCTCTTCTCTCGTTTGCTAGCTCAACGGGCAGCCCTGTGTCCAAGGCGTTTTTCAATTCAACTCAGAGCGTGCATGAGAACCTGTGCTCGCCGCCAAACGCAATACTTCCCGGAGTATTTCTGTCAGAGCCCCCGGCCTTCTAAAAACAAAACAATAGTGAAATCACGGCAGGGCCTGTTTAAAGCAATTAAACATATGTCAACAAAGAAAATGCTAGGCATTCTCTCATCTGGGAGATCATATTCTAGACTGATGATGTGCTGAGGTGTCAATCATGTTTGTGGAAACACTTTCAGTATGATGTGATGTCATCTTCCATTTCAGGTTTTCAATTTATCCTGAAGTTGTTCATGGCTGGTTTATGGACCTGTGGGCCACTGCACTGTGTATGCAGTGTCTTTCCTCGCTATCTCCCTTTGCTACGGTCACAACTTTCACTGCTCCCATGCAAAAACACCGCTTATCTGCAAGGGTCTCGCCACACACACACACACACACACACACACACACACACACACACACACACACTGGTGTGTTAGGCGAGATAGAGAGTACAATGTAAGATGAGTCAGAGGGATGGTGTGTGTGTGTGTGTGTGTGTGTGTGTGCGCGCATACATACATACATACAGGCTATATATCTGTGTACTGTATATGCGTACATGCATGTCCATGCAACAAGCGTGTGTGTGTGTGTCAGTGTGTGTGTGCGCGCGCTCGTGCACGCACGCACGCACGTGTGTGTGTGTGTGTGTCTTCTTGGCTGGTATCAGTCCTCTGTAGAATCCACATGGAGTCATAGCTTGAGTCATTTGGGTCAAGTACAGGCTATGAGGTCTGGTGGGATTTAACTGGCCCCTCCTTCCTGCCCAGAATGCAACACTGCATCCCAGACTTTAGGCCCACACTCTCTTCAGAGCGAGGTATGCCTGTGTAAACATCATTTGGCTCAACAGTGAAGGATAGAAATGCAATAAATTTTCATCTAGCGCTCCAGATAGCCGTGGAGCCACATATAGTGGGGATCGGGGATAAGATGCGGGATGCTGTGACCAGTGATCTGGGAGTATACCGGCGGTCGGTATATAAGAAGACCCCAATGAGAGCTGTCCAGGGGCCAGCCGAGATTGCTGATTGGCCCCCTCTTCTGAGACCTCATATTAAGGGCCCCTGATAACAAAACGAGCAAGCAGAATAAATCAAGTCTGACGCATGGCAAGCTCCCAACCAGAAGATAGCACCACTAGCTTAAAAAAAAAGAAAAGAAAAAACACCGGCCATGTGTTTTATTTTTATCACAACTTTTTCAAATGTTCAAACGATGCCTTCTGACGAAGCTGCTTTTAATGTAAATCATCAGTGTGATTACTTATCAAACGAGCATATTACAGGGTTTGAAGTATTTACTATATTTATAATAAAAGATTGAAATGTCTGCATTCGGACAAGTCGTAAGTCTTGAATCCAAGCTTCTTTATAATGCTTCATTTATACTTATACTGTGTGTGAATCCGGTGCCTTATACTAAATTTATATATATATATATATATCGGCTATTTTTGGGGGGCGCAACACCGACAAACAACAAAATATAAATCAGGCCGTTAGTGTGGCAGCCTATCTCCTTCCTTATGATCCCTCCCTACCCCCAGACTGACTGACCACGGCAGACCCTTTGGCTGAGGCAACCAATTAATTATAGACATGACTTTAAAACTTCCTGTTTTTCCCCGCTTAATTAAGCCAATCTGCGCTGCCCCGCTCGAACGAGAGGAAATACCTCAAAATAGTTCCCAAATTTCAGCACGTTCAATTATTTCGTGCCCATGCGGCGGTAGATTGCATCGCGGTTAGTGTTCATGTGAGGATCAACAATGTTTGATCACGGGGGGGGGAATTGTGTCCGTCATTTCTTCCTGTTTCTCTCGCGGTATAACGCATTAAGGACGGGGACCCCTTTTGGTGTTCTAAGCATTATGTTATACTTTAGCTATTGGAAAATAGCACATCTACAAGCTCGTAGCGCGGCACCGAGTGCCTCGCTACGAGCTTGTAGATGTTCCATGAAAAATTGTGAAATGTGGCACAAAGCTTTGAATATACTTTCAGAGCAAATGTTTTTAACTCAAATCTTTGCTTCTTCTGGGGGGGGGAACTACATATTTCCAGATGGGGGTCCGCAGTCAAATACAGATGATTCTGGTGGGGGTCCTTGACATGAAAATGGTTGAGCACCATTGACATTTTTTTCCTTCAGGTCATGATTTAGAAGACATTTGTAGAATTTGGTGTCTGGTCAAAGTGGCATAATGTGGGAACTGTGAGGAGAGCTGGTGTCCTCGGTGGGCACGGCCTGTGCATGGGTAAGTACGTACGTGCCCTGAGTCAGGCCCATCCGACATCAATCTCCGCCTACGATGTTTATTATTACACTCATACGGTCACTTATTCAGAGGAGAGAGATAGAGAGAGAGAGAGATAGAGAGAGAGAGCGAAAGAGAAAACCCTCTGATTTATGCCTTCGCTCTAACCCTTTCCCGTGCTCATTTATGAACACAAAATTCCAGTGGATTTTCGCAGTATTAACACTGAACAGTTACGAGGACAGGCTTTTAGTTCATTCTTTTCTTTTTTACTTGCGTGGCCCAATCGTCTGGCTACAATTCAAGTCCAAAAAGATGCAGTGGTGTTTTGCAGCAACTTTTGCTCCGTATGTAGGATCTGCGTTTGCCAAGTATGTCGAACAGAGCACGACTGTAAAATACGGAGTGTTAACTCCGGGAGACATTAGAAAATGAAATAAATTAACACTCCAGATTCTCACAGTGCACTCAAGCTGACAAACTGACCTTGACACGGCAGACACACACTTCATCTCTCTCTCTCTCTCTCGATCTCTCTCTCTCTCTCCCCCCCCTTTTTTTTGCTCCGTGTTCCTAATTGCACAGAATCTACAGCCAACGCTTCGGAGCAACAAGTCAAACTGACTGTTATCATAAAATGTGCCTTACTCGTTGAATACCTGCCAGTGTTTTCAAATGGTGCCCTTTTCAACTTTGAACTGAAACTCGCCTCTATATAGGCCTCACCCTGTGTTTTTCACGGGGAAACAGGAAGAAGGAGGAGAAAGTGAAGACTTTAAGAGTGCACCACCAACAAGGGCTGGAACATTTTTGGAAAAGGGGTTTTATGGGGGAATTTTTAGCAAAAAACAAATAAAAAAATAAGCTGTACAGGTCAGCCTGATTTAGAACCAAGTACAGTAGGAGGTGACAAATTCTTTCACGAGCCATATCCGATGAATACTTTCTATTGTTCTCTAGCAGCGGTTATCTGCGCCTCAGATCGTTTTGGGGTTGTGGGACATTTACTGTGAGCACACAACACACATTGGAGTACCAACACAGAGACTCTCTGGCTCACACAGTATTAGAATTAGTTGGAACCATTTCCCTGGCATCCCTATGTTAGGCATGTCATTCTAGATGAAACCTTTCCGAAAGTCTTCTGAGATTTTCGAACCTTTTCAAAATAGCCACGATGTGAGCTATTAAATTGTCAATAGTTTCATAGCTTGCATTTCTCTGTTCCTACGCTGTAAAACCCGGAGTGCTCATTTCTCGTGTAGGCCAGATATACCGTGTAGACCGTAGGTAGACCTGCGAGATTGTTTAATTGCGCGCTACACGTCTAAAAGGGTTTACATTGTCTCCTGAGGAGTTCTCCTAAAAGGTCACCCTTTAGAGTGCAGCTCACAAGCTTGTTGATGGTGCAAGAAGTGATGGAGAAGAGCAGTGTGTGTGTGCGTGGTTGTGTGTCAGCGTGCGTGTGCGCGCGGTGGTTGACGGGTTGATATGACATCATCAGAGAGGAAACCCCGGCAGCCCTCCTAGCTGTGTGTGCTGCTGCAGGCCCCCCCCTCAATAAACAGGCTGGTTATCACATCACTAACATTTATTTAACCCCTCTCCCCAGAGCAGAGGATGAGAAAAAGAAGGTGTTGTGTTGGTGGGGCTGCATGGGGCGGAGGCTGTTCCACAGTCTCTTTGGCTGCATGGACTATATCACGTTTCCGGTACCCTGGCGTCTCTCTTAAAACACGCACGAAGGGACACGAAGTATGCAGGTATGTTGCCTACGTGTACAAAAACCCCATGCCCCCTGGCCGACTTGACGCGTGCGTGCGGGCACGTTTTTCTTTGCAGTGTACACATGTGACAATGCATACAGACACGCACATGCAAACCCGTTGCATTTGGCAGCAGTAGCTGCTGTCGTGATCAAAATGTAACCGATCTACAAGCTCACAATGTGTCGCATCGCTACGCATTGTGCGCTTGTAGGTCGGCTATTTTCAAAAGCTGTTTATACATTTGAATACTTGAAATAGGACATTCCGCACAATGAGTACATTCTATACTTTTGGTTGGCCTACTTAAAGTACGGTTAATACTTGATACCAATACTTTTGTACTTTGGTCAACTTTGGTACATTTTGAATTCCGGACTTTTACTTGTAACTTGAGTAGTTACTGAAGTAAAAACATGCAAGTACTTTCTTTCCCCCCCCCAATCAATGGATGAACGGATGAACGTATGATAGGATGAGCTCTTCCTATCCCTGGACACCTCAACATCCCCCTCTCCTACTATGGGACGGCGGAGTGCAGCTCTCTCCCACACATCCCCACATCCCCACTGCAGGCCGTATGTTTTCCTAATTCATTATTCAAAGCAAAAGAAATGGAAGCCCCTACCAAAATAAATACGCTCTCTCTCTCTCTCTCTCATTCTCGGATCAGACCGGCATGTTTCGTAGAGCGATAGCTCCTCGGAAAAAAAGGGCTGTTGTTGTTTTAACCAGAGGAGGATGGGACTCCTTTGGTTCTGGAGTGTGTCTGTCACTCTGTTCTCTGTCTCCCTCTCTCTCTCACACACACACACAGCCCAGGGCAGGGCCCCGTTAACATTACAGCGCTCTTATCGTATGATTTAGACCCCAAAATATGCTCCGTACCGCCTGGCGGCTCCAGTCGTTAAGCTGTGACATTAGATTCATTTGATGTCACTCTTTGTGTTGAAAAGTGAGTCGTTAATCACGATGGAACTTTTGCGTTTTGTCACTATGGTTTTGGTCTTTGCGGTTTGAAGGGTCCATGCATATTCGTATTCAAGATATGTAAAATATCTTTTTGTAACGTCAATTTACATGCGCTTGAATTACACAAAAAAAAAGCAGGTCTACAAGACAATGCATTGCAGTGCAATGCATTGTGACCGTGTAGAGCAGGTATTTGTGTTACGACAACACTAGATCATATATCAAAGTGTGTATATATAATGAGGTTTAGATCGACGTCACTGCTGGCAGGGAGAGCTGCATCAGTCTTGGTATAGCAGTGACATGGCGTGCTGACCAGGCTGAATGTGTTGCCAGCTTCAAGAGTTTGCACATCATTTTCTTTTCAAATGAAAGCCATTTTGTCATTGCCTATAGAAGAATGTCATGTAACAATACATGGAGGGGGCATACGGAAATGTATCGGAGTAAATAGAATGAACGTTTTGTGAGTGAAAGTAGGCTCAACTAAAACATATTATATGTATCCTTGGAAAAAGTACTTACGTTCATTAACAACATTGTTATATTTAAGTTACCTTGCTGGTTGATCATTAATAATTATCACACTACTAACGCCACAGTACTCTGTCTACGCAACAGTATGTGCACTTTTAATTGAATCATTCTGATCTGACATCACTCAATATTCTTCTTCCTTCAAGGCAGAACCCAAGCACTTGTCATTGTGCCTGAAGCTAACTTGATGCTGTCTGACTCTGACTGTGGGCGAGTGATGCTAAACGGCCAATTGAATGTTCTGTCAAGCAGAACCTTCCTGTGACCCTAACACACACACACACACACACACACACACACACACACACACACACACACACACACACACACACACACACTTACTGCACTGGCACGGTCTAGCACAGGCTTCTGCTAGAGCTAGAACATCAATAGTTTGTTTATAATTAGCCCTGGCACCTCTTGACTACTTAGAGAGAGTGATTGTTTTTGAAAATGGTCCCTGGGGTCCTGTTGACTGATTGGCCCGAGGTGGCTGGGAAGGGGGCGGCCCGGGGAAGGGGGCGGGGGGTTGGTTGGATGGTGGGTTTGGGGAAGCGTAGAGAGAGGGGCCCGTTTCTGGCCCCGCAGTTGGAGCGCATTCCACACGAGCTGCTCTGGACCCATGTCTGACAGCCACTCCGATAATAGTCCAGTGAGATAGACTCACAGGGGCAGTGTGTCTGAGCTCTGTACACAATCACTCAATTAGTCCGTGGTGGAAAGTAACCCAACTACGTTTACTGTAGGCTACTTAAGTACAATTCTGAGGTGTTTGTACTTTACTTGAGTATTTCCAATTTTCAATACTTTTACTCCACTACATTTATTTGAAAACTTTAGTTACTATAGTCTCTTAACATACACTTCAGCTCTATATGCATTTTGGACATTTGAAAATAGCCGATCTACAAGCTCACAATGTGTCTCCATGCAACACATTGTGAGCTTGTAGATCGGCTATTTTCAGAAGATTTGTATACATTTGAAAACTTGAAACGGGATATTCTGCACAATGACTATACTTTCTACTTTTGGTATTTAAGTCCATTTCGATGCCAATGCTTTTGTACTTTTTTCCTCAAGTACATTTTGAATTACGGAACTTTTACTTGTAACGCAATATAGTTTTATATTGCAGTATTGATACTTTTACCTAAGTACTTTTTCCACCACTGCAATTAGTGCAACAGGGAGAGCTGAGATGGAACGCTCTTCCTCTGCCAGCCCCTTTTTTGTTCTCTGCAAAACACACAGTTCTTCTGCCTCACAAACAGCACGAGCTTCAATTAATAAGCACGCTAATGTTTACGAGGCGAAGTGTGAGATGTAAATATACAGTTTGTGTGGTCTTGTATGTGGTCTCTCACGCTGTAAAAACCCAGAGTGTTGCTTTAACTCTGAGTGTACAAATGGAACCAAATAGATTATTTTGGACTACTTTGTTCTATTTGCAGTTATACACTCTCTGCATTAGAAATGTTTAAATAATACTGAGGAGTTTACTGTACAGCTGTGTGTGTGTGTGTGTGTGTGTGTGTGTGTGTGTGTGTGTGTGTGTGTGTGTGTGTGTGTGTGTGTGTGTGTGTGTGTGTGTGTGTGTGTGTGTGTGTGTGTGTGTGTGTGTGTGTGTGTGTGTGTGTGTGTGTGTGTGTGTGTGTGTGTGTGTGTGTGTGTGTGTGTGTGTGTGTGTGTGTCACACACATCGAATAAGCATGGTTGGACACTCGTTTCACAGCTTATTCAAAGCAAGTGTCTTTACACAGTTGGTGACCGTACAAGTTAACCGATAACTTTGAAATGCATATATAGTCTGTTCACTTCACCCGCCCAGTGAGTCAGACTATATCAGAAACGGGAGATCGGATTATGAATAAATCATGCAAATGCTTGCAAAAAAATAACATAATTACTGTTAGCTCAGGGGGGTATAGGTGGCGTGGGTTGGTTCCTACGTACATGCACACATGACTGAAAACCCACCTCTTCAGACTCCATCTTAGCACGTAGCACTTGCCGTAGCACTTGCCACTGTGACTTTACAGGCGTACGCAAAGGCTCAACTTATGTAACTTAGATTGCACTATATACGCATAGTTCATTATAATTATAGATATTCCACTGTTAAGTTCTTAGCATACGTATGATTCATGATGACTTTTTTTATTTATATGATGTATTACCATGTCTTTTGTTCCTGCTTACTGTAAATCGCTCTGGATTAAGAGCGTCTGCTAAATGCTTAAATTGTAAATTGAGCACAGACATACACAAAAGGTTGATAGTTGCACATTGTGCGTGCGTGCGTGCGTGCGTGCGGGCGGGCGGGCGTGCGTGCGTGCGTGCGTGCGGGCGTGCGTGCGTGCGTGCGTGCGTGCCGCATGCATGTTCTCTATTTGTTTACCATCACCTGTGGGAACTGTTCCCAAGCTCACATCACATGGGTTTACCAACACCTGCTCTATATGGCTTCCTCACTCCTCACCCTGCAAAATAGAAAAGAGTATGTATGGGCAGAAATGAAAGCAACATTTCGGGGCAATACAACAAACGGTGACATTTGTGGTGCCCGTGGAAGTGAACACCTCTGCAGCGGGCTCTAGCGAGACAAGTAACCAGCACTGGTTCGAGCTCTTTTAAAATGTTTTTTTTGTGGCTTTCGCCTTCATTTTATATATTTTATGGAGGGACAGACAGTAGGCTGACAGGAAATGGGGAGAGAGATGGGGGGGGGGGGGGGGGGGGGGGGGGGAGACATGCAGTAAAGGCCGTCGGGATCGGGAGTCGAACCCGCGGCACACTGCCAGACTGGACCACTGAGCCATGGCCCAGGCCTGGTTCGAGCTCTTTAACCCATTCAAATCTTTGAAAATATATTCTTTCAGAGTGAATGTTTTTAACTCAAATCTTTGCTTCTAGGGGGTCCCTGGAACAACATATTTTCAGATGGTGGTCGGTGGCCAATTACATATAATTTCTGGGGTTCTTGACATGAAATATTGAGCACCACTGAAATAGAAATATAGGTTTTTCAGAAAACTGTCAGGATTACAAGACATTTTTTAAATTTCGACGTCAGGCCTAAATGGATTAATATGAATATTGTAGTGAATGGGAGTGGAATGTGTACTGAGTCACATGAGTTGTGGACAGAATAGTAGTGTGTAGTAGTTGGTTTGAAAATCCACAAATGGGTGTGGCCTGTATGGGGAGTTGTGGCATCATGATCCAATTATTTTACTACATTTTCTTTTACCGTATATGGCTAAAAGTTCAAGAGTTATAGCCTTGAGTCACATTTTAGTCATCTGAAATGTTTTAGTGTTAGTCTATTTTTAGTCGACTAAATGTCATAAGATTTTAGTCGACTAAATCTGCAGTTGATTTAGTCGACTAAAATGTATTTTGACCGACCTTGATGGTGTCGTAATGGCTGATTTTACACTTGCTGAAAATGGCCGATCTACAACCTCACAACTGCGACGCGTTGTTGTGCGTGTAGATCTGCTATTTTCAGCATGCAAGCAAGTGTAAAATGACTTGTGTATTTTACTTATACTGGATCTCTTGTCCACTAGTCCCTTCCTAACATTTTAGTCTAGTTTTTATTTGTTGACAAAATTGTCAATATATACTACTTTTAGTCACCGTAGCTTAGTTTTCATGTAGTTTCCATTTCGTTTTCGTCATTGAAAAAGGATAGTCGACGAACATTTTTCGTCCTAGTATTAGTCGACAAAATCAACACTGATATAGACCGTGTTAAGAGGTAAACCCATGTGTCAAACCCACGCAGTACTTGGGCAACCCGTTGATGTGTGTTTTGCCTACTTAATCACGTAACGTGCTGTGGTCCTTGTTTGCTCGGTCATTTCAGTTAACTGCTTGACGTTTGCCATTAGCAGTTTAAACGGAGTGGAGTAAAACCCTCCAGGTCCCAGCCCAGAGACCAAGCCCCGTTCCACTCCCACACAACCAAAGCAGCCCTGGCTTCTTTCCTCATTCCCGCACCTCCTTGCAGACTGCCTGGCTGTCAGCGACCCTTCACCCTTGGCTGACCTGTCACCTGCAGACACACACACACACACACTCCCTGGCTGCCTTTGATGCGAGTGTTTACAAGTATATGTACAGTAGGGGTTAATCACACACCTTGAGAGAGCGACGTGGAATTCCCACACAATGAGCTCCGTTTGGCCCGTGTTGTCTGAGGGATTAGAGATTAAAGCGCGGGCAGTATGTGGGGTAAACAGTCTGAGGACAATTATTTACCTGCTCCGCGTTCGGCCGGCCGGCGGATGTTGATGTCAACCCCTGCTTTCTTTTCTACTTCATATTTAGGCTCTTTGAATGAAAGGCTGGTGGTGACTGCCCGTGTGTAAGTAGGTGAATGAAAGGCTGGTGGTGACTGGCCGTGTGTAAGTAGGTGTGTTTTACATGTACACGTCTAGAGCTCTAGAGCCGGGTCACACCTAGAAATGTCTACGTATAGATTTGTTTTTGACTATTGATTTGAAATCCACATTGCTTTGTAACCGTAGTACGTGGTGCGTTTTATAGATTCTAGTATACTTTAAAGGTTTCATCACGTTCATTTTCATTTATTTTTATTTTTCGTCAATTGGCATCAATTACACCCACACAACCTGTACTTTGAACATTCAGTGGATTTGCTGTGGTCTGGGGGTTTTCTCTGTGTGTTCTGAAGCCTTTTGAGCTGCAAACAGTCCTCAACAGTGACATCTGCTGGCAAATTGTTATATATGGGATTTGTGGACTCTTACATCAAAGTCCACAGGCAAATCAGAGCACTTGTTTGAGCCAAAAAACCACGAAATCACGAATCCCTTTAACCACTTGAACCTTACGTAGTTGCAGTGGTGTCATGCTCGTAGAACGCAGTACCACGCCATGGTACCAGTAATTTTTTTGACGTGCACACGCAGGGTGCACGTGCGTGCACGCTAGAACGGAGGGAGGGCGAAATCCATTTGACCCGACCGCCCGGTCGGTCGGTAGTCCGACGCGGCGGTCGGTAAGGGAACGCCCCCCCCCCCTAGATTCAAGAGAAGACGCACCAAACCTCGCGTCACCAGACTTTCCAAGACGCACCAAGTGGTCTAGGTTTACTGGCGCCCCCCCCCCCCCCCCCCCCCCTATTTTCACACCGTGTCAAGTACCGTGCCGAATTCAAATGGGTACTACTTTGCATAACAACCGCTTTAACTGTTTATACCTGAGCGCACGTAGCCTATACGGTAAGCATGCACACAGCAGTAGGCTATGGCTCCAGTAGGCTACTGCTGCTGTGTGGTGTTCTGCACACAAGAATGCCTCCTCCTCCATCAAAGAACAGATTCATTCGTCCAAAGCAAACTTTTTAGTTTCGCTAGTGTGCAGTGAAGATGTTTGTCTGGCTATTTTAAGTCTACTTTTGTGTTTGTGTGTCTAAAACTCTCATACAATATTTAACAATAGGCTTAGGCAGGCTATGCAGCTGTTCTGTGTGCATGCCGCAAGGCGCACATGCACGCCCGTGCACGTGCGTGCGGTGCGCGTACACGTGACGTTCCATGGTACCAGAAAAAAAATCACCATGTCACCACTGCTTAGTTGACCGGAGTCCCCCAGGGCACTATACTAGGTGATTTTTCATTCTTCTCTTGACTGAAAACGGCAGAACTGCTATTTTTTGCTCAATGTCCGCCCCCAGAATAGGGACACTATAGGGTTCACATGGTTACACTGTCATCAACAGCAGGCCTTTTACCCTGAACCCGGTAAAAGGGATAGTTCAGCTACGTTGAAATTGAATGTGGCCAGGTTGCAGCAGTAAACATATCTGTGTCACTGCTGTTTCTCCCAGGGTCTCGGAAGGCCAGAGGCAAATCAACATCAAGATCATTGATCATTTAATCTGGGAAATGGCCCAAGGTTTTGTAATATTTATTCTGTCTTAAATGTCCTTTGTAGCAAAAACGTGGCCACGTTGAAAGACACGCTCGTAAGAACAGGGGTCAATATCCCCATGATTGCCTCCGAGCCGTGCAAAAGGCCTGGTATTGTGCAAATGTTAATTGAAACAAGACACTCCCTCAAGAACATGGTCATTCACTGGCTAATTGAAACTGAAATATGACTTGTGTGAAAAAATAAAAGTGAACCGCATGCTCATAAAAGCCCTCATTAATTTTCATGACCGGGAGAAAATAGAACAAACCAAAATAAGACGATAGACTTCCCCTCACAGGAAAACATCCACGGCATAATGAATGGACAGTGTTGAGCGCTGTAGGATCCCCCAGAAGGATCTTGTTCGGAAGATTCAAAAGTACATCAACACTGTCATCTCGTTTGGACATTAGGCCCCTGAACTTCTCCCTCTGACCTCAGGCACGTACTGTTCGCTGGTGTCTAATAACGTGGCCTCCCTTCCCCTGTGGCATAGCTCAATACACCGTGGAGCATCGATGGCCCAGAGCCATCTAATAGAAGAGTTACGATATTGAGGGGGCAGAAACCGAGAGCTCGAGCGCTGCTCGTGCGGCCTGGAGAGGGACTGGAAGCTGGAGTTTGAAATACATTGTTTTCAACGAGGGCGGCGCAACCACGCAAATAAGGGCAATTCTAGGCATGTGTGCAACATGCCAACTGTTTTAAAAGTATTCTACAGTAACTACTAAAGTCTCTGTAATGTTTATATTGTACGATTACTACAAAACAATCTAAAATAAAGGGATTTAAGATCATTTAATAGAGCCTGGGTCCAATGCATTTCTGCCTATACTTCCGGTCCAGGACTTGTCCCTATTTGTTGTCCCCATTCTCAATAGAAGTCTATGTAGGAGAGCCGGCGCCGCCATTGGACTGGCCCCATGAAGTGAACAGAGTTTTCGTAACTCTGTCTTACTCCATGGCTCTGCAATGGCCTATAGCACACCACGCACTCCTGGCTCTATGAAGAAAAATATTACCGTCAGGTCTTATAGAAAGGCTCCTTATGGAACCTAAAGCAAGGTGTGTGCGTGGGTGCGCACGCGTGGTGGTGTTCAGTCATGAGCGACAAAATATTGCAGTTTGCAGTTGTTACGGAATACATTAACATACAATACAAATCTCTGCCTCTTCAGAGAATGAGAAAGAGAGGAAAGAGGGTGTGAGAGAGGGAGAGAGATTTATTATTGCATTGATTTTCACATCCAAACATTTTTCTGAGAAAAACGTTTCAAATGAGACTATCAATTTCCCCATAACACAATGTTTAAGGAAGAAAGATGTAATCTTGTGAGGACTACTTATCATTTCTATACAGTATGTGGTCCCTGGTCTGTATCAAACAGGCTACACTTGTCTACAACTTACAAAAGGCATATATCACTACTATACATAGTTGGGTACAATTGCAGTGTTTATTCTTGTGCAGTAAGTAGGGATGAAGGGCTGTGATGGCTAATGTAAAGCTATTGTAGTTTATGGCTTGCTAAACACTTTCTCAGTAAGTGTCATTTATCAGCTGGTAATGGACAATTGCCAAGGCATCACAGAAACATGCAGTAAAGAGGAAGTGGTTCAGGATAGCTTGGTTTGAGCACAATTACTAGGATATACTTAGTCGGGCAGAATTGGGCTGCAAGGCTAATTTTGATTTCTGTACGTGTTGGAATTGCAGTTTTAATGAAGTTAGCACAGTAAAATAATGTAAACGAGTGCAGGACATGCTGTCTCTCTTTCCAAGCATTTACACACACTGCAGAATCCTGTCTGAATGCAAAAAGTCAAATTCTACATTTTAACACCCTTTGCATTTTGGGGTTTGGGGTAGGGTTTGGGTAGGGTTTGGGTATAGGGTTTGGGTATAGGGTTTGGGTAGGGTTTGGGTGGGGTTTGGGTAGGGTTTGGGGTAGGGTTTGGGTAGGGTTTGGGTAGGGTGTCGGACTAGTGACCGTCAGGCTCTTGGTATGTCGGAACAAATGTTTTGTTCTATGTCACTACTAACTACTACTCAAATTAATAAAAGAAACCAGACTCTTGGGATGTTGCGCAAACAAACTCCCCTGAAACCTCGGAAGAAAGGGAACGAGAGCCAGATAGAGCAATGAAACACGGGGTGTTTTTAGAAGGGAAGTGCTTCCCTGGAAGAGAGGCGTCGGTAGGAGGAGGGAGTCGGATCCCTGCGTATACGAGCCGTCCGGGGTTGCTCTTTGCACAACGTCTCCATCCCTCACTCCCACTGGAATCTGATGACAAACTAGGTTTAACCTCCCAGCTATGAGGCGCTGGCTCCAGCTTCTTATTGCTCTGCAGGGTGTGGGAGTCAGTTTTCCACCGAGAGATGAATTGTTGTTAGTGGGTCATGATTCAGGGAACAAGATGGTATACGGAGGGATGCTTCTACCCCAGTATACTGAGTGGAGGTGACTCACCTCCACTGATCATCTGGTCATGAAGAGAGCATGTGCTGTAGTCTGTTGTATACCAGTGGTTTAGAGAGCATGTGCTGTAGTGTTGTATACCAGTGGTTTAGAGAGCATGTGCTGTAGTCTGTTGTATACCAGTGGTTGTACATGTGCTGTAGTCTGTTGTATACCAGTGGTGTTCATGTGCTGTAGTCTGTTGTATACCAGTGGTTTTCAACCCTTTTCATATCCAGGCCCATTATTTATTCAGCATTTGAAGCACGGACCACCATTTGATGACATTTACTCAGACCGAAGTCGTAGAATATTTTGTTGTCGTTGGATAAGATTGTCCACAATTCCACGCTGTATTGATGTTGGTACCATAGGAGATAACGGATAACAGGCAAACGGTCAAAATAAAATACAGTCTTTATTCTCTAATTGTGTAGGCTTCTTGTATAAATTTAGTAATGCAGATGTTTAACAATAATTTAACTCTTGAGAGCGTAAAATGAAACCAAATGTCCATTTGGTACACTCAAGAGTTAAAGATCTACAAGGGTCCATTTGATTAACAACTCTCCATCATAGCTGGGGACCACCTGGAACCCCCTCGAGGACCACTGTTTGTTTGAAAACCACTGCTGTCTACATTACATGACAATACAAAAAAAGAAAAAAAACACTTTGCTAGTATTTGAGTGTTTTAAAGATCATTCCTAATGTAAAATCTGTATCAGGTTAGGGTTAGTATTTCATGAAGACATATGCAGTCAACAATCCTGCATGATGCTGTTATTTATGTGCATGTGTGATCATGTGTGTTTGCCGATCTCTGAACGCTGCATCTTGTCCAAGAGGTCCAACCAGTAAGGCCAGGGAGCACATACAGTTCTAAATATATTTAAAAGAAGGGAAAAAACAAAACAAGCCCAATTAGAAGCACTTCAAAGCGTTAGATTTTTCAGTGGCATTTCCACTAGCGCCAGTTCTTTCATCTTGGCCCGCACTGGCCCTCGAGGGTACAGCACTTTAGATGGAGCCAGGAAGTCATTGGTATACCGCGTTGCATTCTGGGATGTAGGACGAGTGGCTATAAGCGTTCACCCAAGGTGAAGGACCACTCTCTGCATGACAGCATTATAGTCACCTTCGCCACATAGTATTGTTTTTCTTGTTGGAGGGAATTTACTTCTGCACCTCTGTGGATTGAAGACTTGTTTATTGAAAATGAGCCGAGAAGCGAATTCCTATTATATTGTTTTTGTATGGGGGGGGGGGGGGGGGGGGGGGGGGGTAACCCCCATGCTACTGTATCAAATAAACTCAGCCGCTCTCTCTCTCTAAACCTTGCCGGCTGGTGCCACGAGCTATCCTTTCACATGACAAATCATTCATATTTCCACCCTCAGCGTTTCCTCCAAAACCACTCCATAGACAAAAGAAAGTAAAAAGTGCTGATGCGGCGCGAAGGATGGTGTTTTCGTAAAAGGGCTTCGGCGTCTCTGTCACAAAGGCTGTCACACACACACGCACACACATAACACACACACACACACACACACACACATAACACACACACACACACATAACACACACGCACGCACACACGCACGCACGCACGCGCGCACACACACACACACACTCACACACACACCACTATCCATTAGCTTTCTGTGGGACAGAGGAAGTGATCTGGGGGCCTTATTGTGTGCTTGGCAGACCTGTGTGTGACTGTGTGTGTGTGTGTGTGTGTGTGCGTGTGTGCTTGCATGCTTGTGTGTGTGTGTGTGTGTGTGTGTGTGTGTGTGTGTGTGTGTGTGTGTGTGTGTGTGGTGTCAGGGCTCTAGTCTGGCTTAAGGAGGTGTTGGGGAGCCTGTGTGGGGGTCTCGAAAGGAAAGCTTTGGCTCCATGGGGACTGTCCTACGATCTGGCCCCTGGCTGGCTGGCTGGCAGGGAAGGCAGGCAGGCAATAGGATGGGGCTGGGAGACCGGGGGAGGAGAAAGAAGCGGAGAGAGAGAGAGAGAGGAGGCGCTAGGCCCGGCTCTTGCCCTCTCGCTGACAGGATCTGGTCAATGTCCTGCTGCCGGGGGTCGCGGCCTGGCTTACGCACACAAACTTATCTCCAGTGCATCTGCCGGGCCGCCTGCGCAGTCAGGCTGTCTCCGCGGCGGGCCGCGAAGCATTTTCCTGCTGGGGGCGAAAGCACGGGAGGGAGGGAGGGAAGATGGTGGGAGGATTGAGGGAGGAAGGGGGGGGGGAGGGGGTGGGCTAGGGGGGGATGCACAGAGAGAGAGAGAGAGAGAGAGAGAGGCGGGGGGACAAAGCATGAGGGGAGAGTGAATGGGAAACTGGCTATGTAGAGTCGCTGCCAAGTCGCTGAGCTATATGGAAAACACGAGCCGCCTCCAGGGTAACGGGACCACTTCTGAATTTCTGCAAACAAAAATAGCTCTGATGTCTGATGGCTGCGACCTTTCTGTTCTCTCTGGCCCCCGTCGCTCTCTCTCGCTTGTCTGTCACGAGGAATTCCCACACGAACGAGCCCCAATGTTCGAACCTAATACGCCTTTGCAAGAACTTTTTAGCTAATATTCTCTACTGTGTGTGTGTGTGTGTGTGTGTGTGTGTGTGTGTGTGTGTGTGGAGCACTGGGGTGAGGGGGGTGGGGGAGGCGGAGCGGCATCGAAATCTAATAATTGAGCGATGAAGCTCAGTGTATTTATCATTCCTTCTCTCTTCGGACGGAGACGACCTTGTGGTGACCAATTGTGTGAACCTCGATCGAGGTCCCATTGGTGGTGAGCCATTTCATCATTGAAACAGCATGCGTTCCCAATTCTCATGACCTAATGCGTCGTAGAATGCCTGAACGTTTGCTGCTTGTGTTTTCTCGTTCTCTCCCGCTCCACTCTTTCTCATCAACAGCACACAGGGAGACATAACAGATTCTGCTTTAGCGGGAGAGAAAACAAACAGACACTTTTAAGTTGTTCTGACAGCGTGACTGAGGGCAGTCTTCCTACTATAAGTAATTGTGATATAACATAACAGATCATTGGATGATGTTTGATGGAAAGAAATAACATAAATGAACAAAACTAAAATAAACAAGGTCTGTGGGTTAGTGCGGTGCAAAGTTTCACTATGGGCTCAGAATCGGCATCGCGCTGTCCAGCTGTGGGATAAAAAGTACTCAAATATCTTTACTTAAATGAAAGTATCAATACTGCGAGAGAAATGTAATACTCTGTTACAAGTAAATGTGCAGAATAAAAAAAATTAAAGAGTAAAAGTACAAAATATACTAAAAGTAAAAGTACCCATTTCACAGGTTCCAAAACCTACGCTATTTTTGCCGGGGAATTTTTTCAGAATAAAGGCGCTAGAGTGCCAAGCAGATGAGGCAGATTTTACCCTGAAAAGCTCCGCCTTTTAATACATTTCCCTCCAAAACCGGGAGGTGAAATCTTCCATTTACTACCTCGTGCTAAACAGTCTGATCTCTCTTCAGAAGCGTTAATATTCTAAACATGATTGATGAAGTCAGAAATTAGGACGGAACATCGCCGTTCTGATCAAAATCACAGACAGCGCCGTAGATTTATAGAGAATAACGAAGATTGTTGGCCCGTAAACCAAGTGAATGGCTGCACGTGCACGCAAAACATTCACGGGAGGGAGGCTTCATTTACTTTTAGTCACATTTTAGTCATCTGAAATGTTTTAGTTTTAGTCGACTAAATGTCATAAGATTTTAGTCGACTAAATCTACAGTTGTTTTTGTCGGGCCTTAATGGTCTCGTAATGGCTGATTTTTCTGAAAATGGCCGATCTACAAGCTCACAACGCGTTGCAGCGTGATGCGTTGTGCGCTTGTAGATCTGCTATTTTCAGCATGCAAGCAAGTGTAAAATGACTTGTGTCTTACTTTATACTGGATCTTTAGTCCACTAGTCCTTTCCTAACATTTTAGTCTAGTTTCTATTTGTTGACGAAATTGTCAATATATTTAGTCTTACTTTTAGTCATCGTAGCTTAGTTTAGTCATGTAGTTTCCATTTAGTTTTTGTCAGTGAAAAAGGATAGTCGACGGACATTTTTCGTCATAGTATTATTAGTCGACGAAATCAACACTGTTATGTAGGTGCATGGCGAGTCCCCAGGGTGCGCTTGTTTTACCCCGCCGCCTACTACGAGTATGGCGGAGCTGGTTACAACTGATACGTTCTGCGTTCAACTGATATGAGGTGAAAGACTGAGGTTGGGGTTATAGGGTTAGATTTACTTGCTTGGTCAAGATGAACACAGCAGAGCACTCCCTACCCCGCTGACAACCAATCACAGGCCGGTTTTGGGACTCGCCACCTATACAGACCCAAATATGGCGTCCGGGAGCGCTGAGCAAGCCGTTGACTATAGCAACGGCCGCTGTCAAAACATTTATTCAACGCGATTGCATTTTATATCATTAAAACGTCTGAGGCACCCCGCGGTTTAATTTGAGGAGTCCGTGTGTAATTGTGTATACATCCTAAATGTTAAAATAGCAAATCTACAAGTGTTGTGATGCTTTGTGAGCTTGTAGATCGGCTTTTTATGTTAATAATCCAAATCTACAAATTAACTAGTACCTACAGTTTTCTAATAATTGTAGTGGAGTTAAAAGTTAGATGTTTGACTCTGAGATGTAGTGGAGTAAAAGTATGTATACTTTTTAATAATACAAAAAAATCTAAGTAGAGGTACCTTAAAATTGTACTAGAATACAATACTTAAGTAAATGTAGCCTACTTAGTTACTTTCCACCGCTGTCCGGACCTGTGGCGCTTGAGGTGGTTCCAGGTGGTCCCCAGGGAAATGATGGAGAGTTGGTAACCAAATGGACCCTTATTAGATCTTAAATTAGATCTTATTAGATCTTTAACTCTTGAGAGCGTCAAATGAAACCAAATGGACCCTCTCGAGAGTTAAATTATTGTTAAACACCTGCACCAGTTCATTTTCAAGAAGTCTACACAATTAGAGAATGTAGATTTTTATGTTATTTTGATCAACGTTTGCTTGTTATCTCTCCTAATGGTACCACATCAATACAACATGGCATTGTGGACAAAGTCTTACAATTTACAATTTAGGCATTTTGCAGACGCTCTTAATCCAGAGCGACTTACATTAAGCAAGAACAAAAAAGCATGGGAATACATCACATAAAAAAGCATTTATCATGAAACATGTATAGTGGAATATCTATATAATGAAACTACATATAAACTATACATAAATACTATACTATGCTATACATATGTACTGATGTGCTATGACTACATACAATGCAATTATAGTGCCGTCTACATAACATGCTATAAGTCTGTATCAAATGATATCTAAGTCTACAGAAATGCTATCTAAGGTCTTATCCAACGACAACAACATATTCTAGATTTTGGGTCTTTAGAGGCTAAATCTCATCAAATGGAGGTCCGTGGCTCGTGGCTCAAATGCGGAATAAATGCCTTGATGTGAAAAGGGTTGAAATCCAGCACTGTTTTATGGTAATCCTGCAGCCTCATAGCATCATAGATTCTGCAAAGCCCTACATGACAGCATACCTGACACTGACACATGCACACACCTATACAGACCTTCCATCCCAGCTCCCCTCATCTGCTCCTCGTTGAGAGGGCCGTTAAAGCAAGACCTTTAACACGCACCGGCCATGGAAGATAAAACCTGCCCATGTCTGTTTACAAGACAAAGTTTAGCCCATGTGACCTCCAATACTAAAAAAAATGCTTAACCACATGAACCCTAGAGTCAGTTCTGGGAGCAGCAGAAGGTACAGTAGCAAGATCTGCAAGGTCGCATTGCATTGAATTTCTGACTTTTTTTCTCCCCTTTTTCTCCCCAATTTAGTCGTTATGCCAATTAATTTATCCCCACACACATGTATGTGTTGTTGGCGTGCACAGACATTTAGAGGGGCAGGTGCTCAAGTGAAAAAAAGGGCACCTTGTGCAGCGCATGGAACCGGCCGGTTGCCTTAATAGTGTGAGATTTATAGATTTTGGGGCATAAATAATATATTAGAAGCTTTTTATCAAGAATTGATCAATGTCACCATGGTCCACACATGTACACTGTACAAAAAATAGTAATAATAAAAAAAGCAGAAGGGCTGTCCAGAGGGCAAAGGGCAGGTACCTAGTCTCTATCTGTGCACGCCACTGATATGTTGTCACTGCTGTTGTATATTCTACCGACTCACCTGCCAGTGAGGAGCCCCCACCGGGAGGATGTTCTGTTGTATCCTACCGACTCACCTGCCAGTGAGGAGCCCCCACCGGGAGGATGTTCTGTTGTATCCTACCGACTCACCTGCCAGTGAGGAGCCCCCACCGGGAGGACGTACTATTGTATCCTACCGACTCACCTGCCAGTGAGGAGCCCCCACCGGAGGACCACCAGAAATATAATGTAATTGGCCGCCGACCCCCATTGGAAAGTATGTTGCCCCAGAAGCAAAGATTTGAGTTAAAAAACGTTCGCTCTGAAAGAATATATATATTCAAAGATTTGGGCCACATTTTCACAATTTTTCAAAAAATTATGAGCTTGTAGATCTGCTATTTTTCAATAGCCAAAGTATAACAATGCTTAAAACACCAAAAGGGGTCCCCGTCCCGAATTGAAAAGCAAAGATAACATAACTTTGACAACAACATACTCACACAGTGATGTTGGATTACCGATCGCAAGTTGCGCATCTCTGCAATTCACACCGTATCAAAATGAATGGAATCCAATGGCTTCCTGAAAATCTAACAAGCCACTGTATGTTTAGTAAATGAGTCAGTCGGTATAGTGATGGTAAGTGAGGCTCAGTGGGTGAATAGGTAGATAGACTCCTGACCTATCTATGGGCCACATGGCTCTGGAACCGATTTAGTTCCTAAGGCTATACTTATACTAACGCTACTTACTTATTATTTAATGGCTGTAAGCCAGACCCAGACCAGTAGGTTGCTTTATGAAGAATGCACAAAAGAAAGGAGTACAGGGATAAAGGAGGTGGTGACCTTTAAATGTGTGTATTCTGTGCGTTGTGATATTATAGGCCTTAGTGTATTGTGCATATGCGTGTGCACGCACATGCGTGTGTCTGTGTGCGTGCGTGCGTGTGTGCGCGTGTGTGTGCCAAATACAGACAATTCCGGGGGTCCTTGACATGAACAAGGTTGAGCACCAACCACTGACATAGAAAAATAGGGTTTTCGGAAAACTGATTTTTTTTAAAGAATCAGCCTCAGGTCTAATATGTCGGCCATGTCAATCTTCCTCATTGATTGTGTTGCATTGATTTGAATTGGTGTCTGCTGACTCTGCCCTGAACAGAGCAGGTCAGTGACAAGTCTGTATTGTGTGAGCGAACGTGTGTGAGTTGGTGTGTGCGTGATCCTGTGAGGGTGCCATGTATTGTGTTGTGTCTGCGTGTTGACCTACAGCATACAGTAAGTGTACGTGCGTGTGTGCGTGTGTGGGTGTGTGTGCAATCAGTGTGTGCACACGTTGAAATGTGTAGCCGCACCAAGCCTCGCCCAAAGTAGGAGGAGAGCACTGTGCACAGAAAGCACAAGGCAGGGTCAACACTGTCTGAACCAGAGAACAAGCTGTGCCTGGCACCATCATCACACACACACACGCGCACACGCACGCGCACACGCACGCACACACAAACTCAAATACATGGTATGCACGCGCACACACACGCACGCATTTACAACACACACACACACACACACACACACACACAAGCGCAACCTTGAGAACTCCTGCCAGGACAGAACAGAATGTACATTAAGGAGGCTCTCTCTCTCTCTCTCCGTCTGTCTCTCTTTCAATCTCTCTCTATCTCTCCCTCTCTCGTTACTCCTCCCATCATCATCATCATCTTCTTCTTCCTTCTTTCCCTCCCTGCTACAGTCAGTGTATGCCCTCCACAGTGCTCTCCACCCTGCTATACATACACATTGCGACAGCAATACCTGGCATTCACCCACTTCTCTCTCGTCGGCACAGAGCCACAGCTGCGGCGCTGATTGGGAGGCAAATCCAGCCCTTCCTCGTTACGGCTATTAGCTTCCAACCATGCAGTGGCAGCTAGTGGCACTATGTACTGCTGCAGGGTTGTTCCCAGTGGTACTACCAGCCCACGTACCGTACTGTAGGCAGGACGGGAGAGCAGCCAAGTGACTGAAGTGACATTGGCACCACTCGGTTCGTTGTAATGTTTGCTCCTTTATGTCAATAACGGGTTAAGGTTGAAGAGCATGGCACACACTCTTTCGCTCGCACGCACGCGCACACAGACACGCACGCGCACACGCATATGCACAATACACTAAGCCTTAGTGTATTGTGCATGTGCGTGTGCGCGTGCGTGTCTTAGTGACTAAGGCCTATAATATCAAAAACACACAGAATACACACATTTAACCCCCCCCCCCCCCATCCAGAACCAAAGAGTTAAAACGTTTGCTGGGAAAGAATATATATTCAAAGATTTGCGCCAGATTTTCACGATTTTCGAGTGCCGCGCTACGAGCTTGTAGATCTGCAATTTTTCAACAGCTAAAGTATAACATAATGCTTAAAACAACAAAGATAAACTAAAATAAATTAAAACTTAGTTTAATCGCTGTTTTGACTTTGAGCATTGGGAGCATAATTTCCTTTTATGGTTAATGATGTTGTCAGGGAGCACTGCTGGGTGCTGCGTGTATTATGAACACAGCACGGTGATTTGATGAAGAATGAGGTGTTGAACAGTCGGCACAGGTCAATGACTGCTGTGGCAGAGACACCTTGGCTGGAAATCTAATTAAATCAATTTCCTGTACCTCTCCTTGTTCATCTTCATCTCCGTCTGCTGCTGTAATAATCGTCCCACACCCTTTGCCATTGAATGCATTCACCCCCCACCCCCCGCCCCGGTGAATTGATTTCCTCAGTATGACAAACATTAATTTTGTGTGTTCAATTAATTGTTAAACAGAATACAGGTAGTATTCTGATTGGGACCAATACAAATTACGACCAATATTTCATGTCTCACACAGGAATTAACAAGTTAAACAAAACTCTTTGCAACATGTGAACCCATAAAGACAAAAGAAAAGTGTAACAAAGAATTACCAAAAAGTTATTAGCCAAAGAAACAATTAAGGTGTCAGGTTCTCCAAGGACAAAATAATAAACAAATGACTAGTACTTTAAAAGTACGTGAGTCTACCGAATCAAACAACACTTTGCTCCATAAGAGGAAAATGGATACAAAAACGAGTCAGTATCTGTATCAAGGTGAGGCCAACCCAACACATCTTCAGACCAAAGCACTGAATGTATACCATCAGCAGCACCAGTGAGAAAATCTACTCTATTTAGGACTGAGGGCTGATTCTAAAAAAATGGCCTCTAAATCCTAAAGGTTTTCTGAAAAACCCATGTTTCTATGTCAGTGGGGCTCAAACTATTTCATGTCAAGGACCCCCCCCCCCCCCCCCCAGAATTATCTGTATTTGGCCGCGGACCCCCATCTGAAAATATGTTGTTCCAGACGTTAAAAACGTTCGCTCTGATTTGCACCACATTTGCACGAATTTTCAAAAATAGCAGATCTACAAGCTCGTAGCGCGGCACTCAGTGCCACGCTATGAGCTTGTAGATCTGCTATTTTTCAACAGCTAAAGTATAACATAATGCTTAAAACACCAAGACCCAAGACCAAAAACACAGGGATGATACTAGTTCAAACAATACCACTACGGTAGCACCAAACACAGAGCCTATATATAGCTTTAAATATACTGTGCGATGAACGATGGTTCCATACCACTATAACAGGTGTACTGCATGTACAAATGACTGGAGCCCATATAAATGTAAAAATGTTGCACGGTAAAAAGCAGGGGCGAAGTTGCCATTTTCTTGTTTATTAGCCTGGGATCTGGTGAGGACAATAATTGATAGCCATATCAGGATGACTTTGACACTTCATCCTTATCTGCACTGCTATCAGGGATATTATCCACCACTTCAGGACTAGGCAGTATAGCACTATAGCTTATCCCCAGCAATACCATTTCACACACGATGAACTTAACCCCCTGTATAGAGGGTATGCGCATGCATCAAGTGAATGGCGAATCGAGTGGCAAATCGACAGGCAAAGTGAGTTTAACATTGCTTAAAGTCATTTAATGCAATTACCGTAGATAGGACTTTTTTCTGTTTGAATGTATGGGCTGTCAAGGCCAGAAAGTATAGTTTTTTGCCACTCAGTAGGCATTCCTGCATAACTTCCGGGTTTGATGCTGATGTCACGCGCATACCCTCTATTGGAAATTAAAATGAATATCGGGGAGCAACATTAATGAACCCAGATATTAACGTGGACATGATGAAGTGGTGCTGTATAGGCTATACATAACCTGATATCATAATAAGTATAATAAGTTTTGCCTTTGTACCTTTTGCAAACGGCTAATAAAGTCAAAATCAATCAATCACTCTTGCTGTCTGATCTCCACTCTACTGTCAATAAATGCAATAAATGTATTTATTAACAGCTTAATAAATACATAAATAGAAAAAAAGATTGACTTTCACCTCTGGGTGATTCAGGCACTCAGAGAGGGGTGTGGCAGATCTGCAACACAAACACATCTACTGTATAGCCAGAGAAAAGCCATTGTGAATGTGTATCTGCGATTGGAGGGTTGTCTGTCTGGGGGTGGGTCTGACTTCATTTCATTGGCGGGAACCCCTTTTGGTGTTTTAAGCATTATGTTATGCTTTAGCCGTTGAAAAATAGCAGATCTACAAGCTCATGTTGCGGCACCGAGTGCCGCGCTACGAGCTTGTAGATCTGCTATTTTTGAAAAATCGTGAAAATGTGGCACAAATCTTTGAATATATATATATATAAACGTTTTTAACTCAAATCTTTGCTTCTGGGGACTACATATTTTCAGATGGGGGGGGCCGCGGCCAAATACAGAAAATTCTGAGGGTCCTTGACATGAAAAACGTTGAGCACCACTGACATAGAAACATTGTTTTTTCAGAAAACCGTTAGGATTTAGAAGCACATTTTTTGAATCGACCTCAAGTCTAAATGCATTAACAGTTCCCTGTTCCTGTGAAAAAGCCAATGTTGTTGTCCCTTTCTTTCCCCTAGCCTGTTGCAGTGCCTGGTGCTATCTCACCACCAGCCCACTCTGTCTGTCTTACCCACACAACCCCCTCCAAATGAATACAAATGAGTGTTTTCATTCTGAGCTAGACACCAAAGTATGTTACCAAAAACACTGGTTTTTCTACTCTTAAAAGGAGCAATATCATCACCAAGAAGAATAAATATGGGAAACTCTCGAGGATGCAATCATGTTGTGGCCAATTTGCTTGTAATGTCTGCAATTTACAATTATTATAAAGTGCTCTAGCAGGAGTCATTATAATAACACTACAAGAAGGACATTTCTTTTGGTTAGAAAACAAGTCATTGGTGCAGGGCTGCTGGGTAGTACACACAGTATATTATGCTCCTTGTGGAGTTGCAAGGACCCAAGTTTAAATCTGACTCCCATCATGTCTCGCATGTCTCTCCTCTCGCTCTCTCTCTGCCCGTGGTTTTCTGTCTCTATACTCGCATATCTAAATAAAAGCGTAAAAATCACACCCGTGTGAACTGAGTGGTGTAATATAGCCTGTCTGACGTAATGAAATCATGTCTGACGTAATGAAATCACACCCGGGTGAACAGGGTGAACATAGCAACCATGCTCATTTTTTCTGCACTAACAAAGCCAGTTGTAGGAGTGGTTTACACCACTCAAAAAGCCAGTTGTAGGAGTGGTTTACACCACTCAAAAATGCCAAATAATAATCTTGAAAAAAACCGAAAACAATTCTTTGGTGATATCACTTTTTTTTTTTTTAAATAATCATTTAAATGTAACACTAAGCTTTACGTCATCAATTGTATTTGTGCAGTTCCACTTTTCTTCATGGCCTATGCCTGATGAACTATAGATTCCAACTTGCTACTTAGAGAGAGAGAGAGAGAGAGAGAGAGAGAGAGAGAGAAAAAATAGATATATAAGCAGCCAAATAGTTCCCAAACAGTGATTTCCTCATTACAGTGGAATTCTGAACAATGCCAAGAACATGTCAGAATATAAAGGAGGGTTGAATAACTTACACCCTGCCTGCCCCACAGTCTGACTGAAAGTATTTGCTAATGTGTTTATGGTTGATATTGCTGGACACTTACCTCAGTGTCAAATCTCTGACCTTATAGGTTTACACTGCATGGTAATGGTGTGTAGAGCTATTTTATTTACAACTTTCTCTCGCTTTCAATCTTAAATAAAATGATATGCTAAAAGTCACTTATCAAATCTGTGAGCCATTGTTTTAATTTTTTCCCCTTTTTCTTTTAAACATATGTTGATATCTTTGTTACTGTACAATACAGTGCAAGGTACCGGCGTGAAAACCTGTGGGCGGGTCCATTTAACATTCTATATATTTTCGAAGATGGCAGACATCACAGTCTGATCGAGCCGGCGTTGTCTTGTGTGTGTCTGCCTATAATCTGAAGGCTGTGCTTCAGTATAAATGTCTTGTGTGTGTCTGCCTATAATCTGAAGGCTGTGCTTCAGTATAAATGTCTTGTGTGTGTCTGCCTATAATCTGAAGGCTGTGCTTCAGTATAAATGTCTTGTGTGTGTCTGCCTATAATCTGAAGGCTGTGCTTCAGTATAAATGTCTTGTGTGTGTCTGCCTATAATCTGAAGGCTGTGCTTCAGTATAAATGTCTTGTGTGTGTCTGCCTATAATCTGAAGGCTGTGCTTCAGTATAAATGTCTTGTGTGTGTCTGCCTAATCTGAAGGCTGTGCTTCAGTATAAATGTCTTGTGTGTGTCTGCCTATAATCTGAAGGCTGTGCTTCAGTATAAATGTCTTGTGTGTGTCTGCCTATAATCTGAAGGCTGTGCTTCAGTATAAATGTCTTGTGTGTGTCTGCCTATAATCTGAAGGCTGTGCTTCAGTATAAATGTCTTGTGTGTGTGTCTGCCTATAATCTGAAGGCTGTGCTTCAGTATAAATGTCTTGTGTGTGTCTGCCTATAATCTGAAGGCTGTGCTTCAGTATAAATGTCTTGTGTGTGTCTGCCTATAATCTGAAGGCTGTGCTTCAGTATAAATGTCTTGTGTGTGTCTGCCTATAATCTGAAGGCTGTGCTTCAGTATAAAGGTCTTGTGTGTGTCTGCCTATAATCTGAAGGCTGTGCTTCAGTATAAATGTCTTGTGTGTGTCTGCCTATAATCTGAAGGCTGTGCTTCAGTATAAAGGTCTTGTGTGTGTCTGCCTATAATCTGAAGGCTGTGCTTCAGTATAAATGTCTTGTGTGTGTCTGTCTATAATCTGAAGGCTGTGCTTCAGTATAAATGCCTTGTGTGTGTCTGCCTATAATCTGAAGGCTGTGCTTCAGTATAAATGTCTTGTGTGTGTGTCTGCCTATAATCTGAAGGCTGTGCTTCAGTATAAATGTCTTGTGTGTGTCTGCCTATAATCTGAAGGCTGTGCTTCAGTATAAATGTCTTGTGTGTGTGTCTGCCTATAATCTGAAGGCTGTGCTTCAGTATAAATGTCTTGTGTGTGTCTGCCTATAATCTGAAGGCTGTGCTTCAGTATAAATCTCACACACCAAAAGACCTGGGCTGACCCTCGGAGTTAGCCTTTGTTTGGCAGACGCCTTGCCCCCCTTTAATCTTGTGAAGAGATAAATCCTTTGATGGACCTGGCCTGACTCAGTTGAAAGTGCTGCCCAGCGCTGTCCATAGATCACCGTAATACGCCATGTTTGATGTTTGGGGGGGCTGTGGCATGCGGGTGGGCTTCCCTTGCGACCTGTATAACAGAGTCATCAATCCTCGGCCACAACCGCAGACCCCGCCTCTCCACCCCTCTTGTCCAGACCCCCACCCCCCCACCCCCCGTACTTTAGCCATGTACCCAACCACAGCAGCCCCCCAGACCCTGCCCTCTTGACCACGAGAGCTATCACACACAACCTGGATAAGCAAGCATATCTGTCTGTCTCAGACACGGAGACGTCAGGCTTTTCTCACACACACGCGCACACACACGCACACGTGCACGCACTCACGCACACACAAATCTCAATTTTCATTTTTGCCATTATTCCATTTATTATCTATCCTGTACCTACATGCAATTTACAATCCATGCATTTCCCATAATTTATAGATCATCAGACATTTTGACAGGTTGAACAGCACCGTTGCATTTAGGGGTCACCGTGTGCCAGGCCAGGCCAGCATGGACATTTAGGTGTCACCGTGTGCCAGGCCAGGCCAGCATGGACAACTCCTGTTACTGAAGATAAATAACATTTAGGTGTCACCGTGTGCCAGGCCAGGCCAGGCCAGCATGGACAACTCCTGTTACTAAAGATAAATGACTTCATGCTGGCACGCAAACCCAAAACGAGACACACCCACACCGTTAATGTTATTACCTTCATCTGAGGTTTATGCGCTTTAACCCATTCTGTACAGTGGTGTTTTAACAATTTTATACTTTTAGCTATTGAAAAATAGCAGATCTACAAGCTCGTAGTATGGCTCGTAGTGCCGCTACAAGCTTGTAGATCTGCTATTTTTGAAAAATCGTGAAAATGTGGCGCAAATCTTTGAATATATATTCTTTCAGAGTGAACGTTTTTAACTCAATGTTTTGCTTATTTTTTTTTGGGGGGGGGGGGGGGTCCCTGGAACAACATATTTTCAGATGGGGGTCGGCGGCCAAATACATCTAGTTCTGGGGCTCCTCGACATGAAATAGTTTGAGAACCACTGACATAGAAACATATGTTTTTCAGAAAACTGTCGGCATTTAGAAGACATTTGAAGAATCGTCCCCAGGCCTAAAAGGGTTAAAATGGCTGCTGTGAAAAACAGGGGCTCCATATATCACTGAGAAGTAATGATGAGTCAAAATGCAGTGAGCACATCGTTTGGATTGCGTCCAAGTGTCATCTAAATGAGCCTGATTGAACCGAGGTGAACTTCAGGCAGCTCTTTAGATTCCACTGATAAGAACCTCACTAGGCCCATTAAGCGGCAAGCAGTGGCAGAGCGAGAGAGCTCCACATTACATGCACCGGTCCCTCTCTCTCTCTCACTCTCACTCTCACACTCTTATCTAAATCCTTCATTAACACATGCCTAATCTGAACACCAGCAGCTAATTTTGATAGATTTAGGTTCTCCACTGCAGGGGCCTATATGGGAGTATAGTATACTCTCGGGGTCCAAAAGTCAAACGATAACAAATTAAGTCATTAATGCCTACTTGAGATCGAAATAACTCGTGTTACTTTAAAGGAGTTCACTGCAGAGTCTTTCATAATGTTATAAAACGGTGTGTGTGTGTGTGTGTGCGCGTGTGTGCGTGTGCGCGCGCGTGTGTTTGTGTGTGGTGTCTCATGCATGCATGCATAGTGTGTCCCAGCAAGACCAGCTATGGCAAGTGACAATAACACCTCTGAAATAGCATCGAAGGCATTTTAATTGCTTTACCCTGCGATGACTCAAAATGTTATTGATACTGTAGTACGAAAAAACAAAAGGGTGAAAACTTTCCCAGTACTTCCCCCACTATTAACAAAAACATTACAATCATATCCTTTATAGTTGGGAGTGTCTGTCATTGACATAGTAATTCCATGGAAGTAGTTTTTAACACACACACACACACACACACACACACACACACACACACACACACACACACACACACACACACACACACACAACAATAGAATAACACCTGGATGCCAGAGCTATAAACTTTACACACAATAACCATCCTTTTTTCCACATTCATCTCTTGAATCCCCTCCTCACTCCTCCTTTCCATCTTCTCCTGGGTGTTTAATTATCAACACCACTTATTACTATAATAGACCGCTTGTACACGAACCTCGTCCATTACCGCCTCTGCCTGCCATTGTTTCTACCTCGCGGGGTAATTTATGATTCACTACTTGACATGTTTTTCTTTAATCAATTTGAAAGTAATAGCGGAGTCATGTGCATCCAGACTCACAATGAGGTGCCGAAGCACTTCATGTGTAGGAAGCTTCACACAAACACAGGAAGCTCCGTGTTTCTCGGTGAGGCCATGAGTCTGAACCGCAGCCAGCGCTCCAGGGACTGATGGAGCGCTCAGATTAACTGCAGTTAAAGGACCTGCCGTTCCCAATACGGTATTGTTGTCCAGGGCTGAATGCTTGCAAGGCATCTGAGTTGTGTGCTGCGATATAGGGGTTCCCAAACTTTATAATGAATTGCATTTTTATAGCGCTTTTCCAAACTTTACAATGGTTCATTCATTCAGACATTGGGAGGTGAAGCGGCGAACAGTCGACGCCAGCGTCCTCACATTCACACACCAATGGTGGCAAGCTCACACCGACCGACTCATTGGAGGCAATGTAGGGTTCAGTGTCTTGCCCAAGGACACTTCGACATGTGGACAGGAGGAGCCGGGATTCAAACCGCCGACCCCGGGGTCATTGGACGACCTGCTCTACCTCCTGAGCCTCCTGATAAAGAGCGGCTGTGCCCCAAAAAAGAGAGATTTGGTGTCTCCTCCGAGACCCAAACTTAAAGCCCCCAAACTACACCAAAGGGTCGCCATGCAACTCCTTGGGTCCAAACGGTTGCAAGGAGTTGCATGGTGACCCTTTGGTGTGGTTTAGGGCCATTGAATTCAACCAGTTGAATCACGTGGGACGACGTGGGTCAACGTGCAACAGGACATATCACACCACTGGGACAACGCTACGACGACCCTTTGGTGTGGTTAGGGCTTAAGGATTAACCACTTATTACACTAACATGACTGAGAGGTCATTTTGACCTATTTTGAGATTTTGAAGTTGATTCTCTTTGCCCATGAAGCTTTCAGACGGTTCCCCTTCCATGACCACCACCATCCATCATCATTACATCATCTCAGAAGGTTTTGACATCTGAAACATTTTCTAAATATGAATTTAAGCACATGCTACTTCTGTCACATTTTACTTCAGTCATGCTAGTGTTGGTGAATCCAAGCTAATAGAAAAAAATATATATAGCCTATATATATCTGCCTAACGATGATGTCACTGGTTTCTGAACTGCCCACAGCCCTCCTATGAGACACAGACCGAGTAGAAACTAATTTTGCCATTTTATCATGAACATTAGTGAGGACCAATTATATGAAGATAGGTTGAAAAGTGGTGCTTTAAGCTCTATTTAAAAATAAGAATGTGAAAAACAGCCAATCTACAAGCTCAAATGTGAGCTTGGTTATTATTTAGGCAATTAGGCCTACTGCAATATAGAAATATTCTGTTACAAGTAAAAGTTCGGAATTCAAAATGTACTTGAGTGAAAGTTATAACCAAAATGATTTATTTAAAGGTTTATTTATGGATTTAGTTATTATGGGACTTTTATATATTTTTTGTACAATTCTGAAATATGCATGAATATTTCTATTTTAGAATACTTTTTTTCCCCCCACCTCACCTTTTCCCCCTCAGGACCCATACAAATGTGTCAGGAACCCAAAGATGGGTCCTAACCCATCGTTTGGGAAGCACTGCAGTCCAATCCATGCAGCATGACGGCTTATTTGAGTTCTGCAGTTGCATTCTGCAGTTGGAGCAGGACTGCAGTCTGCAGTCTTCACTGCCCTTTGAGTTATTCACAGAGCAGAAGCATGCAAGATTGTGACTCCTGTCGATTGTGACTCCTGTTGACCAGACAGTAGTAGCCTTGTGGTTAGAGTGTCCGCCCTGAAACTGGGAGGTCGGGGGTTCGATCCCCGGCCGGGTCATACCAAAGACTGTAAAAAATGGGACCCAGCCTCTTCTCGGCATCAATGGGTTGGATTGGGGGTCATATCAACCAATGATTCCCGAGCGCTCCAAGAGATGGGTCAAATGCGGAGAACATTATTTCACTGCTGTAACGTGTGTGACTAATCGTACGACTTTGACTTTGATGATGTCAAGGGGAGCCAGTTCAGTGTAAAGATACAAGGAGGCCGAGTTGTCCGAACTCTGTGTGCTTACATCACTAGCACAACAGCTGTATAGGTCTTGGTGGATGACTCATTAAACTCATTAGGGGAGGCTGTGTCATCAACCATAGGGATATTAAACTGTAGGTTCAGCTGCACAAGCCACCTAATTTAGCTGTTAAAGTTTATGATGGGTTGGTATAGCCACTACATAGCTACTACTTTAGTTTTGTATATTGTAATAGAAAATTCACTTGTTTGCCAAAAATGAACAATTGTTATCCTTGTGCCTGTAAGAAGTCACTATGACTCAACAAAGTTGAGTTCTTTGTCACCAAAAGAACAGCTGAGCGGCTGATTTGTAGTACAGCAGAGACATCCAGTGGTGAAAAAGGACATTAATATGAGAGATTTACATTAAAGCCATTAAATTCAATATTTACATTCAATTTACATTCAATGTATTCAAATAGAGTTCAGTAAGAACAGTATTTAGTGTCATTCTGAGACCCAACAAAACAGTATGGTTACAGCACTCAACCCTTTCAGTCTGTGAATGATCCCTCCCAAATATGGCTTGAACTTTCAACTGGGGACCCCCCAAAATGATCATATGTGTGAACTGGGGACCCCCTACCCTGACAAGAACTTTGAATTGTAGGAGTTGAGGCATTACATTTAGTTTGACTCTGTTCCACAGATAAACATTGTGAACCATACAAACTTATTGCCTTTCTCCAGTTTGCATACAGTTTGTTGATTACTTTTAAAGCAGCAATGGTCTTTTTCATTTCATTTTTTGTATTGTATTCAAATAGTAAAGTAAAAGTACTCATTGTGCAGAATGTCCCTTCAAGTTATTTTTTTAAAGTTTGTAAATAGCAGATCTACAAGCTCACAATGCGTCGAATCGCAACACATTGTGAGCTTGTAGATTTGCCATTTACAAATGGCCGAAATGTATATAGTGCTGAAGTGGTTAATGTATGTTTTGTAATAACAATCAAAGTCTACAAAGTAACTAGTATTAAACTAAAGTGTTCAAATACATAGTAGTGGAGTAAAAGTAAAACATTTGGACCTGGAATGTAGCGCAGTCGAAGTAAAAGTAGACTATTGGAAACACTCAAGTAAAGTACAAAATAAATACCTCAAAACCGTAATTAAGTACTTGTCTTAAAGGACCACTTCAACACTTTTCATCCTATCTTCATATAATTGGTCCTCACTAATAATCATGATAAAATGGCACAATTCTTTTCCTACTCAGTCTGTGTCTCATAGGAGGGCTGTGGGCAGTTCAGAAACCTGTCCACCAGTGACAACATCGATGGTTGCAATGCGAAAATGGAAGCCATCGTTCTCACGATAATATAAATCTAAACATTTTTGTAAAAAAAATCTTCCTAACAATGATGTCACTGGTGGATGTGTGTCTGAACTGCCCACAGCCCTCCTATGAGACACAGACTGAGTAGGAAAAAAATGTGTGCTATTTTATCATGAACATTAGTGAGGACCAATTATATGAATATAGGTTGAAAAGTGGTTAAGTGGTCCTTTAAGTAAATGTACTTATAGTTACTTTACACCACTGTCTGGGTTTTACAGCCAGGACAGATGTGAAACAGCTGGTGTGGCGTGTAGGAATTAACACGAGCCACGAGATGGCGTGTGTAATCAAATGATTGAGAAAGCGAAACGGAACGGAACACTACCCCCATCAAGCCGACAGGTGGCGCCGTTGTTTAAGACTGGCTGACTTGCATATAGGGGGGGGGGGGGGGGGGAGATAATGTAAAAAATATTGTTTTACAGCCAGCCCCTTCCTGTCAACATTCATTGATCATTGTGCAGCATCTAACTGATGCATGTGTGAATGTTGCTGCACTACGTTGAGCTGCTTTTAAAAAATGTATTTATTTACCTTAAAAAGCTTTAGGTTTCAAATTCACTTCCTCATGTTCCGAAATGCTGCAAAAAAATACAGCTAATTGCATTGCAGCAATCGCACCACCACCAATACTTAATTCATTTAGACTAATTTAGACTGCCATGCATTCAATGGGACTACGTGTGTTGTGTTTTTATGTAATTCTTTTTGGCATACCCACCCTGGCTGTCACAGTCAGAATAGATCGAGGTGGAGGGAGGCATGGCCAGGCAGGAAAATAAAAAAAAACACGTATCCCTCAGAGCCTATTGGTCCATTTTTTCACCCCTTGTGCTGCCACAATACAGCGCACCACGTGACACCCACCCCCCCTCCCCTGTTTTTAGCCAGTTTTAACGCATGTGCTTTAAAAGACAACACAGCAGCAGCAGGGCCAACTGACAGCCAGTCATTCACCCAACATAACAATCACGATTAACACAATCATGGCGTTTTTTAAAATGTCGCCACGGTCAGATAAGATCGCTTGAGGAGTCGAGGTGAGGAGGACTCGCTTTCCTTAAATCAGTGGGAGAAGTATAGACAGACAGACACTAAAGCGGACCATGGCGGCGGCTGCCACGAGCAGCAGCAGCACTGTAGTCTCCACGATCGGCGCGCTCCAGATCAAGCAGCATTCCAGCAGCATCGAGCAGCAGAGGAACAACAAACAGCAGCAGCGCATAGACCCGAGGCGGAGGCAGGCGGCGCTCTCCTTCCTCAGCAACATCTCCCTGGACGGCCGGCCGGTGCAGGATGACTCGGAACTAGTGGACAATAATCATCACGAGGACAACACGTCCTCCGTTGGCGTTGAGGCCAGTAGGACTACTAGTACTAGACAGAGCCTGGTTTGTTGTTCCCCGGCGGCGGCGCACGGTGTTGGTGTTGGTGGTGGTGCCGCCCCGCCGCCGCCGCCGCCCACGGCCGCCCAGGCACTCGCCGCTGCAAACCAGGCTCTCCTCGCTGGTACCACTAACACCCACCGGGCTGCTCCTTTTGGCACGGCCGGGGCCGCCCACCACTACCACCACCTCCTCCACCACCTCCACCACCCACCTGAGGCGGAGGGAGATGCGTTCGCCGCCGCCGCCGGCGGGCCTCTTCCTCCTCCTCCTCCTCCTCCCTCCTCCGCGTCGATCTTCAGCTCGCCTTTCTCCGCCGTGCCGCCCGCGACCAGAGGGAGGCTGCAGACCTACACTCAGGGAGTCGTGCCCGTGCCCTACTCCTCCTCCAGACAACCGGCCCAGCAACAACTGCAGAGCATCAGCTGTCTGGAGGGAGGACAGATAGCAGCCAACTCTGCCATTGAACTGCAGAGGTCAAGGTAAACGCTGTGCCCTGCCCTGCCCTGCCGTGACCAAGTGTATAGGCTACTGCACGGTCAAGTTTATAAAGCCTCATTTATACTTAAAGGACCACTTCACCACTTTTCAACCTATCTTCTTCATATAATTGTTCCTCACCAATAATCATGATAAAATAGCAAAAAAAAAATCTACTCAGTCTGTGTCTCTTAGCAGGGCTGTGTGGGCAGTTCAGAAACCCGTCCACCAGTGACATCATCGATGGGGAATCCAAGTTAAAAAAGTTGCAATGTGAACATGGAAGCCATCATTCTCACTTAACTGCCCACAGCCCTCCTACAGTATGAGACAGACTGCCCAAAAATGGTGGTATTTTATCATGAACATTAGTGAGGACCAATTATATGAAGATAGGTCCTTTAAGTTGCGTGACTTGTGTCGAGCTCAGTATAAATGGCAGATCTACAAGCTCACCAGCATAATATCTGCTATTTACACCATTCAACAAACACCAGCAGACAACTACGTAAGCATAAATGAGGCTTAAGAGAGAGCGTGCATAGTAGTGCTGAATGTAATTAGCTTAAGAGCAATTCTATAACGTGATTAATGTGCACAGACAGACAAATCCTCTGTGTTGAAGCTGCAATCCCTACGTTTTACGTCCTACCCACGATTAGAAGCGTGCATGCTCTTCCCCGTGGGAGACCGTAAACGAGACGACAAATCGTTGCTGTTGGGAGGAAACCTCATAACTCAATTTTATTTTCTCCAAAAGTCTGTGCTATTATTGAACACCCTTTGCGTCTGTGTTGTTTCGAAAATATTGAACCAATGGAAAGTAGTAAAAAAAAACCTCATTGGACAAAACCTCTTAACTCCATTGGACCCTCAAACTGTCTGCTAAAACAGCTAACTCCACCACCTCTCTCCTTCTTCTCATGCAAGTAATTGACAATATATAAAGTCACAACAACAACTTTGATGAGGTAGTATTGCATCGTTAAAAAATATGAGGTTTTCTTAATTTCCCTAAAAATGTATATTTTTAATTTCCTGAAAAATGAACATTTTGGAGTTAGGTGGTTTCTTCCCGACAGCAACGAAATACAAGACGGAATCCCCACTTGGCCAGAGGGGAGGTTGCTCTCTCTCTATTGTCGAGCAGTAGGTAGGTGTCCTAACCCGACACCATGGGTCTACATTTCTTTGCAATGGAAGACAGGGGAGGCCAACTCCAACCACTGCAGATGTAGCCTAGTTCAGTGGTTTTCAAACGTTTTCATGTCAAGGACCCCCAAATCGACATTTATCAGCCCGCCCCATGTGAAAAGCTATGCGAGGGACCCCCATGAGAGAAGATTTTTTACAGCTCTAGCAGTGATGCTTCCATTTTAATTCAAAGGACCCCCAGTTTGACATGCATTAGGCTACGGACCCCCATTTAATGGCATTTCTATCTCTGGGACCTCAATTTATATTGTAAAATCAACCAAATCATTTGTACACTCCACTCAGAGTTACAGACTCATAAGGGTCCATTTGGTTCCTAAATATCATTTAGCTAGGTACCCCCTGGAACTCCCTAAAGTACCCCTAGGGGTCCCCGGACCCCACTTTGAGAACCAATGGCCTAGTTATAGTTTAATAATATAGGCCTACTCTACTACCATATTTTAACACAGAGCATTTACTGTGTGATGTGTGTTTGTTTTGTTTATTAATATTGACTAGAGTAGACCTGTACGTGCCTGTCGCAGTCGGCCACCGGCCTACTTGGAAACGATGCAATTTGGGAACCTAATGATATACGTTGTCATAGCACCCGTTTTAACTGTCAGCCGTGTCCCACATGGAGATCTGTGTATGTGCCTGTGTGTGTGAAGACTGTACTTGGCAATCAACTCGGCCCACTGGCAGAGCCTGACTGGTTGAGCCTCAATTGGCTGAGGCAGAGGCTGGAAATTGCACAGGTGAAAGGAGTTGGCCTCATTAGGCCCACTGGCAGAGCCTGGCCCAGGTGAAAGGAGTTGGCCTCATTAGGCCCACTGGCAGAGCCTGACCAGAGCCTTTTGTGGTAGTTCTGGAGAACCGTGGGTCTGACCGACTCGATACCTGGCACTGCACTCCCTGTGGGGGTGTGGAACGCGTGTGTCGGAATGTGAAGTCGGTGGGTCAAACGGTTCTCGAGTTACGTGCATTACAACCGTACGCACAGGCGTACGTACGCACGCAGAGACGTGGCGCATTTATAGTAGGATGTCTCAAGTTTATCTGCAGGATCTGCATCTGGAAATGATTAATTCAATTTTACTCGTCCCTGACTGTATTATAGAATACCCAGGCTAGGCCGAGTTTTCCCAAGAGGATTGTAATTGCGAACGGTTTCGAGAAAGTCTTCTAGAGACTGTCGAAAATCTGGAAAATATTTCTTCAGTTGTCACATTTCATTGCAAAAAAATATAGGCAAAATGACTCCTACCATCAAATGGTTCACCACCATCAGTGAGAAGAAAAAGCCCATTATGCTTTGTTTTTAGTTATTCCTTTTTCAGTTATTTTAGTGACCTAAATGAATGAAATGATTTTGGTCCGATTAATCTGACAGCTGTCTGAAGACTTCAAGAGGAATGACATCAGCTGTTTGCGCTTGCTTATTTTCCGCATGCAGGTGCACGTGGCCTTGTGACTCAGTTGGTCCGTAGAAAGACAAACATGATCACAAGTCTAACAGCTGAGTAACCTAGTTCTCTGTCAGGCAGTTCTGTGTGTACCTCACATTCCAAAATATGCGGCATCTCTCTCTTCGTCTCCCTCTCTAATGCTTGGTCTTTGTCTCATAGCCTCACATACTGTGTGCATATACAGTATGTGATAAACGCAGGTGATGGATCGCACACGGTGGCAAGAGTCAATTTAAGTTGTTTTTATTTCCTACAGAGCAGATGAGACGGACGTTTCGGCTGTCCATCTTCATCAGTTCATCAGCCTTCATCACACTGATGAAGGCTGGACAGCCGAAGCGTCCGTCTCATCTGCTATGGAGAAAATAAACAAAATATATATATATAAAAAAAAAAATATATACAAAATAATTTAAATTTACTCTTGCCACTGTGTGCAACCCATCACCTCCGTTTTTCCGTGATGATATTTTGAGTGGGTTGTTAACGCACCAGTTGTCAGAGCGTGGTGGTCACAAGAAAAGTTATATATACAGAAGGGCTGCACGATATGGGGGGAAAAAATCATATCTCAGTATTTAGGAAAACTAAACATTATTCAAAAAGTCGCATAATAACAAGTCAATATCACTCTTAATTTTAAGTGCTATTGGGTTCCCACATTTGCAATTTGATATTCTAAGTGTAGCAACAATGAAAACTAGCATGGATGGGATGTTGCTGGCTTTAGAAGTGGTCGATACAGTTGCCTTTTTGCGATACTGACATTGCGCATGTTCACACCTCGATAATGATACGATAAGGATATAATGTGCAGCATTACAGTATGTGTATAGTGCACTATGATATATTCTAGCCTGTTAATCCATTGAGACCTGGAGCGCATCCATGTCACGTTAGCGTTTAACCACATTAACCATTAACCCATTTTGGGGCGGGAACCCCTTTTGGTGTTTTAAACATTGTTATAATTTAGCTATTGAAAAATAGCAGATCTACAAGCTCATAGCGCGCCACCGAGTGGCGCGCTATGAACTTGTAGGTCTGCTATTTTTGAAAAATCGTTAAAATGTGCCTCAAATCTTTCCGAAAATTGTCATGATTTAGAAAACTTTTTTTTTTTAATTTCGACGTCAGGCCTGAATGGGTTAATATATTTGTCACTTCAAAACATGGCCCCCACACACCTGCTGTCACCTTGGTCTCATAGACAGTAAACATCCTGTAACTGTACACCTACACATTTAGCCAGTCTCGTAGCGCTACAGTGTGAATGTGTATTTGTGTTGTGGCTCTTTGTTTACGCTCCCCATTGGAAGCACAGGTGGACGTGCTCGCTATGCCACAGAAGGACAACAGTCGGTGGGGGGGGGAAATGTACTCGCAGTTTTTTTTTTACCTAAGTAAAAGTATCAATACTGCAGCAACATACTGTAGAACTACTCCGTTACAAGTAAAAGTGTGGAATTCAAAATGTACTTGAGTTAGTACAAGTGCAAGAGTATCGGCATCAAAATGTACGTAAAGTACCAAAAGTAGTCACTATGCAGAATGTCCCATTTCAAGTTTTCAAATACTAATAAAAATACTTTGAAAATATCGGCTATTTTCAAATGGCCAAAAAGTAACTATTAACTAATGTTTTCAAATAAATGTAGTGGAGTAAAAGTACAATATTTGCCTCTGAGATGTAGTGGAGTAGAAGTCAAAGTATTGGAAATACTCAAGTAAAGTACAAATACCTCAAAATTGTACTTGCAGTACTTAAGTAAATGTACTTTACATTAGTTTACACCACTGACAACTCAACTGTCACTTGCAGTCAAAGCGTGGCTCCCTCACTGCCAGTACCTGATGACAAAATCCTCTCGAATCCAGTTTTCTTTACTGAGAGCTATTCTCTTGTCCTCTCTTGTGGGGCCAGACTTCACAGGGACTTATTGTTTCTCGATGAAGCCGATCAGGAGCATTATTTACACTGATAAGTCCTGCGTGTCGGTTTCGCCTCACTCCGAGAGTGTGCAAATACACTCAAGGGTCCATTTGTAGGCTCTCAGAGATGAATGTAGCACTGTGCTACCCTCCTGACTTCATGGAAATCACATTTACGTAGAATGCCTTCATAAACAATTGCCATACTTGTAAAAAATGGTGCTAATAATAATTGCAATAGAGCGTCACAACGTGTCATAGAGCTTCACATACCATAATGTTTTTTTGAATTCCACACAGTATTCATTTATCCATTTGTAACAGAGTTTACACATTTAACCAAATGGGTCCATTGGGTTAGATTTGTGCACTGTCAGTGTTCAATGAACACGCAGGATTTTACAGGTTTTTTTTTTAACTACAGTTCTTCACCATCAAGAATGTTGCACCAAAAACAAAACGCAATATGATACCATGAATTCCCACCCTCCCAACCATAATGTTGCGTTCATGTCCTCTTTGCTCCTCCATGCTTGTTGTACAGTAAGGTAATACTTTTTACTGGTCAAATATAACATTGTCCCCTTGTTTTGGAATGTGCTTGGAGAGAGGACATCCATTCTATGCAAGCAGAATTCCAAACCGTGGAAGCAAAACAACCTGTTGATGGAGCGCTGCCATATTCCACGGTGCACGCCACTGCCGTCCGGCCGCTCCGCACAGTGCCCGGTCTTGTTTTCCCAGGGCAGCTGGTGGAAAACGTGTCCAGAGAGGTCCCTCGCTGAGACAGGCAGGATGCCCAGGCTTTCTGAGAAGCTGCCTGGCTCTCTGCAACGGCACTCTCTGTCCTCGGCTTTCCTCTCCCAGGGGGAATCAGGGACACGCTCTTTCTTTTCGGGCCTTTTCGCCCCACACTTCTGCTCCCATTCAGGAAGTCGACGTGCTTCCGATGTGCTTCCAAGGGGAGCCAATGCTCGCTTAAAACCATCCTCATCTGATTCTAATGCACTGAAATAATAGATGGTATCACAGTTCTTTTCCGCTTTAATTTATTCTACTGTATTATTATTCTACTGTACATATCGTTGCTGTTGGGTGTAAACCTTGTATGTCCAAAATGTTATGTTCCAATGGATCCGGTGTAGTTACATTACAGTCACTAGTCTCGCATAGCCAGACAACTATACCACAATCTGCGAATGCTATATAGAGTCTGGAACTACACCTACACAAAATCCGAGAAAGGAAGCTGCCATTTCCGTTCACAATATATATTTATATATATATATATATATATATATATATATATATATATATATATATATATAAATATATATATTTTAAAATATCTTTCCTTTTTATTTTTTTATTTCCTTTTCTGGTAAGCAACAAGCTATAGATGTAGATATAGCTTAGATGATTTCTATTTATATTAGGATAAATGTGCACGGCTGTAAAGACGAAACCTAAGTGGGGAGGAGGCTCCACTTCCGCTTTATATTTGACTCATGATAGAGCTTCCGTTGCTCCAGACTGTATGACGGAAGCATTTTGAAATTGCGAGAGGCAACAGTCTAGCAACACGATACTACATAGTCACAAGCTCTTGTTAATAGCTTTTATTGGTTAGACACAAAGCTACCACTTTGTAACTGGCGTCCCTTATTTTGGGCATGTTATTGATCACAGGCGAAGATTGCACATCTATTACTATAAGCTCACATCGTGGCGCACTGTGAGCTTTTAGATCGGCTATTTTCGCTGCTTTAGTGCTTTTAGTGAAATGGAGAGATACGAGTTTTCTGCCTGACAGCAATGGTACAGTATGTACATGTAGCACAATCTACAGTGTTCACAACTGTCCTCGTCAGACAGCAAGGTGTGCGACTCCCATCTTCGGTTCAAACAATGGCATTCCGAGTCTCTTCACATTCTTGCTTTGTTAGGTCATTTTCTTTGTTGCGTCATCGTCAGGAAGCACTAAAACATGTACTGTAATTTTAACAACGCTGTTTTAGCTTGAGCCAGCAGAATCTGCGGCTGTAAAAACAGGCTGCGCAGACCCATTATAATGGTCATTCTGGAGTTTTGTGCATTTGAGTCACATCCTTTCTGGTCGAGGTTGGATGTCGTCCGCTGAAGTCATGGCTGGCACGACCACAGGGTTATATAAGAATGCTTAGTGTTCCTTTCTGAATCGTGCAATGCCTTGAACTGTCAGTAAATGGCTTGAGACAGCCAGAGGTTATGTTTAAATGGGCCATAATCAAAACCAGACGGGCAGTTACTATTAAGATAAGATAGAGCTGCACACTTGGACTGGGCTCAGGGGGTTTGTATCGCTTTGTGCTTGTTGCAAAATAGAAAGACCACAAATGTTGACTGGCTCTGTGTCTCACCCTAAACGAAACGACTTGCAGTATATGTCGTTAATTTGAGGGTGCAGTCTGTTTCTCTGTTGCCAGGAAAAATATATCGGTTTGTTATAAGTTGCACACAACCCAAACCTGTGAGTATACTGATGTTTTTTAGGCCTAAAAATCTGTTTATTCATGGTTTCTTTTCTTTTTTCCCTTTTTTCTTTTTAACAATAATTGTATTTTTGTTGGCCCTGGCTGAAAATTGTGAGGAGAAGCTAGAACATTGGATCTTTTTTCCACTCAGCCAACTTGCCAATGAAACGGAAGACAATGTCCATGGCAAACTGCCAACAGGGAGTGCGTGTGAAACAGTTTAATCTCCAACCTCTGAGTGGTTCACATTAATTCTTGAACTCAGAGAGGCATGGCATGCATGCCTGACAGGCTGAATATCAATAGATTTTCGTTTTGATTTGAAGAAGTGTTTTCAATCGACTGGAAAATCGGGGTCTATAATAAGGAGAAATGTATCCACTCTGGAATTTCTGGTGATGCGTATCATGTGTTATGAGTTTGCGCGAATCACTTGGAGGCAACGATATTCATCTTGAGAGATCCTTGTTGTTGGTGAGGCCATTGAGCTTTTTCTGGGCTTCCTTTTTGAAGCATCCGACCAACTCTCCTTAAAACGTCAGGCTGTTGGACAGCTGCTGTCTGATGATCCAACCTCCGTGAGCTGGCAGCCATGCATCAGCCTCTCTCCTCCAGTCTCAAAGTATACGAGTGGTCTGGTCTGGTCCGTGTTATTGTTCCTGTGGTTTCTACTTGCCTGGAAAACATTCTTTGCCCCCCCTTCCCCCCCAAAAAAAAGAACATGTCCTGCTGTTCTTCATCTGCAGTGGCTGAATCACAGTCCTAAACTCTTAAGTAGCACTTAGCCAACTAGTGGCCCCGGTCGTGAATTGAAAGGCTTTCCCCACATCATGCCAGGCAGTGCCTTGTTGAACTGGAAGCTCGGACTGCCCCCCCCCCCCCCCCTGTGCCAGCCAGGTCGTTTTTAGAATGGTCCCTCACTGGATGAGAACGACAGCAGTCCAGTGAGGATTTAGATCTATGCCAAGATTTAGAATGTGAAAGTCCGAACGTTTACTTTAAATTGAAAAGGATTGATTGCTGTAATGTCGATCCCCCTTTGACTACTAGATAGTATGCAGATTCAACCAATGCTTTCGTGTGTGTGTGTGTGTGTGTGTGTGTGTGTGTGTGTGTGTGTGTGTGTGTGTGTGTGTGTGTGTGTGTGTGTGTGTGTGTGTGTGTGTGTGTGTGTGTGTGTGTGTGTGTGTGTGTGTGTGTGTGTGTGTGTGTGTGTGTGTGTGTGTGTGTGTGTGTGTGTGTGTGTGTGTGTGTGTGTCATTTGTTTTGTTAATGCAAGAACTTTCCAGGAAGATTATGTTTCTATTAGCTTGGAATCCCCCATTGATGATGACATTGGTGGGTCATCTGTCTATAGGCCACACAGAGTGTAGATAGAAAGTGTGCCATCTTATAACGAGCATTTATGATGACCAATTATATGAAGATATGTCCGAAAATTACATTTTCTAATATCTTCACTATTTTTTTTGGTGGTGATTAAGTTAATATAAGATGGTATATGCATTTTGTGTCCTTGGGGAGAAACCATAATTCTCTTTTTCGTTTTGAGCCGAAAAGTCAAGGGTTCCCAAACATGCTCAGCTCGAGACCCGAAAGAGTCATTTTCTAAATCATGAATCCCCTTGTCATCCGACCCGTGTTGTCACTGACGGGGGCGGGTCCATAAATCACATCACACGCAATCACATCTCTCTCTCGTCTGACCTTGAGCTAGAGGTCGTTCCATACAATGCCACTGGGCATTGTTTTACTATTCATATCACAGCTTGATGTGTCTACCATGCATTTCATGATTATTAAGGCTGTGGTGTAGACCGGGGGGGAGGGTCTTCAATATTATAAGCCAAGGACCCCTTAGCTGAGTGAGAGATGAAGCAGATACCCCCACCACATATTATTTTATAAAATGGTGTTGCAGATTAAACCTTTTTAATAGATTTCATTGATAGCTTCATTGACTTGTTTGACACTATCTTCAGTGTAAATTGATTGAACTTTTTTTGTTTTGCATGTGATCTTTCCAAGTAACATGTTTATGTAATAAAGTTGGATCATGTATTTTAAGAAGTCACTTAAAACCTTAATAATACATTAGTGAACTTGACCTCAGCTCTGTACTTGGGTCTGCTCCCTTTCCCTCTAGTCTACGCAAAACCGCTTCACCGAAAATAGCATTGCTACGAGCTCACAGCGCGTGTCACCGCTACACGTGAGCTAATCGATCACACAAACATTTGGTGATTTGACCTCCCCCCACTGTAGTAACTCTGAGGACCCCATAGGGGCCCCGGACCTCCTGTTAAAGACCCATGCATTAGGCAAGGTTATGGCCTTCTCTATATGCTCCTTGCTTCAGCAGTGAGATTGCGCCATGTGTGTAAACATTATCGCATCTCATCTCCTCATGCTGTACAATGTCCACTCAGCTAGTGTTGGGAGATCCTCAAGGACAGTCATCTTTTGTTAATCTGTCCTCCTGCCCTGTTGATCATTAACTTCTAGTTGCAGCAGCCTGTGGTCTTTATTTTCCAGCTGGCATTGGCACTGAAGAGTGGATGGCTCTGGTCACCTGTCATGACCTTTCATGTCGCAGGACAACACATATCCTTTATGTCATTACCGGCGACCGATTTAAACCTTTTTTGAATAACCAAGAAGCACGTGTTTTTGTTTTGTGTGTGTATAGAATAATTGACTAGACTAGATTATTAGTCTGATTAAGCACCTACTGTAAATCCTATTTTATTTCAACGTTGCACAACATTGTTGCACAAAAATAGCACAATGTCGGTTTATCAATATTTACTCTGTAATTGAACCCATTCTGCGCGGGAACCCCTTTTTGTGTTCTAACCCTTCTGGACGGGAACCCCTCTTGGGGTTCTGTACAGTATGTACAGTATTCAAAAGATTTAAAAGTTTTTCAGAAAGCTTAGGTCAGGATTTAGAGGGCTTTGGATTGAGGACTTCGGCCTCAGTCCAAAATGGTTTAAATCAATTTGTTCGGTTTATCAATTGTTCGGTTGCACCCCTAAACACATCCAATCCATCTCAGAGTAAAAGTTGATTGACTTGACACTAATGGAGATTGAGTACTATGCGTTGTCGCGTATCGTTTTGTTTGCAACTCAGCAGCACTGACTGTAAAATCATGTTGAGCACTTGGGGGTTGTTGTTTCTGCAGCAGACTGGTGAATTTCTTTATCAAGGTTCGCTTTATTTGTCATTTCACATGTTTGCACATATCAAACGAAAATCGTACTCGGGACCAGCAGTGTATATTTAAAACCTATCAATGAAAAAGAATAAGCATAAAATCCCAAAGTGCAGTGCATTAAAACTGAGCAGCATATTAAAAAAATATTAAAACAGCTAAAGTGCATTTTATTTGACTTAAGAGTTCAGTAGCCTGACTGACAGTCCCCGGGTAGAAGCTGCGTTTGAGCCTTTCAGTCCTGGCTTTGATGGACAGCAGCCTCCTACCCGAGGAGAGCGGTGAAAACGGTTCATGGGCTGGGTGAGTGGGGTCCTCCATAATGCTGGGTGAGTGGGGTCCTCCATAATGCTGGGTGAGTGGGGTCCTGAGTCCATAATGCTGGGTGAGTGGGGTCCAAATGCTGGGTGAGTGGGGTCCTCTATAATCCTGGGTGAGTGGGGTCCACCATAATGCTGGGTGAGTGGGGTCCTCCATAATGCTGGGTGAGTGGGGTCCTCCATAATGCTGGGTGAGTGGGGTCCTCCATAATGCTGGGTGAGTGGGGTCCTCCATAATGCTGGGTGAGTGGGGTCCTCCATAATGCTGGGTGAGTGGGGTCCTCCATAATGCTGGGTGAGTGGGGTCCTGAGTCCATAATGCTGGGTGAGTGGGGTCCTCCATAATGCTGGGTGAGTGGGGTCCTCCATAATGCTGGGTGAGTGGGGTCCTGAGTCCATAATGCTGGGTGAGTGGGGTCCTGAGTCCATAATGCTGGGTGAGTGGGGTCCTCCATAATGCTGGGTGAGTTGGGTCCTGAGTCCATAATGCTGGGTGAGTGGGGTCCTCCATAATGCTGGGTGAGTGGGGTCCTCCATAATGCTGGGTGAGTGGGGTCCTCCATAATGCTGGGTGAGTGGGGTCCTCCATAATGCTGGGTGAGTGGGGTCCTCCATAATGCTGGGTGAGTGGGGTCCTCCATAATGCTGGGTGAGTGGGGTCCTCCATAATGCTGGGTGAGTGGGGTCCACCGTCCTCTATAATGCGAGCCGCAGTGCTCTTGCACCTGCTGGTGTAGATGTCCTGGATGGAAGGGAGACTGCCAGTGCCTCTGTCGGAATGCGTCAGAGTTTTGTAATTTGCCAATATTACAAATGATGGTTCATCACCTGTGGTTTGTTCTATTTTGTGGCGCGTGGCTAGTAGCAGTATGTCGGTTATGTTGTTGTTGTGGTAATCTGAACACGTGATTACAACTTTGTTTGGAATAGTGGTATACATGTTGGGTTATTTCTGAAGCTGGTGGCTCTAGTGAGCCACCAGCTTCAGAAATAACTATTGAGGTGGTCTGATAGAATGTGTCCGATTCATCATGCAAAAGCAAGTTGAAATAAAGGGCATCAGTAAGGTAATGTCTTACTTGCACCGGAGGGAGGGAAGTGTGTGTGTGTGTGTGTGTGTGGGGGGGGGGGGGGGTGGTGTGTGTGTGTGGTGGTGTGTGTGTCTGTGTGTGAGCACGTGCGTCACACACTGAAAATAGATGATCAACACGCTTGCTCACAATGTGTCGTGGTGAGCTTGTAGATTGACAGGCGTTATTCTCCTCCGTGTCTGATTCTGGGAAAAGTCTCCGTGATCTTGCATAACTCGGGTGCAGTGATGTTAATTGATGGCAGCCATAACTGACCCATTACTCTGTGAGACAGTCGGAGATAGAACACAGGCAATAAGAGACCTGCACACTGGTGTACAATATTTACCCGTGGCCTCCTTACACACAGTTAGTGAACACAAGGTTTACTCATTGCTCACAGTGTTTGTCACTGAATCTTAAATGTCAACCATCCATCTTGCATGAATACTTAACCCATTTAGACCTGAGGACGATTCTAAAAAAAAAAGTCTTCTAAATCCTAAACCTATGTTTCTATGTCAGTGGTTTCAAGGACCTCCAGAATTATCTGTATTTGGCCACGGACCCCCATCTGAAAATATGTTATTCCAGGGACACCCCCCCCCCCCCCCCCCCCCCCTCCACATTGCGCCGATTTGCGCCACATTGTCACGATTTTTCAAATGCCGCGCTATGAGCTTGTAGATCAACAGCTAAAGTATAACATAATGCTTGAAACACCAAAAGGGGTTCCCGTCCTGAGTGGGTTAAAGGACCACTCCACCACTTTTCAACTAATGTTCATGATAAAATGCCACAATTCATTTTCTACTCCAGTCTGTGTCTCATAGGAGGGCTGTGGGCAGTTAGAAACCTGTCCACCGGAGACATCATCGATGGGGAATCCAAGCTAATGGAAACTGCAGGCTTTCTATTCCTGAAAAGTTGCAATGCGATAATGGAAGCCATCGTTGTCACGATAAATAAAATAAAATAAAATAAAAGTCTAAATATATATTAAAAATATATATATATCTTGTTAAAAACAAAATCTGCCTAACGATGATGTCACTGGTGGTCAGGTTTCTGAACTGCCCACAGCCCTGACTGAGTTGGAAAAATATTGCTATATATTATTATTATCATGAACATTAGTGAGGACCAATTATATGAAGATGGGTTGAAAAGTGGTGCTTTAATGATTTGCTAAAGTACAATGTGAAATATTATGAAGACTTTTCTTGCCATTTGCCTATTGACCTAAATAAGTAGCTGACTGAAGGAAGGAATTTCTACCAAACTCTCCGTTTGGTAGAAATTCCTTCCTTCCTTGAAATAAAAAAGAAAGAAAGAAGAATTGGTATACGATATATACCGCAGGTGTGTTCTTTCTCTTCATATTGCACTTATCTTAAGTTCAGAAGGAAATTCATCTTTTTGAGATTTTCTGTCCGAGTTGCATAGTGTTTACAGATGAAGGCTAAATGGCAACCTGACAAGCGTCATTTCTACAGTACACTGCAATTGTCTTCAAGCCATATAGCCTTATTAGATAAAGGACTCATCATCTTTATTATTTTTTTTCCAGATTGGTATATATTCAGCTGGATAAACAGAAAGTCTGATCATCCTTTTTGTACATTGTGGGAAAATAAAGTGCTTTGTCGATGTGTTTCTCACCAGACGAAGGCTAATCTCTCAGCGTTCATCACTGGAGACCCTGGAGGACATCGAGGAGAATGCCCCTCTACGCAGGTACTGTCTTCAACAGGATCATCTCCATTAGGGTTGTTTGGCAGTCGGCGCTAGAGGCATTTCCTTCACCGTGGCTTTTTATCATGAACATTAATCCATTCGGGACGGGAACCCCATTTAGGTGTTTTAAGCATTAGGTTATAAAATAGCACATCTACAAGGTCGTAGCGTGGCACCGAGTGCCGCGCTACAATGGTAGGTCTGCTATTTTTGAAAAATGGTGAAAATGTTGCGCAAATCTTTGAATATATTCTTTCACAGTGAACATTTTTAACTCAAGTCTTTGCGTCTGGGAGATCTCTGCAACAACATATTTTCAGATGGGGGTCGGCGGCCAATTACATACAATTCTGGGTGTTCTTGGCATGAAATAGTTTGAGCACTACAGAAAACTGTCATGATTTAGAAGACATTTGTAGAATCTGGTCCACAGTTCACTATGCCCTAACTCGTTTTTGTTTGTTTGTTTGTTTGTTTGGTCCACCTTAACAGATGCAGAACCCTATCGGGTTCCCCCCGACCAAAGAGCTACAAGAAGATCCACTTCATAAAGAACATGAGGCAACACGATATGCGCAATGGAAGGTATCGAATCAAACGGCGTCATCCCTTGGTCAATATGAGCCCTCACTCAGTGGATAATGGCAGGGTGCCCTCAGTCAATGAAGTGCAGTTCGACTGTTTCTCACATTACAAGACAAATCCAATGCCAAAAGCGCTAGTCTATTTGTTGCTCAGGAGATTTGACTTGCAGTGTCAGCCAGTCTTCACGCTATCATCCTATTGAAAGGGGCTTTTATCACCCGTCATCCCATAGCTATCGTTCAGTAGGTCACTATTGGCCTACCAGCTGTTATGAGCCTTTTCTATGGGCAGCCCATTGAGCCCAATGTTACTGCATGTGCAAAACAAAAATCACACCCGTGTGAAGTAAGTGGTGCAACTCCGTGTGGGGGGGTTCCCGGAACTTCCAGACCCGCAGGAAAGCGCCCAGGGTGCCGGCCCGGTTCCGGCAAGCCGCCCGCGTCCGAAACGGTTGAGAAATGACAGAGTTACTGTGTGGGGGTCCACAGGGGGTCCCTGTACTGTACTGTACTGTACACCTGAAATCATCATACAGTTAATATGTGTGTGTTAGGCTGCACAACAGTGACACTTGGTTTTGAAAACCAACCAAATGCTATTTTCGTGCTCGCACCCAGGCAGCCAGCCAGCCAGACACACACAAAGCTACTTAATGAAGTGGTTGCACCACTTTAAAAAAATCAGGATTCTGTGCGTATCGGGACATAACTCGAACGGCGCTGAGTCAGCAGAAGCGGAGATCGCAACGTCCGGTACGGCAACTGGCTCGCCTTAGCTTGCTCGGTGGTATGCCTCTCATGGCTCAGGTCCGCTTCTAGTGTTCCCCGATACCATATTTTTCAGACAGAGTACGAATACAAGTACTTAAGTTTTAGTACTCGCCGATACTGAGTACCGATAAGAGTACTTTTTATTTTTGTCGAGTAACCACTTATTTCACCCCCTTTTCTCCAATTAAATGTCATTGTCGTGCCAAAAGGTTCTTTATTTTGCTTATTGGCAATAAAACATTTTGTTCTAACTAGTGTCAATTGAATGTTTTGCTACTCGGGTCAGAGTATCTGGGCCGGTGGCAACCATAACTCGTACCGAGTACGAGTACTTGAGGGTGGTATCGGCCTGAGTAATCGGGACAGCTCTATCCGCTTCTGACCGTGTGCCTCCGATCTGATTCGAACCCAGGACGTTAGGACTTAAAAGTCCAATGATTAGCGAGATATGCCGCCGAGGCTGGTGCTGGAATGGGGGTTTCATGCTGTGTTTCAATGGGACTCCGCCACCGCGACAGCACATGCAGTAAGATTGGTCTCAATGGGCTGCCCATAGAAAGGCTGATAACAGCCTACCATACCTACTGAACCATAGCTATGGGATGACGGGTGATAACAGTCTCCTTGCAATGGGATGATTCCTAGGTAGTTGGTGCAGCGAAGGCAGACTTTTGATTCAAGAGAGGCCGCATGTTCACGGGGAATCCTGTGCTCCCAATAGATATCTGGATACAGATTTATTTGTATTAGTTTCACAAATGTGGGATAAATGCCATGATGGCAAGAAGAAGAAGAGAACATGGGGCCTTTCTCACCGTTTCTACTGGTTCACTCAGAGGTCCCTCACCGCAAACACATCTGACCACGTTGGTATATCGAATTCTCCCATCTTCTTTTTGTAGTCTGTCAAGTGCCGTCATGTTTTATCATTGACATTCCTACATTAGTTCATATAAATAGTTCAGTGAGCCATTTATGCAGCACATTATCCATCATTATAATTACATTATTTTAAGAATCTTAAGAATGTAATATTGTACTATTGATATAACTATCCCTTTGATGTAAAGTAAGAGGATATAGACACATTTTCTAGTCTTTGTTTTATCTTACAGGTATGATTGTTATTCATTTTGTGGTTGTCATGGAGCAGTTGAATTGTGTTTAATGTAGTACTATTGACCCAGATTGAACCTCTAAGCAGTTGATAATCAGCATGCCTGTTTGGTAGGCCTAAGTGCCATTTGTTAAATTGAACAAATTTTGATTAGTTTGCCGCGCCATTTAACAATTTCTCGGTTTATTGACGCTGAAACAATTTGACTTAATCTAACTAACTTCTACATAACATCCTATAATTGTGAACACTGACTCGCACCAGAATACACATTCTGAAGTTTCAACCTGACTCTTTAAATTCTAAATGTTTGCTGCTCACTTTCTATACCATTACCTGTAGATGTTTTTTTTTTAGATAATTAGCTTATTTGCCATGTTTTGTTTTATAGGATAGTCCTTATCAGTGGCAGAAGATCCTTCTATAGTGTATTTTCTGTCCTGCCCTATCGAGATTGTAGCCAAGCAGGGTATGTATACCACAGCATGCCAAACCGTATCTTTTTCCAGCCTGCGCTCCCTCTTTCCCTTTTGTTTCCCCTTTTTTCTGTGGATGTCTCGTCTCCTTTACCCGGTGATAATAATACACTGGGAAGGATTGGTTTTGGTTGATGCATTTTTAATTTTTATCCTCAAGTAGACACAAAAAAAAAAACAGAAAATGGGCTGAAGCAGCCTTATAAGTTCCATTGAATGTGTATCTTGTGCAACCTTGGCTTGTAGCCTAATGCTTGTTGCTTGTATCCGTTTTCCATTTTGGCTGAGGTGGCTTTTTTTTTTTTTTAAACGTTTGTTTTTGTTTTCAAACCCATTTTTGTCCATTGCTCCTGCTGCTGGCTTTGCTGTTCCCATTTAGGATACACGTTCTGTGAAGTTGTTGCTATCCTTCCCGTCTGCCCCTTGTGCTTTAACTTCAAAATTGCTACCCAATATGCTATTGTCATGTGTTGTCATGTGCAACGGTTTAAGCCTGCAAACAATCCATCATGCTGGACGACTGATGTTTCTGTTTGAGGGTTATACAGACATGATGGCTATTCCTCATTTTTGTTTATTCCCTGCCTGGGTAGAGCGTACATTTGTCTTGGCACAAGAAGAGAAAATGTCTCTGGCTTATCTGTAGGAAGAGCTACTGTAAGCTTGTTTCCTTCTTAAAGCAACCCGGGACTGTGTTATGGGAATCTTAAATTGGTTCACAGAGCCTGCAATCTCCCACCTGGCCTGCATGGAGATGGCTCTGACCTGGCCTTGGTTGATGTAACCTCCCCTCCTCAGAGAGCGTCTAAAGTCAAACTCCCTCCCGGCCTGGCCTGCATGAACTCTGCATAGCTCTGCTCTGACCTTGCTCTGATGTTTTGGAGGAAATCAGTGAACGACTGAGAAAAGGGAATGGATAAACAGCGGACGATACAGACAGACAGAAAAGCACCTTGCTGGGGCTTATTGAAGAAAGAGCATATAGCAGGCTCAATTTGTTTTTGGAATTTCCTAAGCAAGTCAAACAGTACAGTACAAAGTGAAGGGTTAATGAACACCTATCCAGTAGCCTCGGTCCCAGCCTTACTCATCTGCGAAGAGAAAAGCCTGGTCACAACCTAAGGCAGAGAGAAAAGCCTGGTCACAACCTAAGGCAGAGAGAAAAGCCTGGTCACAACAACCTAAGGCAGAGAGAAAAGCCTGGTCACAACCTAAGGCAAAGAGAAAAGCCTGGTCACAACCTAAGGCAGAGAGAAAAGCCTGGTTACAACCTAAGGCAGAGAGAAAAGCCTGGTCACAACCTAAGACAGAGAGAAAAGCCTGGTCACAACCTAAGGCAGAGAGAAAAGCCTGGTCACAACCTAAGGCAGAGAGAAAAGCCTGGTCACAACCTAAGGCAGAGAGAAAAGCCTGGTCACAACAACCTAAGGCAGAGAGAAAAGCCTGGTCACAACCTAAGGCAGAGAGAAAAGCCTGGTCACAACCTAAGGCAGAGAGAAAAGCCTGGTCACAACCTAAGGCAGAGAGAAAAGCCTGGTCACAACCTAAGGCAGAGAGAAAAGCCTGGTCACAACCTAAGGCAGAGAGAAAAGCCTGGTCACAACAACCTAAGGCAGAGAGAAAAGCCTGGTCACAACAACCTAAGGCAGAGAGAAAAGCCTGGTCACAACCTAAGGCAGAGAGAAAAGCCTGGTCACAACCTAAGGCAGAGAGAAAAGCCTGGTCACAACCTAAGGCAGAGAGAAAAGCCTGGTCACAACCTAAGGCAGAGAGAAAAGCCTGGTCACAACCTAAGGCAGAGAGAAAAGCCTGGTCACAACCTAAGGCAGAGAGAAAAGCCTGGTCACAACAACCTAAGGCAGAGAGAAAAGCCTGGTCACAACCTAAGGCAGAGAGAAAAGCCTGGTCACAACCTAAGGCAGAGAGAAAAGCCTGGTCACAACCTAAGGCAGAGAGAAAAGCCTGGTCACAACAACCTAAGGCAGAGAGAAAAGCCTGGTCACAACCTAAGCCAGAGAGAAAAGCCTGGTCACAACCTAAGGCAGAGAGAAAAGCCTGGTCACAACCTAAGGCAGAGAGTGTATCGGTGGAAGTGTCGGGCTGTCGGATGTATTTCCCCCCCCGGACACGATATTTTTTTGACCTATCACAACACTGGTTTCATTCACGGAGAAAGTAAACAGATTTGTAAAGCGTCAACGTAATTTCCTTGAGCAGTTACTTCCGCCGATAGACTCTACAGCATTAGGTCTTGCCCAGCGTGTCCACATTTGAATGACCATTAGTGTTGGATGACACTATACGGTCGGGTTTTGTGGCTGGCTCGGGGCAGTGTTGTGATTGCAAAAAGTCATTTTATTAACAGTCGACTGGTTCAAATTCCAGTTTCAAATTGTATTCCAGCAGTTGATAACCAATAAGTTCCCAGCCGTTTAAAGGAACATACTGGTGCCAATACATGTCATTGTCTATTCACAGATTCCTGCCAAACATTGTACATAGACAATGTTCCTGGTAATTGTTGGCTAAACATCATTACACACATGGGGCTCTATTTTCATCCATGCTAAACCCCTTATCCCTAAACTACTTTTTTTTCCTTTCTTTTTTACTATTTTGAAAAACATTTTGGAATAGTTAAAATAGCCAATCTACAAGCTCACAACGTGTCAATGTAGATTGGCTAATTTAACTATTCAAAAATAGTAAGAAAGGGCAAGGTAGTTTAGGGATAAAGGGGTTTAGCATTGATGAAAATAGAGCCCATGGTCTTCATAAATCAATCTTTACTCCATGGACTATTTTCAACTATACTTTTCAAACTGATCAATGCTTCGAAAAACATTACAATAACACAACTTTGACAAACAATAACTGCACAATGATATTTAGCATGTTGGATTATCTACGCGTCTCAACTAGGCATGTAAGGTTTCTGAAAATCGATTTTCACATCTTAACAAAAATCAATGGCATTCAAAGGCTTCCTCGAAAGATCGAACAAACCACAAGAGAATTGGTTTGTAAAATGATGATTGGCTGTAATGTGAAGGATAGAGCAATCTGGGAACGCATTAGCAAAACAAAAGAAAAACAGCGGCCAGTCTGTCTGCTACAAACATTATTATAGGGGATCATGTCCAAATAACGGCAAATAAAAAGCTAATTGTTGGTACGATACCACAAGGGAGAGGTGAGTAAACGGAAAGGTATGTCAATTAAAACGAGTCCTGATTTAATGACACAGGTCAGCCATCATGCACACTCTTAGTTGCCATTAATTAGCAGAGCTGGAAAGTTTGACCTCCCTTTCCCCTAGTGTGGCCTGTACGGGCAGCCACAGTGACCTCCCTTTCCCCTAGTGTGGCCTGTACGGGCAGCCACAGTGCTACACAAGGCTGTTTTTAGTAAACAGGAAATTAAATGTGTTTTCTCTCTGCTGCAGCAAGACAAAATTGTTTCCATATCCACTTATTGTGACCAATTACAATTCATGCAGAAGGAGTGAACAAGTAGCATAACAATAGCCTTTCCCCCCGGGGAGTATTAAAGAAAGTTATTTGTCACTGTTGGAAGTAATTCATGGGTTACACAGTATGTAGGATATTACTTTTTAAAAGTAAATTGCCCAACACTTGTAGTAAATGGACAAAACTTGTGGTCCTTTTAATAGCCACTGCTACCTCTTATGTTTCTCTGTCTGACCCCAAAATAGCAGTTCGGTTCAATTGCTAATTAGATCAGGTCTCTAGAGCATTACCTCTAGAGTTATGGGAACTGTTAACGGCTGCTAATTGCACATCTGTCATCTATCTATCTTTTTTCTTTTTAGGAAACTTAGTCATCTTATTTTGAGTGTTTGAAGCACAGCAGGCCTAATTTTCCTTTGGCAAGTATCAGCTAATATTGTTGACCAAAACGGGTTAATCTTTGAGATCACCTCGATGCTTGACTTAGACATAGTCCAAACCTTGGAGAAATGCGGTCACGTAGATTATATAACACTACTAACAGAAACATTTGAATTCAGCTGTTCTGCATGCACTTTGGCATCGCAAGCAATTCTTTTTTTATGATTTCCTCTTCTCTTCCACCGCAATAAGCTTGAGCTCCCTGTTTTAATTTTCCTGCTGGCTTCAAAGAAAGCTTCTCTCCCTAGAATGCTTTTGGTTTTCTGTTTTTCTCCTTCTTACTTCCTCTCGAGTCGTCCACTGCCTGGGGATCTCGCCTTGTCTGTCAACAGATTGTCTCCCTAATAACACTGTTTTCATTGCAGCAGTTTGACCCCCACATAATATCATTACAACACTGGGCTTGTCATCCAAACGCCCACTTGTTTATTTGTTTCATTCCTATAGGTGTCATTTTGAATATGAAAATGAGACCCGGGTGGAACGAATAAGAAGAGCTCCAACACACTTCACGGATTCCCGTATCGTTGTCAGTTTTATCCCAAAATGTCCAATTGGAGGATTACATTTATTTATTCATACAATGAGGTCACTATCACGAATCCCCAGGATCATGCTTGACTCGGTTGAGGATGTTTGTGTTACAGTACTTATTGGTGTGTTCTGCAGCTGCTTGTTCCATTTATTGGTTTGATTCCTCTGGTAGTAGCGTTTATGACTCCCCTGGCAGTGGGCCGTGGCCAGAGGAATGATGTTTTTGGGGTTGTCAGTCTTCACTACATGTGAGTCTAGACAGACACGGGCGTAAACGGCATGTGGTTGGCATACGACCGTGATTATTTCTGCAGGTTTTAAAGGTCCATGCTGGCGCCATTGCATATTCACAGCTTCGACCATATACATAAACATAGACCATTTCACGTTTTGGCCTGAGCAATTTTGACCGTAGGTCGCCCGGTCGTACAGTCAAAATCGTTTTCCCCCTGGACCGTGGATTCCTTGGACTCCCCGTGTAAGCCCCGGGCATTTGTGCCAGACTCGATTTGCAGTCATTTAGCCCCAAATGTCAAAGTATCTTTTGGTAGCTGCTGTAGTAATCTCTTAGCTACACCAACTTTGTTTATGCTTATTTATTAATGTGATAAAGATCAATCACACACTAGACATCAACTTAAATGGACAGCAACTAATTAACTGCTGTATGATGTGTAGTGAATATTAGTTTTTAATTGGCTGTTGTAGACCGACAACTAAACAACATTCAATCTATCCCCAATCCTGCAGGCGCAAAGGAGAAGCAGAGACAAAACCCCACTGCTGTTCTCGCACAGCTTGTTTGTGAACAACCCATTCATTTTAGCCAAAATTGTATGCCGTTTTTCAATATGAATTAATATCACATTTACAACTGCTAGTTAAAATATTCATCTTCAAGAAAGTCCTATTTCTTAACCTCTATCTCGGACACAAACATTGACAGGCTGACGCTCGGGACGAGGCTTTCCTCTTCCCCTAGCTCAGGGGTTCTCAACGTTTTTGGCCGGGGACCCCCGGAAATGCTTTGGCAATGTCTCGGGACCCCCGCCCCGCCCCCTCCCGACCCCCAATATAAATTGACTGCTACAATAACCTTAAACCATTTTGGGCGGGAACCCCTTTTGGTGTTTTAAGCATTGTTATAATTTAGCTATTGAAAAATAGCAGATCTACAAGCTCATAGCGCGCCACCGAGTGGCGCGCTACGAGCTTGTAGGTCTGCTATTTTTGAAAAATCGTGAAAATAAAATTTTAAAAAAAACTTTTTTTTTTATTATTTTTTTTTAAATAATTTGGGGACGCCCTAAAATAATTTGGCGACCCCCCCGAGGGGTCGCGACCCACGGGTTGAGAACCCCTGCCCTAGCTCACTGTTTTCACAGGAATCCCTTGATAAGATGTGTAGAATCAAATGTCATGATTAACCTTTACCCTAGCAAGCGTACCTGGATAACTGAGTCATTGTTGGCTACAACGTGGACTTTTGGATTTCGTTCACGTATCAATCATTTTTCCAGGGAAAATAAATCAATCCATGCTTTAAAATGCATTTGGGATGCAACGATAAATTACCTTTGACAAAAAATAATAACCATGCAATGATATAGAAATAGGATACCTATCTCAAGCAAGTCTCAAGTGTCCACATTCAAGCACACCACAGTACTAACAGTATGCTTGGAAAACAGCCAGAAGTTATGTAAAGTGTACCGTGATAGTCAATGCACTAAACATGTCACCACTGGTATGGTCCTATAACATTATGATTTTTTTTATTATCTTCAAGTCTATTATATCAGCCAGTCAGTCTGTATGGCAGGGCATTCAAATTGCACAAATGTCAGATTAACCAACCTTTTAATGTTTGTGTCTAAACCAGCAAGGAGGTCACGTAAGTTTGATCACAGTTCTAAAAAAAGATGTCGAACACAGCTTAAACATGGGCTCAGCCTTAGGCGGTAATACTGAGGCTATTCAGTTACAGTAAGTACAGCAGTATGACGAACCCTTTTAGATGTTTAGTTGGCATGGTGATGCGACGGCCGCAGAGTTTGTTGACAACAGCAAGCGTGGAACACGGGCACATTTGGCCCGCGCTGACTTGACTCAGCAGCGTGCAACGGACGGTTTGCTCTACTGACACAGTTCTACTGCACGCCCACATAATATACTCTACTCAGCAAACCATAATGACCTGTTGGAAAGCTCTCACATCAGTGTGGTATTTCAAGTATTGGTGGTGACACAGCATCTCCTATAGCTGGAAGAGACTGCTGCCCTGCTTGCTGGAGTGAAACCCAACGCTTCCCTTGTTGTCGTCATCCCCCCCCCCGCACACCTCCCAAGGGCGCACTTGAATTTAATTGCCCAGAAACATGACAAACGAGACTAGCAATCACTGGAGCTGTGCCAGCTGTGTGGACGAGTGCAGATCGATAGTGGGGGGGGGGGGGGGGGGGGGGGGGGGGGGTATGGGGGAACTATCTGTTGATAAGGGAAGCGGCAGATAACTGTGACGGGCAGCAGTGTTGATTTCGTCGACTAAAACTAAGACGAAAAATGTTCGTTGACTACCTTTTTTCACTGATGAAAACTAGATGAAAACTAAGCTATGATGAACTAAGACTAAATATACTGACAATTTGTGACAATTTCAACAAATTAAAACTAGACTAAAATGTTAGGAAGGGACTAGTGGACAAGAGATCCAGTATAAGTCATTTTACACTTGGTGAAAATTGCAGATCAGCTATTTTCAGCACGTGTAAAAACAGTCATTACGACGGCATCAAGGCCCGACAAAACACATCTCAGTCGACTAAATCAACTGTAGATTTAGTCGACTAAAACTAGACTAACATTAAAACATTCCAGGTGACTAAAATGTGACTCAGACCAAATGAAAGCTATTGAAGAGACTAAAATCGAAATTTGCTGCCGAAAACAACACTGACAGTCAGGCATCAACAGTGGGGTGGAGGAAGGGAACGTATGAATGACACTGCAGGTCTGTATCGCTGCATGAGAGTTGTTAAAGGGTCTTGTGCCCCCCGACAGGGACATCAAACTGGAAGGAGGAGGACGCCAGCGCCATCCCTCGGGTGGCGTCAGTGCCAAGGAGATGGTGATTGGGCTGGAAGGGGTTGAGCTGGGCGCTGACGGAAAGGTGAGATTTATTTTTACTGTCGGAGGCGGCGTGCACTGTGCAGTGCGCCCTAAAATCCTCAGTGTTTTCTATTTTTGTTTTTGTTTTTAAGATTTTGTTTTTTTTGGGGGGGGCGCTTTTCTGCCTTTTATTGATGGTATCAAGTGAAGACTGACAGGAAAGAGGGAGGGTAGAGAAAGGGAGAGACATGCAGCAAAGGTCGTCATGAACGGGACTTCGGAACACGCAACGTGCTGTCAGGCCAAAGCCTATATGTGACATGCGCCTGGGAGGGCATTAAGCAACTAGTCGACTATTCAACTAGTCGACTAGTAAATCCACTAGTCAACCTTGTTGGTGCTAGTTGACTAGTTGATAAGAAGACGAAAAAAATCCCCGATTTTGAAGGCCTCAAGATCAGGTAGATTATAGTAATAGTCACCAGTGTACACACTACACAGTTTTTAAATGCACTATTTTACATACAGTAATAGGTACTTAAACAACTAGTAAACTAGGCAACTAGTCAACTAGTAAAAATGACTAAAAGTGAATGCCCTAGGCGGGCCTGGACCACTTGGCCAGCGGGAGCCCCAAAATCCTCAGTGTTAATGTCACCCTTGAGAATGAGTGTACAAATGGTTCCAGAGTTTACAGACCCATAAAGGTCACTCCCAACTATCTATGGTTTAGCTTGGGTCCCCTGTGGAAACCCACCAAGGGCCCCTGAGGCTCATGTTGAGTGCTACTGGTCGAACACGTGTATATGCAGGGGGGGGGGGGGGGGGGGGGTCCAGCTTGCAAAGCAATGTTTGGGTTCACTGATTTAACCCATTAAGGTGTGGCATTTTAGATTTTAGCTATACTACTGTATATACTATCTAGCATATAGTATATACTAGGCTATATATTTGCAACCTTGTAGATCTGCTATTTTAGAAAAATCGTGACAATTTGTGAAAATCTTTGAATATTATATATAATTATATTTATTAAAGTGAACATTTTTAACTCATTAATTTGCTTCCGGGGGTCCCTGGAACAAAATATATACAAAACATATTCTAGGGGTCCTTCTTGACATTTAAAAGTTTGAGCACCACTGATACTGTATACTAACACCTTTCGGAAAACGGGAACGGAAAACGAAAAGACGTTTCTTTAAATAAAAAAAACTCGGCCTCAGGTTCATGAGGCTCACTTGTTTTTGCTAACAACATATGATTGTATGTCTGCAGACGGTGTCCTACACCCAGTTTCTCTATCCCACCAACGTCCTGGCTGGTCCCGGGGGTCGACGGAACACCATGGACTCCACCTCGTCCTTCTCCCAGTCACGAAACGCCAGCCACCGCAGCCTCAGCCTGGGTCGCGCCAACAGCAATCAGAGCAGCACAGACACAGGTTGCCCCCATGAATCAACTTCATTGTTGTTAATTGTTTCATTTTATTAGATAATTGCCTGACTGTAATTATTATCACAATTCTTTTTTGCACAATCAAAATCGTAATTTCCATTTATCTTAACGGCAGGGCATTTTGGGCCGTTAGTAGTACTTATTAGTACGTTAGTAGCATTTATTAGTTTAGTTATATATTTAATCGTCAACTAAATTGTCATGATTGCGCCAGGCCCTAGTCCCCCCCCAAATCACCATGTTCAGATAATTGCGATTCATGGGCCTATACTTTCTTGCTTAACACGTTGCACAGACTGAAGTGGAGACACTTTGCAATCACGCAGTACGTTTGCTAGTACCGTAGCAAATGAAGTTAGCTGCTGTTTCCAATGTGTTTTCCTTCTGTGCATGAGTGCCACAGTGCACATTAAGAGCTGTGTCAGATTCTGAGAAGAAGATGTTTTGCAGGCTGATTTTTTTTTTGCATCTGGCTCATTTGTCTTTCTGATCTCTGTTGTTGTGTTCATGGTCTCGTCAGGGAATGATCTGGGGGACTTTCGTGAGTATGACCCCAATCTGCTGGATGACCCCCAGTGGCCTTGTGGGAAGCACAAGAGAGTTCTCATCTTTCCTTCCTACATGGTGAGAGAGAGAGCGCTCTGCACTTATCATTGTCAGACTCCCAATTATTTATTTTGCCTGTATAAGTATGTGTACACACAGACAGTACAAGGAGTTGTGCTTGGGGAGGTTGGTGTTGTATAAACAACAACACATTACAAAATATTTACACACACAAGTTATGTACAGTTAAGTTATGGGACACTAACGAAAATGACATCAATGTTTTCCCATTGAGATTAGAATGGAAAATTGTTGTTTTGGTTGAGAAGCTCACATGCCTCTGTGAATTTAACAAGCATAACATATTCCGTCCCTATCAAGTTCTGAGATTTTTTTCTATTCTATTTATTTATTTAATAATTATTGTCTGCGGCATTTTCAGTCAATATAGCGAGAACAGTTATAGACAAGAAAAATGTGTGTGCGTGGAAACTCCTTTAGCTCCAGAAGAGGGTGGAATTATTATTTTAATTATTTATTATTATAAAGCCACATGTTTACAGGTATATGTCATTATTCTATCGGTCTCTAATCAACAAGATAATTTGTCCAAAGCCTATTTCTTTCTCTGGTCTTGTTAAATATACCAAGCTATTTAACCCGTTCTGGACGGGCACCCATTTTGGTGTTTTAAGCATTATGTAATACTTTAGCTATTGAAAAATAGCAGATCTACAAGCTCATAGCGCAGATTGCCACGCTACGAGCTTGTAGATCTGCTATTTTTGAAAAATCGTGAAAATGTGGCGCAAATCTTTGAATATTATATTCTTTCACAGCAAACTTTTTTAACTCAATTTTTTGCTTCTGGGGGGGGGGGGCGCGGGTGGGGGGGTCCCTGGAACAACATATTTTTAGATGGGGGTCGGTGGCCAATTTCATATCATTTTTGGGGTCCTTGCCTGTTGACATGAAATAGTTTGAGAACCACTGATATAGAAACGTAGTTTTTTTTCCAGAAAACTGTTGATTTAGAAGCCTTTTTTTTTTTTTTTTTAATCGGCCTCAGGTCTAAATGGGTTGTTAAACAGTCCCTCCACCAACCCATCAATAGCCAGCACCGCATTTCTGGCTCTTGCTACTGTGGCCGCTGTACGTCCTCTCTCATGTTCCGGAAAGGAACGGATGTTTTATTGTGTTCGCACAGGGGAAAAATACCAGTCTCTCGTCTCATTCTTTACTGGGCTCTGTTTTTGTTAACTGTGGAATGGCAGAATACACAGTGAGGGTTGAAATGTTCAGTCCAAGGCCAGACAATGTTTTCTCTTCTCTTCCTCCAATTGCGAAACCCCAGCCTCTCACAACAATAGCTATTGTGTTTACTATAGGATTTGAACCAGTGACTTCTGAACATTTCGCTCTATGACCCGCGGTGCTTAGAAGCCATGACTTTTCCCGGGCTGGATTTTCAGGCTGTACAAGCAGGAGATAACTTCTTCTTTTTTCTCTTTTTTTTTTTTTTTTTTAGCTTGGCTTACAGTTAGGGACGTTTCCATATGAATCAGAGGAACATGTTAGCTTCACTTGTTTTAAGTGAGTGTAGAAGTGTAGAGAAGTGTAGAAAAGTGTTTAATTTTTGACCCCTTTTGTGCCTTTAGTCTGTATGTAGATGTTTGGGAATAACATACTTTGGGTAAAGACCTGTTTTGGTGAGGTGTGACATTAGCTATAGTAGGCAATTTCCTGTTGTCCAAGGCCAGTACTTCCATACAGTGTATTATACAAAACATTTTCATTTTCCTGCGGTTATCTTAGTTTTAAGGGTAACTGCAGGCGTGCATTAATGACGATAAAGAACACCCTCATGTAATATTGCTTAATTCATTTCATGACTCAGCATTATTTCTGCTACATTTGACATTTGACAGATATTTACTGTACATATGGTATTAGTATGTCAGTATAGTTACCAGGTAAAAACAGTTACAAACATATTTGCAACTTTCAGGGCCGGTTTTCACTGGGATAGGGTTTTTTTCTTTTTCTTTTTTTTTTGTACTGATGATGAGAAAACATTGCATTTCATTTCAAGTGAGATTTGAGTTTAGTTATTGTATATTTTGTTTTATTAGTGTAATTTTGCCGCTCCCATCAGAATTTTTCGGCCTAAGCGAACGCCCACACAGTTTGCCGCATTACCGTAGGGCCGGTCATGATTTAGAAGACATTCGTAGAATCAGTTCTCAGGTCTAAATGGGTTAAACCATTTAAATGGGTTAACCCATTTAAATGGGTTAACCCATTTAGGCCATTTAGGCCTGACCTCAAAATTAAAAAAAAATCTTCTAAATCCTCCAGTTTTCTGAAATAAATATTTTCACGATTTTTCAAAAATAGCAGACCTACAAGCTCGTAGCGCGCCACTCGGTGGCGCGCTATGAGCTTGTAGATCTGCTATTTTTCAATAGCTAAATTATAACATGTTTAAAACACCAAAATGGGTTCTTTAACCCAAAATGGGTTAAAGAACAAAGGCCAGCCAAGCGTTTCTTTTAGAGTTCACCGGGTACATTTTGTGTTTGTCTGTGTGTGTGCTTGCGAGCCGATGCTCCCCACGAGCGGTGTTTATGAGCCACTCAATGCAATCAATCAATCAATCAATCCTGTGTGGTGTTGGTCCTGCCTCAGCTTTCAGATTCTCGGTGCAACCGGTGGAACCCAACACCTGTGTGTCACCTTTAACGCGGCTCCCAGGGTGTCTCTCTGACACCTTTTGTCTCGTTTTCCCTTTTCAGACCACAGTCATTGAGTACGTCAAACCCTCTGACCTCAAGAAGGACATGAACGAGACCTTTAAAGAGAAATTCCCTCACATCAGGTTGACACTCAGCAAAATCAGGAGGTATGATTTGTCACAAGTTCGTACCATAGAGCGTTGCGTCGCGTCGCAGTCCCACCTTTCAGAACGACGAGGCATCCAGGAAATAATTTTTCCCCATGCATTTTTCCCATAGACTTTTGAAAAAAAGTATTTATTTTTAAGACCTGTAAGGTCAGCCTCGGACAAAGCCAACTCGGATCGTGACAAATCATGACAACAAACAAAAAATTTTGGGCCGAACAAATAATTAGAAGAAAAAAAGGGCAGGTTACAACACTTTTTGTTGTTGTTTTTCTTCTTTGTAATTTTTTGTTCGGCCCAAAATATTGTGTTTGTTGTCATGATTTGTCACGATCCGAGTTGGCTTTGTCCGATGCTTAAAGGTCTTTAAATAAATACTTTTTGAAACGTCTATGGGAAAAATGCATGGGGAATTATTTTCCGGGCCACTCGTCGCCATGAAAGGGGGCGGGACTGCGAGGCTCTATACACAGGTGACCTGAATCCATGCATGTCGTATCGACCGTAGCCCCACGGCAGCCACTTTGCTCTTATGTCACACTCCCTCCCTGTTGCACAAGGGTGAAATCAACCGACCAACGGCTTCTGACATACATTTGGGGAGGGAAGCCTCGCCCCGTTGTTTTTGGCAGCAAATTTACATTTTAGATTAGTCATAGCCTTTGGAATAAAACTTCATTTAGTTATAGTCACATTTTAGTCATCTGAAATGTTTGTGTGAGTCTAGTTTTAGTCAACTAAATGTCATAAGATTTTAGTCTACTAAATCTACAGTTGATTTAGTTGACTAAAATGTATTTTGGCGTATTTGGAAGATTTTACACTGGCTGAAAATAGCCGATCTACAAGCTCACAACGGGTCGCAGCGCGGCGCGTTGTGTGCTTGTAGATCTGCTATTTTCAGCATGCAAGCAAGTGTAAAATGATTTGTGTCTTACTTATACTGGATCTCTTGCAAACATTTTAGTCTAGTTTTTATTTGTTTTTAATTTAGTTTTCGTCAATGAAAAAGGATAGTCGACGAACATTTTTCGTCATAATATTAGTCGACGAAATCAACACTGGACTATTAATTGTCAGAAATACATCTATCACACTGTAATTATGTCAGAAAGGGAGTTACCACCTGGGGGGCACGGTGGCACAGTCGGTAGTGCCGTTGCCTCACAGCTAGAAGGTCCTGGGTTCGATTCCCGCTGGGGAACGCCATGGGCGCTGGGGGCATGCTCTCTCCTCCGCGTCATCAGTGCCCATACCTGAGGCGGGGTTGGTGAAAGGGCCTTTCTGTGTGGAGTTGCATGTTCTCCCCGTATCCCCTATAGGGTAGGTATGCTCACAAAAAACATGCAGTAATCATGGTCTCTAAATTTCCTGATGGAGGCGCCTGATGGAGGGGAAAGGAACTGGTCGGAATAACGTGTTCCTTCCACGCGCTACGTCCAACCAGGGAAACTCCCCCCTGTCAGGTGAAAAGAAACAGCTTGGACTCCTCATGCATTGAAGGAAGCATGAGGTCAGTCCGTTGCGCTCCCCAGGTTGGCAGAGGGAGTGTCTCAAAGTGAGAGAAGCCTCGCCACTATATGTATGTCAGAAGCCATTGGCGTGCGTGTGCGTGTGTGTGTGCACGCGAGAGACTGTTTTGTCTACTCTTAATTCATTTCTTTCATTTGTCTCTCTTGGGCCACACAGCTTGAAGAGGGAGATTAGGAAGCTTGCACAGTTTGAGTGTGGCTATGAAGAGCCTACTGTGGCCATGGCCTTTGTCTACTTTGAGAAGCTGGTGCTCCAGGGCAAGCTCAACAAGCAGAACCGCAAGCTCTGTGCCGGGGCTTGTGTCCTTCTAGCGGCCAAGATCGGTGGAGACCTCAAGAAACACGATGTCAAGCATCTGATAGATGTAAGGTTCTTCAATAGCTGAGTAACAGTGAGAATATGAAAACATGAATCGGTAAATACAATCTGTTAACACCTCTTGAGCCCCAATCCCCCGCCGGCGGGGGCAGAGGCTGCCCACCTCATGAACCGCTCTCAGCGGGTAAATGGGGCTGGTCAAGGTCTTAGGTTCCAACTCCCATATTTTTGATTTTCCCTCCTGGACCCCCCTGGGGTTTAAGAGGTTCGGTAAATAGAATCTGTTAATCTTCAATTCAATTAATTTCCTTTATTGCCATCCAGGTGCATGGCAATTTTGATTGCAACTCTCTTGTCAATGCATTAAAAAGGGTATACATGTCAACCTACAGTATATACTAGCAATTAGTTAACATTAATTAATGAAAGTTCATAAAGAATCTAGAAAACAAAAGAAAATGGCTGCTGGTCGCTTAATTCTAATCAATGATTTGGTGTATTCTTTTTTTAGTGCCTGACAAAACGCCCTGATGTGCTAGACCTAGCCCTGGTCCAGTGTGCCAGCAAGTCTCTCTCACTGCCGCCCCGTCGGACACCCATCCACTGCTCTGTAGCAATTTTCCCACTGCCGTGCGAGGGTTTAGTATTCCCCGAAAATAAACAAAACGACGTAACTACTCACCGAAACAAAGCCTGCTAGACCTTGTTAAAAGTCTATTCTCAAAGCTGGCAAGTGTCTCAGTTCCCCAGCTTCTCTCTAAAATGCACTATTTTTTGTCATGAAATAAAATTCATCCAAGTGGATCGGCGCAGTCAATGCCATAGTAGAAGAGGTTACTCTGTCCGGTACATTGCTTTATTAAAATGGCACAAAGTGCATTTTAGAGAGAAGCTGAGGGACCTGAGACGCTTCCCAGCTTTGAGAATAGACTTTCACAGTACGTTTTAACAGCGGGAGACCAACGGCGAGCGTCTCTTTTATTTCATTGGCTATCGCCCACTATCGCCGGCGACGTCGCCCAAAAGATGAATAATTTTTTTTTTTCGGCCGATGTTCCTCTGCCCACTTTTCGACCATCGCCTGTTCGCCTGCTATCGCCTCTATCGCCAGTAGTTGCCGGGTCCCATTGACAAATAATGCACTTCGGAAAATTCGTCTGGCTGTCGCCCGCTGTTAAAACGTACTATTACGGGGCGTCGCAAGACATGGCCAAAGCATTTCCGGGGGGTCTCCCCAGCCAAAAAACGTTGAGAACCCCTGCTCTACTGACCCCACATCACCACACCCACACTTCTTCTTCTTCTTCTTCCGTTGCAGAAACTGGAGGAGCGGTTCAGGGTGAACCGCAGAGAGCTGATCGCCTTCGAGTTCCCCGTTCTGGTGGCGCTGGAGTTCAACCTGCACCTGCCGGAGCATGAAGTCATGCCCCACTACAGACGCCTGCTGCAGACCTCCTAGCATTGGTGACCCGTCAGGGGGAAGAAACGCCCGCTTCCAGGTTTCTCCTCCTGATCTCCGGGTCTCCACCACCCCTCCTTCCATCCGTCTCTTCCACAGGTCAAGGTAGAACCATGTTGTCTAGAAGCTGTACCTACTCATCATCACCGCAGCCACAGCCACAACAACATGCTCCCTCCTCCTCTCAGAGAATTGATATTGGCCAAAGTGACGCACATTTCACACCGTATTTTTCGAGTTTTCCGACTTTTCTACATTCTTCATCGCCGCGTATTCTGATGGACGTGTGAACGAAAGGGTTCAGCCGTCCGCGCATAAGTTGATTGTTTTTTTTTTCCCAGTTTGTGATATTTTCGCATCTCCTATCTCACTTAACTTTTATATCTCTGAGGCCTCTTCTTATCTTTGTGGTTAAGAGGGTTGTACAAAAGATTTTGTTTGAATACAATGGACTTTTTGTAAGGGAAGCAATCGACGATTGTACGATTTTTTTCATCACCTTTTTCATTACAATCCTTATTCCATATCGTGAACTTTGGCATGGTTGGTTGCCTTCTGACTTTGAAAACAAATTGATCGAAGCCGCAAAGCTTTTTGACTGGACTGTTATTTCTCGATTCCTCCCAGTTCTTCCTCCTGCAAGTCATTCTCCAGTTCCTCTTCACTGAAAGTGCACTTTTTGTGGCAGCCATTTTGAAACAAGTAATGTGTTTTTTTTGGGGGGAAATAACCCTGAAAAAGAAGCCGTGTTCATAAACACCAAATCAGACAAGAGATCTGATTGGAACTCGGTTGATTTTTTTTTCTTTTCTCATCGCTAAATCACTCTTTTCTAGCGAACAATCCACCATCTGCATGGGAATTCGTTTTCAAATGCAAATACAGTACATTCTTTCCTACAGTGTAGTCATTACAGCTTAAGTATTCCTTGTTTTCTACCTGTTGAATGCTTACTCCGGACATATGGAGACAGTGTGTATTTTCCTTTGCTCTATGTTAGAGTGTATTGCGAGCACGTTTACAGTGCTATACTCGAGGGTGGGGAGGGTTGTTCCGAAGAGCTGATCACAAGAGTAAAATGCCATTGATTCACTAATGATCAGTATTTAGAATACAACTTGAATTTCATTCATTCATATTTGAATTCAATATTAATACAGCAGTGTGACCAATTACAGTAATTTTCCACTACATTTATGCCTAATGTCTGGCATGTATTTTGACTTGAATTCTTTGTATAACCTTGATTAAAAGCAAATGTTATTGGACTGAATTATTTAGTATAATACGAGAACCATCTAGTATTGAGAGGCCACAAATCAGGAACATAGGCCTTCTCATGAAATTGTATTCAATGCTGCACAGATGTATTGATTGTAAAAATAAAAAAAAAAGAAAGACTGAAAGAAAAACAAGTCTTAATAAGAGGAAATGGACAGTTGTGACTTGAGGTGAGGTTCGGTTGAGCTACGTTCTGTTCGTAAGCCCAAAGAGTTTGCTGTATGACACATTAAAAAGCTTTGTGAAAGCTTCAAAACTGTTCAAACTGATTTCATGTCTATGTAAATAAGCTGCTTTGCTTGTTCAATAAAAACAAGATTCAGAAATGTGGAGAAAATAGGTTTTTGATCATGTCAAAGTAGTCAATGGATGAAGCAAAGTTTCTTTGCCAAACCTTATTGTCTCCACCAGGCCGAAGGCATGGGGAGAGAGTATGTTTTGCACTCCGTCCGTGTGTGTGTGTGTGTGTGTGTGTGTGTGTGTCCTTCCGACCGTTAACCCGGTCGATGCCAAACTTTGCACACACACTCCCTGGATGCCAACGATGAACCTCTGCCCCACATTTTCCTGCCCCACAGTTATAGCGCCACCATGAGGCAGCTTTTCACATTTTTTACCTAAAACTGCTCCCTAGAGGCCAAGGACAAACCTTTGACCTGCATTTTCCGCATCTGCCTTTTATAGCGCCACCAGGAAGCCGACTTTTGTAAAACACATTTTTTGATATTACTCCTCCAGATTCTGTCCAAAAATCTCACAAATCGTTACACAGTATCTCTATGGTCATGTGCTCAAGTCGGATCTGTCCGATATTTCATATTCCATCCTAATTGGCTATAATTGGCTTTCACAGTTTGCAAGATTGCCCCGTTTTGAACAAAAGCCTCAAATCATGAACGCAGCATGCAATTTACGTGAAATATTTCACATTTTCTTACTAGGCTGAGGAATATATCCCACCCTTTTCACATTGGCCTGTTATAGCGCCACCAACAGGTTGATTTTTGCAAAACACATTTTTGGAACAAAATGCCTCAAATCATCCAATTGCCATCAAAGGCGTATGAAGAAATGGCACCCTTTTCACATTGGCCTATTATAGCGCCACCAGGAGGCCACAACCTGACCTGCCCTGGTGGAGACCTGTGCCCCGAGGGGCACTTTTTCTAGTTTTGATTTATTTTTCCTTCTTTACAGTTGATACTTATTTTGTTGGACAAAATTAAGTAAATTCAGTACTTGAATTTACTATTGGAAAGTCGATTGTGGTCTCATTCCTTCTGTTCAACAGACACAATCCGATGTGACTTTAAGGGCCACTTCACCCCTTTTGCAACCAGATCTTATTTTAATGATGTTTAGGACACAAGAAAAGCTTTCCTGGGGTTTTTATGTGTGTAATATGTGTTTTTAGATATTTTAATTTTAGTCATGACGCCATCTTCATGACCAAACGTTGTCATGAAAATGTGTTTTCACTTCCCTCCTGGGGGAGGCATACTATGGTCTGACGGAGCATTGGTTCGACATGCGTCCGCACCTCGGACTAGCGCCTGCTCCCGTGAGGCATACTATGGTCTGACGGAGCATTGGTTCGACATGCGTCCGCACCTCGTGCAACTCCCCTCTCCCCCTAACCCCCCCCCCCCTCTCTCTCTCCTCTCTCTGTCTCTCATTAGCAGGCAACAGTGCAGCACTATCTCTCTCTCGCTGTTTCTGGCACAACAGCGCCACTTTTGCCCCTACTGCTACTCATAGTCACATAGGTTAACGTCACATAGGTTAACACGGACATTGCTGTTCCTCAAAAAATAGATGCCTCATTGGCTGCTGCAGTTCGTTGGAGCCATGTGTGTTGACGGGAGGGCGGAAGAATTTACACTGGTACGCTGGAATGGAGTGGACGGCACACTACGTCACGCTGCCACTCAAGTGACTACTGGCCAATCACAGCACATCTTTTACGGGACTTATCAGACCCGAACATGCGGTCTGTGATGCAAACTCATGCTTCTCAAGGAATCTCGGGAATGTTTTGCCCTCCCTTAAGCACATACGCTCCAGAGCCGAAAGGGGCGTCTACCTTATATGTCTATGGCCTCCCCCCTCTCCACAAGGAGAGGCAGTGCAGCAAAGCATTGTGGTCATTGTAGGAATTCAGCAATCCAGTCAAACCCTAGAACAACACACAGACTTCATGATTTTTCTGGCCATATAGGGTGCAAAGCTTCAAATAATGCTACTGCTATCTACTACAAATACTATTAACATTGAGTGACTGCAGTTTCTACCAGCGGTGAAATGTGTCCCTTTTTTACGCTTGACGTTTACCCTTGACTCAACGCTTGACGTTCTTGCATTTAGCAGTCCCTGCCTCTGGCTCTGATGCAATCTGAGAGGGCGATTTCACATAGCTTGTGTCTGTCTGTCTGTGTGTGTGTGTGTGTGTGTGTGTGGGGGGGGGGTACATGTATCCGATGTAAACAAGGCTGAGAGTCACGCCAGTCTCGTGCTGCCATCAAAACAAACAGACCACGCCAGAGAGGGAGCGTGGACACGGCATCCATGGCTTAGTCCCTTCCATTGACTGCCTAATTCCCCCCTCGCAGCCCTCATAATGGGGGCTATTGATTGGCCTTCCTGAGCCCTGCATGCTCACACATAAGTGACTGTCATTGTGAAAATATGTGCACGGTCGTTTGGGGGGCATGCTTCAGTCTATTGCCCTTACTTTTAAAAATAACATTTGGCTGAAACGGCAGTTTTCCCCATTCCCAGACAGACCCCATCCAGACCCCATCCATCCACCACTATTTATGGCAGTTTGTAAACAAGGAAGTGTTGAGCGTTGCGTGGGTTTAGAGCAGCTCCCCCGCTTTGATTTGATGTTGTTTTTCTGTTTTGTTTCTCTGTATCACCACAATATTACATTCCCAGATACACAATGTATACAGCTAAGCAGAGTGAGGGATGGGTGTGTGTGAGCCAGTGTTTATTAGGTTGACTAATAAGACTACAAGACTAAAAGATATTTAGTCGACTAAACAATTTCAAAAACACAAGACTAAATTATGCTGTCAAAATGAACACTGGTGTGGCCAACAGTTTAAATCAGCCGTCAACCATCACACAAGTCTAATATGCAAGCACAAGTCTAATATGAGCCAGTGTATCTATCTGGCAGAAAGCTTAGCGCCTCCTTGCAATGTTTCTCTGCAGTAACTGCTGTCTGTTGAGCTTCCAACACCACATTGGGTGAGGAGGTGAAAGCACTGCAGGTGGACCTGAAATTGTGATCCTCAGTCCCTGCTTGAGATGGCTATCTAATCCCATTGTTATATAAGAGTCTGAGTCAAAGACAACCGAGCCCAGAGTAACCGAAAACCAATGACGCAAGACAAGACCTTAAATGCCTCATGCACTTATTTATTGATGAACTTTTAATAAAGTCCAACGTTGTTTGTTTGTTTTTTTAAGCTGATGGCGGTGTTGGTAATGTGAATGTGAACGAATGTGGGAGAAATGCAGACAGTAAAACAGACAGTTCCTTGATGAAATCATGTGCGTGCACTAGGGGTGTAACGATCAGCGATACGATACGTATCACGATACATGGTTTACGATACATGGTACGATACGATTCAATGATTCCAAATCGATACAGTAACTATTTAGCAAATACATTAAATATGTGTGAAACTTGTGGTTAGTGCAGGTTTTTTAAGGGAAAGATTTATTATTATGGATATAAATAAGTAAACGCAGTGATTCTCGGGCAAATAGATGGACATTATATTTGAATACATACTGTATGGACAAACCCACGCCTTGACATGAACACAGAATACATACATTTTTCGATAGACCAATAAGTAGCTATATGGAATGGAAAAGTAATTAAACCCATCTTTTTCTTTTTTCTTAAAATTGCTAGATTGATAAAAGTACTTAGATTGATAAAATTGATTATGTACATTGCAAAACAAGATTCCGATTATTTCCATTGCAAAACAATATGATACAAAGTCAAACGATACGATATTTGCTGTTTAATTATTATTTTTAAATTAAAATCGATATTTCGATAGTTACTATATTATTACACCCCTAGCATGCACGCTGACAAATGAGTTTTGAAGGTGTGTCCATGTATGACTTTCAGAAGTTACTTTCAGCATTCACAAGTTCAGCTTGTGAATGCTGAGAAATGTAGATTAAATCATATGAAGTCACAAGTGAACAGTTGTGAAGTGAATGTATATTCATTCATGATAGTTGAACAGTACATGCTTGTAGGTACCATTTACTCCCATCTAGAGGTATAGTTGTATATAGTGAATGGCATTTAGTAACAATTTTGTTTGTCAAGAGTGCTTTGAAATTAGTTTTAATTTCCTACATTGTTGTGCAGGCCTTCTTCATTTGACCACGTTTAAACACATTTTTGGTAAAGCACGCCTGAACACAGAGGTCTGTCTTTGTTGGTTCAGTACTTGGTGATTTGAGCCCACATGCTCATTTCCACAGGTGTAGAGTTCCAGTTCATGGTGCACCTTGTCAGTGCTTCTGCTGGAAGCAAAGGAGAAGAGTCACTGGTCACAATTAGGAGCTTAAATACTGTAAATAGCTTTGTCTTGCAGAAGCAAAATCCATGGTACTGCATCTTAAGGCAATAGAAAAGTCCAGTATACAGTAAGGTGTCTATATAATAGTGCAGTGTACAGTGTACAGTAGTTCATTTTCTTCTCTGCTTTATAATTTTTATCCCACGATTTTGTAACCCATTTTTCACCCCTGTGTCAATTATCTAATGTGATCCTGGGCTCTACACACCCTCCGCCAACCTAGTCCCCATATAGAGCGTCGCAGTCCCGCCCCCTACCAGGGACCAGGAAATGAATCCCAATGCATTTTTCCCATAGACATTTGCAAAAGTATTTATTTAAAGACGGTTACGCCACGGACAAAGCCAACTCGAGTCGTGACAACTCATGACAACACAAACAATATTTTGGACCAAACAAATAATTACAAAGAAGAAAAACAACAAAAAAAGTGTTGTAACCTGCCGTTTTTTTCTTCTTTCTAATTATTTTTTCGGCCCCAAAAATTGTGTTTGTTGTCATGATTTGTCACGACTCGAGTTAGCTTTGTCCGCGGCGTAAACGTCTTTAAATAAATACTTTCTGAAATGTCTATGAGGAAAATGAACGGAGAATCATTTCCTGGTCCATGGTAAGGGGCGGGACTGCGACGCTCTATATGGGGGCAGCGGTGGCCTAAGGGTTAGAGGAGCACCCTTGTTGCCGAAAGGTTGCCGGTTCGATTCTCCGTACGGGCAGGAAAACTCTGGGTGGGGAAGTGATTGTCATCACTCACCCAACACCACTGAAGTGCCCTTGAGCAAGGCACTGAACCCCCAACTGCTCCCCCTGGAGCTGCTTAGTGGCCAACAGTATAAGACTGTGGTTGTACTGGTCAGCTCCCAGGTTTTAATGTGTGTGTGTTTCTATGTGCAGGGCGTTGCTGAAAATGAGCACCTGTGCTCAGCTACTTCCCTGGGTAAATAAAGAATTATATTAAAAAAAGAAAAATGGGGAGGGCAACAGACTTGAACTCATGCTTCCTTCATGCCTGAGTGTCCAAGTAGCTCCTTTACACCTGACAGGGGGGAGTTTCCCTGGTTGGATGTAGCGCATGGAAGGAACACGTTATTCCAACCAGTTCCTTTCCCCCCCATCGGGCACCCTGGCTGGCCAGGGGGAGGCAGTTTAGAGACCAGGATTACTGCATGTTTTTTGTGAGGGTACCTACCCTAGGGGACACGGGGAGAACATGCAAACTCCACACAGAAAGGCCCTTTTGCCAACCCCGCCTCGGGTATGGGCACTGATGACGCGGAGGAAGAAACATGCCGCCAGCACCCACAGCGTCCCGAGCGGGAATCGAACCCAGGACCTTCTGGCTGTGAGGTGACAGCACTACCAACTGTGCCACCGTGCCCCCACTACAATTTCATTTTCTGACAGACTTGTGCTCTTGAAATGTATTGTCATGATATTGATGGCTGCTATTTGTGTGACAATACTTTAGGCCAATTTGTTTTGTTTTCAGCAATTTCTCAGTGAGATTATTTACATCAATATCTGACTATAGAAGCTGACAGGTAATGTCTGGAGGAAGGCTTGAACCTCAGTTCATGACACGGGGCACTGGTTGTACAATGGCATTAGATATATATGGTGCAAGAGTTTGGGTTCAAAGCCACTGGTATCACGCACGCACGCACGCACGCACGCACGCACACACACACACACACACACACACACACACACACACACACACACACACACACACACACACACACACACACACACACACACACACACACACACACACACACACACACACACACACACACACAGAGAGCCTGTGTGGCGAAATAAGGCATTCTCAGCCTTAGCTTGCCTAATGTCCCCATGGTTATGAGCTCAAAGCTTACTCATTTCAAAACTATATGTTTGAAAGCCAACTTCTGGATGAAACAAGTCGTAACATCATGACTTACTGCCAAGGGACACATTACTGTGCTGTGGTGCTTTGGTATTGTAACAGTACTTGGTACTGTCGGGTTTAAGACCACTTTAATTCTGGGCACCTGCCATGATAGACCAGTGGTTTTCAACCCTTTTCATGTCAAGGTCCATTATTTATTGTGCGTTTGAGGCACGGACCACCATTTGATGACATCTATTGGATACATAAGACAATTCCATGCTGTATTGATGTTGGTACCATTAGGAGAGATAACAGGCAACATTGATCAAAATAACAATTAATCAACATTTTCTAATTGTGCAGACGTCTTGTAAATTAAGTAATGCAGATGTTTAACAATGTAATGTAACTCTCTGTAAAATGAAACCAAATGAAGAGAGAAGAGAGAGAAAAGACGTGTACAGTTAGGTTGCACTGGGGACTGGGTGGGCTTTTTTATTTTTCATCCTCGTGGTGCACCAAAATATTCAAGCGTCCACGTTTGAATATTTTCCTTTACCATCTTATCTTTTGAGTAATGGAGACATGTGGACTTGGAGGGTGGGGGTGAAGTTATACTATATGCTACCATCTCGCCCCCCCAAAAAGTCATGCAAGTGCCATATTGTGGCATCCAGGGTTGTGCCAACTCCACTGGGCATAAATTATCCCAGCATGCATCAGGGAACAGCCACATTAGGCTGTGTATTAGTGTGAAATTGTCCTAGTTCTTTAGTAAACAAAATACTGTGTTCCGGTTGGACTCTAGGCACCAATTTTATTCAATCAAGAGAGAGAACTCATAGCATAACAAAAAAAGAACTGGGAAGCGATGAAACAAATGAGACAACATTGAACTTACACTACAGCTATGATTACTATCAGAATAGAGCTTTAACAGTTTTAAATAATATTTGAACGTCTACTCCCAAACCTTTCCTATCTATCCTGCCATACGCTCCACATCTCTCCAACTTCCACTGGTCGGAGAAGTTGTCTTATTTGGGTTATGATGTCAGTAACCTATGAGTCATGACGCACTGTATCTACAGTATGATGTATGACCCTATAACGTTTCAGTGCGATCCAGCCATTGTTGAAACCTGTGTGAAGTGAGGGGCGCTCTTATCATTATACAGTACATCATCTCATGAACAACTGAATTTATGTGATTGGTTAGCCGATTTGCTTGTCTACATATGACATACATTTTCCCTTCATTGTCAATGGCATTTAATGTTTGTGTTGCCTCAAATTTATGTCATATTTGGCGGACATTTGACCTAATTTCTCCTTTCATCGTCAATGGCAAATATTGAGACGTGTGGGGACAAAAAAAAACAGACATTATTTTAAATGTCTGTCATATGGCAGACATTTAAAATAAAATATATAAAGGAGTATTGAAAATCACACCTGTGTGAAGTGAGGGGTGCTCTTATCGTCGTACATCATCATGATGTAAAATAGACATTTGCTCAGACACTATGACATAAAATTCTCCATTCATTGTCAATGGGAATTTAATGTTTGTGTAGGACAAAGTTTGTGCACACGCACCAAAAGCTGGATATAGGAGGGGCTATCGCCCCTTGAAATAATTACACCTGTGTGAAGTGAGGGGCACTCTTATCATCGTACATCAATACATCAATTCACAAACTTCAATGTTTGTGTTACGCAATGTTTGTGTTAGCACGAACACTCAAAATTGTCCATCCATTGTCAATGGCATTTTAATGTTTGTGTAGGAGGACAACGTTTGTGCATACACACCAAAAGCTGGATATAGGAGGCCCTCAAAAAATAAAAGATTCGAGGAGTTTGGCCTATACTGGCAGCATTTGCAACAAATGTGACGGTACATAATTGCCTCGATTGCCTTCAGCCTGGGGATAATGAGAAAAAAAATGCATGAAATATCTCCTTCAGGTCCAGCTGCTGGCGGTCCCCTGTGGTGAGGGTCTTCTCAGTTGCTAACCCCCTCCTTATGGAACTCCATCACAACTCATAAAGCTGCCCCCAGGTCTCCCCTCCTCTAAAACTGCCCTCAAAACCCCACCTCTTCAGACATGCCTTTAACCTCCTTTTTTTTAAATCATCTTTTGTCTTTATTTAAAATTATAATCAATTTAAAGCGAGTACCTTGAAAAGCATTATATAAATCTGATTTATTATATAAAGGATGTATATCTATCTATATAAATGCACCGAAGTCTCTGTATAATTAATTATGTATATAATTAATTAAAGGTATATTCAGTGATATCACATCTTTTTTTGTTTTGTTGTTATAATCCCCCCTACTATAGAGTGTGCTGACCATATAAGGAGTTTCTCCCTGTCCCCAATTAACCCCTGGGGGTCAAAAACCTTAGGTTTCGTTTTTGGCTAGGTGGCCCAGCCTTCATCCGATCGGGATAGAGAGGGGCCTTCCGCCAATCATGATCGAGCGGGGGCGGGCCTTGGTGTGCGCGATGTTGGCCTGTCTCGTGTCCCCCCACTGTAGTGCGTGCATGTGCACATCTTGTTACAGCCAGAACCTTCCATGTTAGTGCCAGATCCAGAGCAGCAAGGGGAGGAAAATGGCTACTGAGAGCCAGGAGATTCCGTCCATACATGGAAACAAGGAGCAGCCTTTGTTGCTGGCAGGCTTCTCCAGCTCTTCACAGGGCTCCAGGTAGTTCCTGGCAATGAACTTCAGCACCTCATCCAGAAGAATTACGGGCAGCGAAATCTTCAGCACCATCCGCCACTGGGCGAGGTTCAAAGATGTAATCTGGAAGATGACAGACAGAGGCTCCACATAGAGGATGAGGAAGTGAAGGCCCATCGAGAGGCAGATGGCTCCCAGCAGCCACATGTTCTTCCAGGGAGGCATACGCAGCAGCGACTGATTCTCCGACACACTGTTGAGGGCATTACACATCTCAATGGTGACCAGGACAGACAGGGCTATGGTCATTGGAATGGGAGACCGAAACAGAGCACAGTCCACACCAGCAAACTGTGGATTTTCTGGGCTACACTGCAGGAAGTGGCTCAGCTGGTAAAAGGTGAGTCCGGGACCATCTTGAGCAGCAACAAACCACCAGGCAGCAGCACCAACAGTAGCGGCACCCACATAGCAGCCGATGACCATATATCTGAAAAAGAGCCATCCAGAGATGAGAGGCTCGCGGGCATTACGTGGTGGCTTGTTCATGATGTCCAGATCTGGGGGGTTGAAGCCCAGGGCTGTGGCAGGTAGACCGTCGGTCACCAGGTTGACCCACAGCAGCTGAACTGGAATCAAGGCATCGGGGAAACCCAGCGCTGCGGTCAGGAAGATGCAGACAACCTCTCCTATATTCGAGGAGATGAGGTATCGGATGAACTGCTTCATGTTGTTGTAGATGGCTCGTCCTTCCTCCACGGCAGCTACGATGGAGGCAAAATTATCATCCGCCAGCACCATCTCAGAGGAAGACTTGGCCACCGCAGTGCCTGAACCCATGGCAATGCCTATCTCCGCTTTCTTCAAGGCAGGAGCATCGTTAACTCCGTCCCCGGTCATAGCAGTAATTTCATCGTGCGACTGAAGGAACTCCACAATCTTTGACTTGTGAGAGGGCTCGACGCGGGCAAAGCAGCAGGCTTTAACCACAGCTTCTCTTTGTGCAGCGGGCGACAGATCGTCAAACTCGCGGCCGGTGTAGGCCACGCTCGAGAGGTCATGCAGGTCCTCTCCAAAGATCCCAACTCGTCTGCATATCGCCATCGCTGTACCCTTGTTGTCTCCAGTGATCATGATCACTCTGATGCCTGCCCGGCGACACAGCTTGATGGAGGCTGCCACTTCTGCCCTGGGAGGATCCAGCATGCCCACGCAGCCGACAAACGTCAGATCGGTTTCATACTCAACGAAGCGGCTCGAGTCCTCCAGCAGCAGCAGCAGCTCCTCTTTGCCCACAGGGTTGTCCCGCGTGGCCATGGCCAGGCAGCGTAGGCTGTCCCCGCCTGTTCCGTACTCCCTGATCACAGACATGACCTTTTCCTTAATGGCAGTGGTCAGCGGTACCCTGTTCTGACCAACACGGATGTGAGTGCACCTGTCAATCACTCCCTCCGGGGCGCCCTTGACAAACATCTTGGAGGACCTTGTCTGACTGGCCTCGTTTGGCGTACAGTATACGGACATGGACTTCCTGTCCCGGGAGAATTCAAGGGTAAACTCCTTTTTCATCTGCTGCTTTATTACAGCGTTACAGGCGTTGGCCCTCTCAATCTTGGACAGTTCCTTAACGTCCGTGTCAAAGACGTTCATCTTCTCCACCAGGCAGGTGAGAGCTGTCTCTGTGGCCTCACCAACCTTCTCATACACACCTTTGGCCTCATTGTAGTCCAGTGAGGAGTCATTGCATTGAGCACAAATAGTGGCCAGCTCCACTAAGCCGTCATACTGGGAACACTTCACTAGGACACCTTTGTGGAACACTTCTCCGTCAGGGGCATACGTAGAGCCAGTTACAGTAAATTCTTTCAGGGTGCAGCTGTCATCTGTAACCTGGTCAACTACGAACATCCTGCAGACCGACATCTGATTGGTGGTCAGTGTTCCGGTCTTGTCAGAGCAGATGACGGAGGTGCAGCCCAGGGTCTCCACAGAGGGCAAGCTGCGGACGATGGCATGCTTCTTGGCCATGCGGCGTGTTCCCAGAGCAAGGCAGGTGGTGATGACAGCAGGCAGACCCTCCGGGATGGCAGCCACAGCCAGGGCCACGGCGATCTTGAAGTAGTAGATGGCCCCGCGTATCCAGGAGCCCCCGTGGACAGGATCGTTGAAATGGCCGATGTTGATGATCCACACCGCAATGCAGATCAGCGTAATAACCTTAGAAAGCTGCTTTCCAAACTCGTCCAGTTTCTGCTGCAGGGGCGTGCGCTCCTGTTCCGTGGACGCTATCTCGTCACAGATCTTTCCTATCTCTGTGTTGAGCCCCGTGGCCACCACGATGCCTACAGCTTTGCCTGCTGTGATGTTGGTGCCAGAGAAGAGCATGTTCTTTTTGTCCTGGTTGACGGCACGTGGGTCTGGCACAGGGTCCGTGCGCTTTATCACAGACAACGATTCCCCTGTCAGAATTGATTGGTCAACTCTCAGCGTCGTGGACTTGATGGATGTAAGCCGGATGTCTGCGGGAACTTTATCACCGACAGCCACTTCCACGATGTCCCCAGGCACAATTTCACTTGCTTTGATCCACTGGATACTCTTTCTGTCCTGACGGTACACTTTAGCCATCTCTGGCTCGTACTCCTTGAGTGCCTCAATAGCATTCTCCGCATTTCGCTCCTGCCAAACTCCTACGATGGCATTCGCCACGAGAATCAGTAGGATAACGAAAGGCTCTACAAATGCCGTGATGGTCTCTCCCTCTTCAAACCACGCCAGAGCAAACGATATGCAGGCAGCGAGAAGGAGAATCCTCACAAGTAAATCTTCGAACTGTTCAATCACCAGTTCCCAGAGAGATTTAACCGCCTCAGGTGGTAATTCGTTAGGTCCGTATTTCTCTCGTTGTTTCGTCACTTGGTCTAAGCCCAGACCGGTGCTTTCATCTACGTTAAAAAAGCCATGAATTTCCTCCGCCGTCTTTGTATGTCCGTTGTCCATGGTGAAAGGCCTCTTGAGGACACCGCTCTCTCCTTCCCTCTGTCTTCTCTCTGCCCACCCCTTTTATTCGATTGACTTACAAGAGTGATATTACAGCTTGAACGCTAACAGGGTATAAGCAAACTAGTTGAGATTTAGACGTTGCTATATCCTCTGATTCAGTGTTCTACATGCTTATTTCAGACGACATGTCTTTTAAGTTGCAGGCTGCTGTTCACACCGCCTGACATCATGTATTTCTCCCAAACTTTTGTCCAAATATGGAGTGTTTGTCCAAATATGGAGCTGACTGACTGTCATATTGGTGCAGTCAGAATGCTGAATTTGTCCCAAATATGGTCTGTCTGCTGACTGCACAGGGAAGCCATGCTGTTCCTCAAGAACCATGCTGTATGTCAAGAACCGTATGACGCACCAACGACAGCGCCCAGCGTCGAGTCGGTCCAATAGGCAGTTGTTCCGCTGATACGACAGGCATACAATTTAATTAGGGGTGCACGATTATGAAATTATGACCGATATCCGATCTACGATTATTTGCAGCGTCATATCTGCCAATACCGATTCTGACCGATTCCGATATTATACAGAGGACCACAATGGAAACAAGCCTAGGCATCAGTTTCCCCAGTAGGTCGTATAGTTCCTTTCCAATCCATCAGGGTGACCAGGAAGAGGCAGTATAGAGACCGGATTACTGTATTAATACCTATACCTGGGCAGGGATACTCAAATAGCTGAACCTGTGGGCCACATTACAAAAATGGCAAGGGGCCAGGGGCCGGTTGATAAAATGAGAACATTAATTATACTTAATAACTTCTATATTTTTTTTGCTTTAGTTATTTAACTTAAATGGTAAATGGTGCATTTATATAGCGCCTTTATCCAAGGTGCTTTACATAGTGCATTACATTCACACACACATTCATACACCGATTGCGGCGGAAGCAATGCAAGGTACCAACCAGCACATCGGGAGCAATTTGGGGTTCAGTGTCTTGCCCAAGGACACTTTTTATAATTCAGCTTAGTGTGGAGACACATGCTGGAACTTTTTACTTTGAAATGTTTTGTAGTTTCTGAGTCATTTAACTTAAACGCCCAATGCATTCTCAATGGCAATAGCACAAACTTTGGCATGCTACTATTCCTGGGGGAGAGAGTGTATGACGGTGGCCCAGGGGCCCTTTATCTCTAGATCCGCCTATGCTCATTGTGCAGAATGTCCCATTCCAAGTTTTCAAATGTATAAAAACCTTTTTGAAAATAGCAGCTGTACAAGCTCAAACAATGCGTCGCATTGCGAGCTTGTAGATCGGCTATTTTCAAATATGGTCAAAATGTATGTGGGAATCCAGGTGAATGGTGCACCTACTGCACCTGACCTAGTCACATGACCAGCAGGAAGCACAAAAGTCTTGTTCCTCCTAGTCGAGAGCCATTTTGACTCTTTTGCTGCAGGAAATGGTGTCACCCTCTCATGCAGTGGGAAGGAGAAAGCACATGGTAGGCCTTGTTTGTTTGCGGCTAATGCTGCTAATGTCTTTTGTTTGGTTGAGCACATGCCACTGTTGGCTATATTGTTCATTTTTGCACTTTAGTTTGTTTCCATGTTGTCTTATTTGACCTTAATAATCAAATCTTCCCTAGGAGAGCTAATTATAAACTTGGCACTTTATTATCTTAGAATCTTGCCTCACTGATATATTGCCCTAATGTTTTATTTATAAAATATATATATGGTTAATGTGTTTGTAGGATCCCTCACTCCTATCTGAGGGTGGTGTAGTCACTATCTCGTATAATATATTAGCCATGCCCCCTGCTACAAAAACATGTATTGAACATTGAAATTCCTTGCAAGAAGATGAATACACTTGGAAAATTGCAATCCTTTAGTTTGTCTATTCTAGTACACCTAGCTCTCATTGAAAGGAACTCTTCCATGTATTTATTTTAGAACATGCGTACATGGCAGGCTTTGCCAGCGTTTACCTAATCAATTCTAACTTGCCAATCAAAAAGGTCAGCATTATTCAACAAGAGTTCAAAGTGAATGTGTTTTGGTCTTCGCTACTCCTGCACAAACAGACAGAGCATCGACCCACTCTGCGAACAGAGCACCAAGGACCCACTGCGCAGACAGGATGGAAGACCCAGGATAGATGGAGAAACATCACAGTGAGTACAACTCGGCACCCCCTGCTCTCTCTCTCTAACCGTGCACAAACACCCAGCATCATATTTTATATTCAGTTCATGTGCATTGTGCAACTAGTGCGGCTGGAAACATTAGATGACGTGTTTATAAACAATGAATCTATACAATACTAAAACAAATGTGCAGTTCCTTGATGGGGTCAAACTATCTCAAAATCCAAAGCTTTTAGAAGCCGTCGTCCCATGGCCTAATGTGCAATGATTGGGCTGAGGACATGGGTGTATACTGGGCCATTAATTAATGATTGGTGTGGTTTAGATGTTTCTGCTATGTACTTTATTTTTGGTTTGGTGTATTTATCTTATTTTGATGTTTAATCTGCTGTGTACGGTTAGTTTAGAGGCCACAGTACACACACACACACACACACACACACACACACACACACACACACACACACACACACACACACACACACACACACACACACACACACACACACACACACACACACACACAGTGTAGTTGTTTATTTGGGCTTGTTTCTAAAGTGTAGTAGTTGCTGTTGGTTTGGTGTATTTTATTTTGATTTGTTTAATTTGCTGTGTAGTTTAAGTTTAGATGCCGCAGTAGGGATCGACAGACGTTTATTTGGGCTTGTTTCTGTAGCACTGTCTCTTTAAGGGTAGTGCATAAAAGGGGTGACCAGGTTTGAGGCCTCATGTTTAGCTAGCTGCAATTTGCAACTCTAGATTTTTTTTCATAATGGGATGAATCTAGAGTTGCAATACCCTCCATTGACTCCCCATTCAGCCAGTTTGTGATCTGCTTGTAGCTCTAGGCCAAGCTTGAATTATCCTCTTTCAATCTGCCGAGCTTTTGTTTCATAAAAATCCACCGTATACAAGTTATGAGCTACTTTGTCAAGAAATTCTGTGCAGGTGATTATTTTTCTTAGTGTTGGAGTTTGGAAGCACTCGTTTTTATTAACGGGTCGTGCTGCTGCCTCCTGCATTATGGGCAAATTCGAAACCGGTGGTAAGCAGGGCCATTCAGTGACTTCGACGAGTGCTTCCAAACTCCAACACTTAGAAAAATAATCACCTGCACAGAATTTCTTGACAGAAAGTAGCTCAAGGTGTGGCAACCGTATGCCTCCCAATCAGGGTTACGATACTGCTGCCTTGTGGATCGGCTCCGAGGGGTATGTGGGCCTTGTATAGATAGCATATGCAGGTAAAAGCGGTAGTGAGTGAATTCACATTTCCATCTTCTGCAGATCAGCTTCCACCACCTCCTCTACCATTTCCTTCTAACACCTCCTAACACCACCTGCTAACACCTGACCACCTGCTAACACCACCTCCTTCCATGATGTGGTGGAAGTCGATCTGCAGAAGTCATATGAAATTTTGAAAATATGTAAAAAATGAAAAGAAAGACATGTATGGTTAACAATGAACGTGTCTGCTTTACTACATAAGTGTCAAATAAACTTTACCATAACAAAGGACATGTCAACCCCACCCGCTCACCTCCACCCCACCCCCTTCTGGTGCTGCGGCCATCTTGGAAACTAAACACAATAAACAATTGGAGAGGGGTGGGGCCGAGAAAGGCCCTTATTAGTCACCACAGGAATCCGCAGAGAAAACTTCTTGATTCTGCGGAGAACATTCCTAATTCCGCGGAGAACAATCCTTGATTCCGCGGCTTAGTTAATTCTTTCAGCACCATTGCTGTAGTTCTAGGTCAATTGAAGCCTATTTTTTGATACTACACTTACCGCCATTGCCGTTGATTAATGGCAATTGCGCTATTATAGTGCATTCGATCGATCAAGCCATAATGCTACTTATGTTAGCATCGGATAGCTAGCTGTTGCTGTCACAAGACTCCGTCGCCCATTTTAGATCATCGGCACCATAAGAATCCATTCTATCCGTTTCTTTCAATCGCCTGTACCTCCTTGTCCCAGATGGCATTTTTGGTCAAAACAGCGTTTCTTTGATGGCGTGGAGCCCTCCAGTGCACCGGCATATACCCATATTGTAAACGGTTGAACGGGACCTGTTCAACTTACTAGGATAATACTACTTCCGGTAGTCTAGAAATGTGGCTTTTCAAAATAAGAGCTCGACTGGGAAAAATGCTGGCGTGAATTAGATCCTAATTGTTCAATAAATGCTAGCGCTGTAAGTGTTAATATTCCGCAGAGATTCATTTATTTAACCTAAAATGACCAGTTATCAAGCACATTTTTTATTTTGTTTTAATAAAGTAAAATCTTGGATACAATTGTAATTATGGATGGGTCATAATAATCAAATATTCCAATAGTTTTTGGGGTTAAAAATGTAGGCTATAATAATCTAATTATTATTATCACATTTTTATTTCCCCCTCCCCCCCTCCCTTTTCTCCTCTCTTCTCCACCCCCCTTGGTTTTGTAGGTTTGTTTCCCATCAGTGCGGTTGTTAACACTGTACAGATTCACAGTCCAGTAAGGCTGGATGATGACTCATAATCCGGGGTTAAACTCCCCGGAGTTTCTTTTTGTCCCCCACTCTGCAGTTCCATGGACTTCTATGGAGGTGCCTCAAGAGTGTGACCGTGTACCAGGCCTCTTCATGGAGCCAGCAACGGAGTGCCTGCCTGCCTGGTCATCAAGTATCATATGTAAGCTAAGAAACTAACCCTTAAAGTTCTATGTAATGAAACTATGCATAGATACTATAGTGCTACTGTATGTCTAGAGTCTCACAGATGATACCTGAGGAAAGGGGCTGATCATTTGTGTGCAGGCCAAGACAAGCACACTGGAAATACCTGTGGACAAGTTTTGCCTCATCTTTGAGACAGACACTTACGTTTATTGTTTTCATGAAAAAGTTTTTTTGTAGCAGTATCTCTCCATTTGATGTTAGCTGTAACCCTAATCCTTGTATTGGGAATGATAGTCCCTTTTATAGATGGCATGTGCAGGTAAAAGCGGTAGTGAGTGAATTCACATTTTCATGTGTCTTCTGAAGATCAGCTTCCACCACCTCCTCTACCATTTCCTTTTAACACCACCTCCTTTTAACACCACATCCTCCTAACACCACCTCCTTCCATGATGTGGTGGAAGCTGATCTGCAGAAGACATGTGAAATTTAGAAAATGTATGTAATTTTTTTTGAAAAGAAAGACATTGAACGTGTCTGTTATATTATGGTATATCAATGTCAGATAATATATAATTGTATTCACAATTATATCATTATATTGTAATGTATTTGCCTGTAAAATTGGCTATCTTTTTTATTAGTATAATTTTATATCCCCTCCCTCCCCCCCTGGTTGTGTTTCCCATCAGTGCGGTTGTTATTAACACTGTAGGCCTACATACTCACGCTCCAGTAAGGCCTGCCACTAACTTATCGTCCGGGGAGCCACTCCCCGGAGTTTTTTTGTCTCCCACTCTACAGGTCCATGGACTTCTATTATGGACCCCCAGCTGCCTCAAGAGTCTGACCGTGGACCAGGCCTCTTCATGGAGCCAGCAACAGAGTGCTTGCCTGCCTGCCTAGAAATAGTCATCAAGTATTATAAGTAAGCTAAGAACCTAACTATGCATAGTTTCATTACATAGAAATTTTAACAGATACTATAGTGCTACTGTATGTCTAGAGTCACACAAATGACCAGCCACTTTCCTCAGGTATCATCTGTGTGCAGGCCAAGACAAGCACACTGGAAAGACCTGGACAAGTTATGCCTCATCTGTGAGACGGAAACTAACGTTTAATTAATGTTTTCATGAAAAGGTTTATTTATTGGATCAGTGTCTCTCCATTTGACGTTTAGCTGTAACCCTAATCCTTGTGTTGGGAATGATAGTCCCTTGTGTAGATTGCACGTGCAGGTAAAAGCGGTAGTGAGTGAATTCACATTTTCTTGTGTCTTCTGCAGATCAGCTTCCACCTCCTATTTCCTTCTAACACCACCTCCTTCTAACACCACCTCCTAACACCACCTCCTCCCATTATGTGGTGGAAGCTGATCTGCAGAAGACATGTGAAATTTAGGAAATATATGTATACAAATAAAGAAAGACATAGGGTATGGCTAACGATGAATGTGTCTGCTTTACTACATAAGTGTCAAATAAACTTTACCCATGACAACCTTTTCTTATGGTATATCAATGATGTCCGATAATATATCATTATATTCATTATTTATATCAGGGGTGGGCAACTGGCGGCCCGGGGGCCACATGCGGCCCCCACCTTCACTTAATGCGGCCCGCATGTTAATATCAGAATACTGATATATTATTGATTTCAGCTGTTACAATTCCAAACCCACTTTAATTACTAAATGACTAGTATTAAATGACTAGTACTGTTAACAGTTCATAAAGATAACATAACTATAACTAAAATAATGCAAATGAAATTCAATAAAAAAGGTTATTTTTCAGGTTTCCAATTCAAAAATAGCAAAAAAGATATTCAGGGTTTCAATTAAAATATAGCCAAAATAGCTGATCTACAAGTAATGTAGATCGGCTATTTTTGCTACGACAGTAATATGCACTGTGGCCCTCTGGAGTGAGTGTGGAAATATATTGGCCCTCGCTATCGTCAAAGTTGCCCACCCCTGATTTATATCATATTGTAATGTATTTGCCTCTAAAATTGCTAGCTCTGGGTAGTATCTCTGTCGGACCTTTGCTCTATATACATGGGCGACTGTGGCTCAAGAGGTAGAGCAGGTCGTCCAATGATCCATGGGTCGGCGGTTCAAATCCCGGCTCCTCCTGGGTACATGTCGAAGTGTCCTTGGGCAAGACACTGAACCCCAAATTGCTCCCGATGTGCTGGTTGGTACCTTGCATGGCTTCCGCCGCAATCGGTGTATGAATGTGTGTGAATGGGTGAACGTAATGCACAATCTATGTAAAGCGCCTTGGATAAAGGCGCTATATAAATGCACCATTTACCATGTACATTTTTTTATTTCTCCCCCTCCCTTTTCTCCTCTCCTCCCCTCTTGGTTGTGTGGGTTAATTTCCAATCAGTGCAATTGTTATTAACACTTGTATTGTATTTGTTTTTGTATGGATAGTTTTATTATTTTTAAGAGCCTGCTCAGGGACTACAGATGTAAACTAGCTTTTGGCTAACTCTGGCCCATTTATATGGATGTGAGAACTGACATGTTGATTAATGAGCATTGTCCCTGTCAAATAAATAAATGAACATTGTACATACTTACTGTCCAGTAAGGCCTGCCACTAACTCATCATCCGGGGAGACACTCCCCTGTGTTTATTTTTGTCTCACACTCTGCAGTTCCATGGACTTGTATTCTGGACCCCCAGCTGCCTATCCTTCACGGAGCCTTCACTGAGCCTATCAAGAGTATGACTGTGGACCCGGCTACTTCACAGAGCCTTCACTCAGCCTATGAAGAGTGACTGGACCTGGCCTCCTCACAGAGCATGGACTGCTACCATATCATAGTACACAACACTGTATTTTAGCTTAACATTATTATGGCAACCTGTTGTTGACTGTCCTCGCTTGTGGCAGGCATCATGTATGTGGGGACACGTGGGTGAATGTCATTGCTCGTAACAGCTTAGGTGATTCCCTTTCCATCAGGTATCATCTGTTTGACTCTTCTCGACACCCACGAGCTCTCTGGCACTGAATCGTCAATAATCATAACGTCTGCCGTTGCCAGGTTCTTCTTAATCCGAGTGCATTTTTGTGGCTCTTGAATCAGAGACCGGTACTCTCCCATCTCTTCCAAAACAAGTCAACAAGATACTGCACTTTTTCACCCTTCAGCATGTATGAGACTTATTTTGTGAACAGCTCAAGTGGCATGACTGAGGTGCCGATATATTTCCATTGCTGACCCACGGCAAAAGCCAGGTCTGGGTTGGTATGGGTGTTCCATCGTGCAGAGAAGAAGCTTGGGGGCTCTTTTGGGTCAAACAGTAGTGTGTTGGTGCTAGAGGCCCATTGGCTCTGTGTCTCTTCATTTGATGATGTTTGTCTGTAACCCCAAACCTTGTGTTGGGAATTGAAGATATGGCAGGTGCAAGCAGATCAGCTTCCACCAACTTCTAATACCACCTTCTTCTAATACCACCTCCTTCTAACATGTCCTAACACCACCTCCTAACACCACCTCCTTCCATGTTGGTGGAAGCTGATCTGCAGAAGATATACAGTATAGACTTGTATACACGCTGAAGGTTGAAAGTGCAGTATCTCGTTGACTTGTTTTGGAAGAGATGGGTGAGTACCTCTCTCTGCTTCAAGTGCCACAAAAGTGGACTCTGATACAGAAGCCCCGTTTGCGTTGTCTCCGTTCTGTTATGCATAACACATATTTCAGGGCCTATCACTTATGATATTTTATGTCACCAGATTAACCCCCTGGTCTCTGTCCCTACTATATTAAATTGTAAAACTGTGGAATAATGTTGTGATTCAGTCATGGAATAACGCTATGTCAAGCCTGGATCTGTAACATATTTTCATTTATATAAATTCCCTTAAACTTTATAATTCGGTGTGGTCTGAATTCCTGTGTCTTACTTTTTAAGGGTCTTTTACCAAGGTGTTTTATCCATTGCCTGGATTGTGTTCAAAGGGTTTTTCTAGGATCGGCTAAGGTGACTAAAGGATTTTATTTAAATGGTATTTAACTCATTTGAGAAGGGTAATGTATACTGATTCATTTGACAACTAGGCCTAAGGATTTTGAAAATGTTTATTACTGTCTTAAACTGAGAGCCCTATATTACTAATATAGGATAATTTCTTTTGGGGTTTTTCCATTACATTTACTGGTGGTCTGGACATAATTTTTTAATTTAAGGTCCTGGTTCAGACTTACATTATTCACTCATAAATAAAACCATTCTCATCATAATGGTAAAATTAGAACCATCACCGTCTCTCCATTTGATGTTTTGCTGTAACCCTCTTCACGGAGCCTTTCAAGAGTGTGACTATGGACTCCTCCTCACAGCACAACCATGCACTGCTACCATATTATATTACACAGAGCATTACCATGGACTGCTACCATGTTACATTACACCACTACACTATTTTATCTTAACATTCTTATTCCACTATATATTATCTTACACTATGTTTATTATTTCTATTGCTACTACTTGTATTTGCCTGTATTTCCTCTGTCTATTTTTCTCTCCCCCGACATGGTCGAGGCAGATGGCCGCCCACCCTAGAGTCGGGTTCTGCTTGACGTTTCTTCTAAATTCCAATACCCCAAATCTCGGCCACTTGCTCACTCACACTCGGTCACACCAGCATGGTGGTGTTACGGTTAACACTATATTCTACATCATATATAAAAAAACATCACAATACATCAGAAGATCAGGGAAAGAAAAAACATGCATAGGTTTACAAATAAAAAGTTAAGACAAATTTCAAAACTATATAAAAACAGGTTTGTATGCTCACCAAGGTTTTAAAACGACTCAAGGGTACCAATGTAAATGTATATAAAAATATATTATTTAAATGTAAGAAAATAAATAATCTGCCACTTGTATTAAGGTGACTTGATTGCCTGTTATACATGCAAGAAAACTCTACCAATTCAAAATGTTCCCTCTGTATTTCCCATTCCAAGTGCGTAGGGTAAAGCAAATATAACATCATTATCAATACGATGGTCAAAGGGACAGTGCCCTCAGTACCCCTCATACCTGTCAAACTACTTCTCCACAGCGAGTGACAGCCACAGCCACAACACCAGAGAGAGAGAGACCATGATCTGGTAACCACCCTAGAACAAACATAAGAAAGTTGTCATTCTACCGCTCTGCCTCTAAAATGTGGAATTGGTTTGATATTTTTTTAATAAACTACAGCGTCCCAAACATGGAATGGATGAGCAGCATGAGGATTTCTCACCTCCTAAAAATGTTGAACAGCGACAACAAGGATGTTAGGGAGCTGGCTCGATCCTCCCTGTTCCTGGATATAAGCAAGGACAGTCTAAGAAGGATGAGACGCGAAGACCGTACGGGCGACGCCATGTTGCTTTGGAAGGAAAGAAACATGCGCAGTTGAGACCAAGGAAGCTGAACGCGGAAGTGTTGGCTGCATATAGCCCATTGCGCATGTTTCTTTCCTTCCAAAGCAACATGGCGTCGCCCGTACGGTCTTCGCGTCTCATCCTTCTTAGACTGTCCTTGGATATAAGGAGGCATAAGGTCCCACTGGCCAGGGAGTTAGAGCCACACTTTCTTGGCTTCGGGAGGAAGCCCAGCGGGAAACTGGCTTTGGGGTTTGGTTGGACTGGCCAGACCTAAATGACCTCTGTCCGCACTGGAGTGTCCCTGGAGTGGGTGTGGTCTAACTCAGACTGAATGTCTCAGAGGACATTATAACTCACCCAGGTCAGGGCAACGGTCACCTATGCTGGACACAGTCACCTGCTAACAGCTACAGGTGCCAGACGAGTCCTCATGGATGTACACCAACAACAACAACAACACTGGACTGGACTAAAACGCCAAGGGAAACTTGCATGTCTTCCCTATGCTGATCACTCTGTATCACACGCATTCATTAAGAACACTGCACTCACTGAGGACATTATCACATTCACAGTTAAAGCCAGACTACAAGTCCTTCCCACCAGACTCAATCTCTCCATCTGGTTCCCCAACACTCAGGTCCCTCATTGTTTGCACCACGCCACAGAAACTGAAACACTGTCACACATCTTGAACGGCTGTTATGCATACAAAGGAATGTACATATAGCACGCCATGATAGAATAGTGGAACTCATAGCAAAGGACATATCAAAATATCATAGTACAGTACAGTACAGTACAGTACAGTACAGTACAGTACAGTCATTTAGCAGACGCTTTTATCCAAAGCGACTTACAATAAGTGTATTCAACATAGGTAGGGAACAAAAACTACTAATCACCAGAAGTCTTTAGTGCATTTTCTGCAAAAACAAGCAACCAAGAGTATACCTAGCGCTAAGGTAAAAGTGCAATATATCAGCTACCTATTTCCTTAAACAGATGAGACAAAATAGCTAAATCAAATGAGCATGAGCTAAAACAATTAAGTGTATCGACTAAACAAGATCCAATAAACAATACAACAATAGAAAACAAGCGTTCGTACAACTAGTTAACAACAAGTAGGTCAGGCAGAGAGGAAGGGTAGTGTTTCCTGAAGAGGTGGGTTTTCAACCTGCGGCGAAATATGGGCAGTGACTCTGCTGTCCTAACATCAGTGGGAAGTTCATTCCACCACTGTGGGGCCAGAACAGAAAAGAGTCGTGACCGTGTGGATCGGCCAGAAGGACCCTTGAGTGACGAGGCAATCAGTCGCCCCGAGGTGGCAGACCGAAGTGGTCGGGCAGGGGTGTAGGCATCGACCATACCCCGGAGGTAGGAAGGAGCTGTTCCTTTCACTGCCCTATAGGCTAACACCAGGGTTTTGAACTGGATGCGAGCCGCTACGGGGAGCCAGTGTAGAGAACGGAGAAGGATGGTTGTGTGGGAGAACTTGGGGCGGTTGAACACCAGACGAGCCGCAGCTTTCTGAACAAGCTCCAGAGGTCTGATGGCAGATGCCGGAGCACCAGCAAGGAGGGAGTTGCAGTAGTCCAGGCGGGAGATGACGAGAGCCTGGATGAGCACCTGGGCTGCCTTCTCCGTGAGGAAGGGGCGAATCCTCCTGATGTTGTAGAGGAGGAATCTGCAGGACCTTGTCACTGATGCGATGTTTGCCGAGAACGTCAGTTGATCGTCCAGGGTCACACCCAGATTCTTCGCAGTCCGAGTTGAGGTCACCACAGCATTATCAATGGTGATGGCCATGTCTCGGTGCGGACAGCCCTTCCCCGGGAGGAACATCAGCTCGGTCTTGTCCAGGTTGAGCTTCAGGTGGTTTGTCGACATCCACTCCGAGATGTCAGCCAGACAAGCAGCAATGCGTGCCTCCACTTGGGTATCAGAGGGGGGGAATGAGAGGATCAGCTGGGTGTCATCGGCATAGCAGTGGTAGGAAAAGCCATGGGAGTGGATGACAGCACCCAGAGATGTAGTGTAGAGAGAGAAAAGAAGAGGACCCAGAACCGAGCCTTGGGGAACCCCAGTTGTGAGCCTGTGTGGTTCTGACACAGACCCTCTCAGCATCACCTGGTAGGAGCGACCCGTCAGGTAGGATGCAAACAGGGAGAGTGCAGAGCCTGAGACACCCATCCCCTCGAGGGTGGAGAGGAGGATCTGATGGTTCACCGTCATGCATCTTCAGTGAGAATGTACAAACATTCCAGGGTAATTTCATTCATGCTCCAACTCTGTGATAACCCAGGTACCTTTACATCTCTGACAGCTAATACACCAGATATTGTTGTGGTTGATGAAGAGTCCAGATAAGTGTCTGTATTAGAGATAGCCTGCACCTTTGACCATAGCCTAGTGGAAGCCTTTATGACCAAGATCATAAAATACTTTCTACATAACATCTCAGAGCTGGGCTATACTGTAGGTGCAGACTATTTGTGTTTATATTTGGCAGCCTAAGGCATACGCACAGACTCGTTGTTCCAACAACTTGGGATGCCCAAAAAGGAGGCAAAAATGCTGGCAAAGTATTGTGGTGTCTCTGCTATAATTGGCAGCCGTCATATATTGTGGAGACGCTGTTACTTATACCCATAGAGTACTGAGTGACATGCCTATTGTATCATGAAAACACATGCCATGATTTTGCAGATGTAACTCTAATGCACCTATATAATATTTGTGTCCTTGTATGCATATCCTTTGTGTGGACATAAATAGATGGTTAAAATGTGTCTGTCTGTCTGTCTGTCTGTCTGTCTGTCTGTCTGTCTGTCTGTCTGTCTGTTCTTTTCACCTGACAGGGGAACACGCCCCCAGCATCCCCGGCGGGAATCGAACCTGGGACCTTCCAGCTGTGAGGTGACAGTGCTACCTTTACCAACTGCGCCAGGGTTGGGAAACATTCGTCTACCAAGAGGGGGAAGGAGAAAAAAGAGGAGAAAGAAGGAGAAAACGAATGTGGAAAGGATGAAAAACGCAACAGGCCAGTGTTTTTATGCATCTCACAAGTGTACTTTATACACGATAGATTAATGAAAATTGTCAATTTTAGGTATGCTTGGTGAGGATCCAAAAGTCAAGGCTGGTTGTGGGTTTGATTCCCACCTACGCCTTGGAAAAAAACAACGCAATGAATAAACAAAAACATCCTTATTGTTTCAACCATCTAAATGGACCAAATGGACCATCACCTAACCAATTTGTACTATTGTTGAGGGGTGCTATTCCCTCCTATGTCCAGCTTTTAGGGTCTATGTAAACACAAAAATTGAAAACAAAAGTGTGTAAACACAAACATTGAAGACAAAAGTGATGGCACAAATTGTGATTGGCCAGAATGAGATGATGTATGATGATGTATTATAATAAGAGCTTGCAAAGAGATTGCCTTGTTTGCCTTGTTTGGTGGTGGGTGGAGCTAATACTAATTTGGCACACCTGGGGCTATATAAGCCTAGTAGGAGCCACACATACATTTGCTTTTCTCACTGAGGAGGTGCTGGGGGACACCACAGCTATCCTGTGTTTGATGTTGATGCATTATTCGTAAGTTTGCTCCTTGTTTACCAGAATGTCATCTTTAGTATTTGATTTGTTCATGTTTAAGTTTGTTTATAGTTTGAATTGTTATGCCTAAGTTAGTTTGTACCTTCGTTTTGCTTATAAATCCGATTATGCCTTTGGATTATGCCCCCAGCAGTACTACACCTCCCAGCCTCCGACCCCCCAGCAGTACTACACCTCCCAGCCTCCGGCCCCCCAGCAGTATGCCTCACCCCAGCCGGTCTCCTCCTCCTACTATTCCTCGCCCCAGCAGCCGGCCTCCTACGCCTCCCAGCAGCCGGCCTCCTACGCCTCCCAGCAGCTGGCCTCCTACGCTTCGCTTCAGCAGCCGTCCTCGTAGGCTTCGCTTCATCAGCCGGCCTCCCAAATCGACATGGGACAGTGGCAATTTGTTTTTGGTTTGTTTTATGTGTCTTCTTATCAAATACAGTAGATATTTGATGGGGCGGCTGTAGAAAACCCCACCACTCTTTAGCTGAGAGTGGTGGTGTGAGTCTGTGAGAGCAGATTGCCATTGTTTGCCTTGTTTTTTGGTGGGTGGAGCTAATACTAATTTGGCACACCTGGGGCTATATAAGCCCACACAAACATTTGTTTTTCTCACTGGAGAGGTGCTGGGGGACACCACAGCTATCCTGTGTTTGATGTTGATGCATTATTCGTAAGTTTGCTCCTTGTTTACCAGAATGTACTTTTTTAGTATTTTATTTGTTCATGTTTAAGTTTTATAGTTTGAATTGTTAGTTTGTACCTTCGTTTTGCTTATAAGTCTGATTATGCCTTTGTTTTTTTTGTACTACTGATTGTTACCCGTTTCCTTTCTTGTCAGTTAAAATCATCATTCATCATCACTTCCATCTTGTCCATCACCTAACCCTAACCCTCATCATCACTTCAAGCCGGTCTGGTCCTGGTGCTCTAATAGGCCCACTGGTGTAGGGGTGTATGTACAACCAGCAAACTTCCTTTATTACATCAAGATATTTTTCAGTAGGCCTACATTGTGAAACTTTGACAGATGCCTGTTAATTATTTTTGTGCCGGACCCACCGCTAGGGGAAGCTAGCCTAGGTACCAGTGGCTCAGTGTGTTAGGAGGCTGGCCACATGATCGGGAGATGGTGGGTTCAAACTAGGCATGTCCCTTATTTGTCATATCGGAATCGGCAAGTACGCCCCGCACCAATCCAATACCACATTTGATTTAATCACGTGATGCGCTCAGCACGGTGAGACGGCGCCGCCGGTATTGAAAACACGCATCTCCATCTCTCGCCTTTTTTTCAAATCCTCAGAAATGATGAAAAACGGCGTGCTATAGTATGCCGTCTGAGATGGGCTTTAGCCAATAGTCAAAAATGATGAAAAACGAGGATTTGGAAAAAAAAAAAGAAAATCACTCCGAAACCATGGGCTATAGTCCATTGTCTCGAGTGATTTTCGTCATTTTTTCAAATCCTCAGAAATGATGAAAAACGGCATGCTATAGTATGCCGTCTGAGATGGGCTATAGCCCATGGTCAAAAATGATGAAAAACTAGGATTTGAAAAAGAGACGAAAATCACTCCGAGACCATGGGCTATAGTCCATTGTCTCGAGTAATTTTTGTCTTTTTTTCAAATCCTCAAAAATGATGAAAAACTACGTGCTATAGTATGCCGTCTGAGATGGGCTACAGCCCATGGTCAAAAATGATGACAAACTATTTAGCCTTTTTTTCAAATCCTCAAAAATGATGAAAAACGGCATGCTATAGTATACCGTCTGAGATGGGCTACAGCCCATGGTCAAAAATGATGAAAAACAAGGATTTGAAAAAGAGACGAAAATCACTCCGAGACCATGGGCTATAGTCCATTGTCTCGAGTGATTTTCGTCATTTTTTCAAATCCTCAGAAATGATGAAAAACGGCATGCTATAGTATGCCGTCTGAGATGGGCTTTAGCCAATAGTCAAAAATGATGAAAAACGAGGATTTGGGGGAAAAAAAAGAAAATCACTCCGAAACCATGGGCTATATATAGTCCATTGTCTCGAGTGATTTTCGTCATTTTTTCAAATCCTCAAAAATGATGAAAAATGGCATGCTATAGTATGCCGTCTGAGATGGGCTACAGCCCATGGTCAAAAATGATGAAAAACGAGGATTTGAAAAAAAGACGAAAATCACTCCTGAGACCATGGGCTATAGTCCATTGTCTAGAGTGATTTTCGTCATTTTTTCAAATCCTCAAAAATGATGAAAAACGGCGTGCTATAGTATGCCGTCTGAGATGGGCTACAGCCCATGGTCAAAAATGATGAAAAACGAGGATTTGAAAAAAAGACGAAAATCACTCCTGAGACCATGGGCTATAGTCCATTGTCTCGAGTGATTTTCGTCATTTTTTCAAATCCTCAGAAATGATGAAAAACGGCATGCTATAGTATGCCGTCTGAGATGGGCTATAGCCCATGGTCAAAAATGATGAAAAACTAGGATTTGAAAAAGAGACGAAAATCACTCCGAGACCATGGGCTATAGTCCATTGTCTCGAGTAATTTTTGTCTTTTTTTCAAATCCTCAAAAATGATGAAAAACTACGTGCTATAGTATGCCGTCTGAGATGGGCTACAGCCCATGGTCAAAAATGATGACAAACTATTTAGCCTTTTTTTCAAATCCTCAAAAATGATGAAAAACGGCATGCTATAGTATACCGTCTGAGATGGGCTACAGCCCATGGTCAAAAATGATGAAAAACAAGGATTTGAAAAAGAGACGAAAATCACTCCGAGACCATGGGCTATAGTCCATTGTCTCGAGTGATTTTCGTCATTTTTTCAAATCCTCAGAAATGATGAAAAACGGCATGCTATAGTATGCCGTCTGAGATGGGCTTTAGCCAATAGTCAAAAATGATGAAAAACGAGGATTTGGGGGAAAAAAAAGAAAATCACTCCGAAACCATGGGCTATATATAGTCCATTGTCTCGAGTGATTTTCGTCATTTTTTCAAATCCTCAAAAATGATGAAAAATGGCATGCTATAGTATGCCGTCTGAGATGGGCTACAGCCCATGGTCAAAAATGATGAAAAACGAGGATTTGAAAAAAAGACGAAAATCACTCCTGAGACCATGGGCTATAGTCCATTGTCTAGAGTGATTTTCGTCATTTTTTCAAATCCTCAAAAATGATGAAAAACGGCGTGCTATAGTATGCCGTCTGAGATGGGCTACAGCCCATGGTCAAAAATGATGAAAAACGAGGATTTCAAAAAAGACGAAAATCACTCCGAGACCATGGGCTATAGTCCATTGTCTCGAGTGATTTTCGTCATTTTTGTAAATCCTCAAAAATGATGAAAAACGGCATGCTATAGTATGCTGTCTGAGATGGGCTATAGCCAATAGTCAAAAATGATGAAAAACGAGGATTTGAAAAAAAGACGAAAATCACTCCGAAACCATGGGCCATAGTCCATTGTCTCGAGTGATTTTCGTCATTTTTTCAAATCCTCAAAAATGATGAAAAACGGCGTGCTATAGTATGCCGTCTGAGATGGGCTACAGCCCATGGTCAAAAATTATGAAAAACGAGGATTTAAAAAAAAAAAAGAAAATCACTCCGAGACCATGGGCTATATATAGTCCATTGCCTCGAGTGATTTTCGTCATTTTTTCAAATCCTCAAAAATGATGAAAAACGGCGTGCTATAGTATGCCGTCTGAGATGGGCTATAGCCAATAGTCAAAAATTATGAAAAACGAGGATTTGAAAAAAAATACGAAAATCACTCCGAAACCATGGGCTATAGTCCATTGTCTCGAGTGATTTTCGTCATTTTTCCAAATCCTCAGAAATGATGAAAAATGGCATGCTATAGTATGCCGTCTGAGATGGGCTATAGCCAATAGTCAAAAATGATGAAAAACGAGGATTTGAAAAAAAATACGAAAATCACTCCGAAACCATGGGCTATAGTCCATTGTCTCGAGTGATTTTCGTCATTTTTCCAAATCCTCAGAAATGATGAAAAATGGCATGCTATAGTATGCCGTCTGAGATGGGCTACAGCCCATGGTCAAAAATGATGAAAAACAATTTCGCCTTTTTTTTCAAATCCTCAAAAATGATGAAAAACGGCATGCTATAGTATGCCGTCTGAGATGGGCTACAGCCCATGGTCAAAAATGATGAAAAACGAGGATTTGGAAAAAAGACGAAAATCACTCCGAGACCATGGGCTATAGTCCATTGTCTCGAGAGACAATGGACTATACTGACTATACTGAGAGACAATGGACTATAGCCCATGGTTTCGGAGTGATTTTCGTCTTTTTTTCAAATCCTCGTTTTTCATCATTTTTGACTATTGGCTATAGCCCATCTCAGACGGCATACTATAGCACGCCGTTTTTCATCATTTTTGAGGATTTGAAAAAGGCGAAAATCACTCGAGACAATGGACAATAGCCCATGGTCTCGGAGTGATTTTCGTCTTTTTTTCAAATCCTCGTTTTTCATCATTTTTGACCATGGGCTATAGTCCATTGTCTCGAGTGATTTTCGTAATTTTTTCAAATCCTCAAAAATGATGAAAAACTGCGTGCTATAGTATGCCGTCTGAGATGGGCTACAGCCCATGGTCAAAAATGATGAAAAACGAGGATTTGAAAAAAAGACGAAAATCACTCCGAGACCATGGGCTATAGTCCATTGTCTCGAGTGATTTTCGACATTTTTTCAAATCCTCAAAAATGATGAAAAACTGTGTGCTATAGTATGCCGTCTGAGATGGGCTACAGCTAGCCCATGGTCAAAAATGATGAAAAACGAGGATTTGAAAAAAAGACGAAAATCACTCCGAGACCATGGGCTATAGTCCATTGTCTCGAGTGATTTTCGTCATTTTTTCAAATCCTCAAAAATGATGAAAAACGGCGTGCTATAGTATCCCGTCTGAGATGGGCTACAGCCCATGGTCAAAAATTATGAAAAACGAGGATTTGAAAAAAAGACGAAAATCACTCCGAGACCATGGGCTATAGTCCATTGTCTCGAGTGATTTTCGTCATTTTTTCAAATCCTCAAAAATGATGAAAAACGGCGTGCTATAGTATGCCGTCTGAGATGGGCTATAGCCAATAGTCAAAAATTATGAAAAACGAGGATTTGAAAAAAAATACGAAAATCACTCCGAAACCATGGGCTATAGTCCATTGTCTCGAGTGATTTTCGTCATTTTTCCAAATCCTCAGAAATGATGAAAAATGGCATGCTATAGTATGCCGTCTGAGATGGGCTATAGCCAATAGTCAAAAATGATGAAAAACGAGGATTTGAAAAAAAGACGAAAATCACTCCGAGACCATGGGCTATAGTCCATTGTCTCGAGTGATTTTCGTCATTTTTTCAAATCCTCAAAAATGATGAAAAACGGCGTGCTATAGTATGCCGTCTGAGATGGGCTACAGCCCATGGTCAAAAATGATGAAAAACGAGGATTTCAAAAAAGACTAAATCACTCCGAGACCATGGGCTATAGTCCTTTGTCTCGAGTGATTTTCGTCATTTTTGTAAATCCTCAAAAATGATGAAAAACGGCATGCTATAGTATGCTGTCTGAGATGGGCTATAGCCAATAGTCAAAAATGATGAAAAACGAGGATTTGAAAAAAAGACGAAAATCACTCCGAAACCATGGGCTTTAGTCCATTGTCTCGAGTAATTTTCGTCATTTTTTCAAATCCTCAAAAATGATGAAAAATGGCATGCTATAGTATGCCGTCTGAGATGGGCTACAGCCCATGGTCAAAAATGATGAAAAACGAGGATTTGAAAAAAAGACGAAAATCACTCCGAGACCATGGGCTATAGTCCATTGTCTCGAGTGATTTTCGTCATTTTTTCAAATCCTCAAAAATTATGAAAAACGGCGTGCTATAGTATGCCGTCTGAGATGGGCTACAGCCCATGGTCAAAAATGATGAAAAACGAGGATTTGAAAAAAAGACGAAAATCACTCCGAGACCATGGGCTATAGTCCATTGTCTCGAGTGATTTTCGTCATTTTTTCAAATCCTCAAAAATGATAAACGGCGTGCTATAGTATGCCGTCTGAGATGGGCTATAGCCAATAGTCAAAAATTATGAAAAACGAGGATTTGAAAAAAAATACGAAAATCACTCCGAAACCATGGGCTATAGTCCATTGTCTCGAGTGATTTTCGTCATTTTTCCAAATCCTCAGAAATTATGAAAAATGGCATGCTATAGTATGCCGTCTGAGATGGGCTACAGCCAATAGTCAAAAATGATGAAAAACGAGGATTTGAAAAAAAGACGAAAATCACTCCGAGACCATGGGCTATAGTCCATTGTCTCGAGTGATTTTCGTCATTTTTTCAAATCCTCAAAAATGATGAAAAACGGCGTGCTATAGTATGCCGTCTGAGATGGGCTACAGCCCATGGTCAAAAATGATGAAAAACAAGGATTTGAAAAAAAGACGAAAATCACTCCGAGACCATGGGCTATAGTCCATTGTCTCGAGTGATTTTCGTCATTTTTGTAAATCCTCAAAAATGATGAAAAACGACATGCTATAGTATGCCGTCTGAGATGGGCTATAGCCAATAGTCAAAAATGATGAAAAACGAGGATTTGAAAAAAAGACGAAAATCACTCCGAAACCATGGGCTATAGTCCATTGTCTCGAGTGATTTTCGTAATTTTTCCAAATCCTCAAAAATGATGAAAAACGGCGTGCTATAGTATGCCGTCTGAGATGGGCTACAGCCCATGGTCAAAAATTATGAAAAACGAGGATTTGAAAAAAAGACGAAAATCACTCCGAGACCATGGGCTATAGTCCATTGTCTCGAGTGATTTTCGTCATTTTTTCAAATCCTCAAAAATGATTAAAAATGGCATGCTATAGTATGCCGTCTGAGATGGGCTACAGCCCATGGTCAAAAATGATGAAAAACGAGGATTTGAAAAAAAGACGAAAATCACTCCGAGACCATGGGCTATAGTCCATTGTCTCGAGTGATTTTCGTCATTTTTTCAAATCCTCAAAAATGATGAAAAACGGCGTGCTATAGTATGCCGTCTGAGATGGGCTACAGCCCATGGTCAAAAATGATGAAAAACGAGGATTTCAAAAAAGACGAAAATCACTCCGAGACCATGGGCTATAGTCCATTGTCTCGAGTGATTTTCGTCATTTTTGTAAATCCTCAAAAATGATAAACGGCGTGCTATAGTATGCCGTCTGAGATGGGCTACAGCCCATGGTCAAAAATGATGAAAAACGAGGATTTCAAAAAAGACGAAAATCACTCCGAGACCATGGGCTTTAGTCCATTGTCTCGAGTGATTTTCGTCATTTTTTCAAATCCTCAAAAATGATAAACGGCGTGCTATAGTATGCCGTCTGAGATGGGCTATAGCCAATAGTCAAAAATTATGAAAAACGAGGATTTGAAAAAAAATACGAAAATCACTCCGAAACCATGGGCTATAGTCCATTGTCTCGAGTGATTTTCGTCATTTTTCCAAATCCTCAGAAATGATGAAAAATGGCATGCTATAGTATGCCGTCTGAGATGGGCTACAGCCAATAGTCAAAAATGATGAAAAACGAGGATTTGAAAAAAAGACGAAAATCACTCCGAGACCATGGGCTATAGTCCATTGTCTCGAGTGATTTTCGTCATTTTTTCAAATCCTCAAAAATTATGAAAAACGGCGTGCTATAGTATGCCGTCTGAGATGGGCTACAGCCCATGGTCAAAAATTATGAAAAACGAGGATTTGAAAAAAAGACGAAAATCACTCCGAGACCATGGGCTATAGTCCATTGTCTCGAGTGATTTTCGTCATTTTTTCAAATCCTCAAAAATGATTAAAAATGGCATGCTATAGTATGCCGTCTGAGATGGGCTACAGCCCATGGTCAAAAATGATGAAAAACGAGGATTTGAAAAAAAGACGAAAATCACTCCGAGACCATGGGCTATAGTCCATTGTCTCGAGTGATTTTCGTCATTTTTTCAAATCCTCAAAAATGATGAAAAACGGCGTGCTATAGTATGCCGTCTGAGATGGGCTACAGCCCATGGTCAAAAATGATGAAAAACGAGGATTTCAAAAAATACGAAAATCACTCCGAGACCATGGGCTATAGTCCATTGTCTCGAGTGATTTTCGTCATTTTTGTAAATCCTCAAAAATGATGAAAAACGGCATGCTATAGTATGCCGTCTGAGATGGGCTACAGCCCATGGTCAAAAATGATGAAAAACGAGGATTTCAAAAAATACGAAAATCACTCCGAGACCATGGGCTATAGTCCATTGTCTCGAGTGATTTTCGTCATTTTTGTAAATCCTCAAAAATGATGAAAAACGGCATGCTATAGTATGCTGTCTGAGATGGGCTATAGCCAATAGTCAAAAATGATGAAAAACGAGGATTTGAAAAAAAGACGAAAATAACTCCGAAACCATGGGCTATAGTCCATTGTCTCGAGTGATTTTCGTCATTTTTTTCAAATCCTCAAAAATGATGAAAAATGGCATGCTATAGTATGCCGTCTGAGATGGGCTACAGCCCATGGTCAAAAATGATGAAAAACGAGGATTTGAAAAAAAGACGAAAATCACTCCGAGACCATGGGCTATAGTCCATTGTCTCGAGTGATTTTCGTCATTTTTTCAAATCCTCAAAAATGATGAAAAACGGCGTGCTATAGTATGCCGTCTGAGATGGGCTACAGCCCATGGTCAGACTCAAAAATGATGAAAAACGAGGATTTGAAAACAAGACGAAAATCACTCCGAGACCATGGGCTATAGTCCATTGTCTCGAGTGATTTTCGTCATTTTTTCAAATCCTCAAAAATGATGAAAAACGGCGTGCTATAGTATGCCGTCTGAGATGGGCTATAGCCAATAGTCAAAAATTATGAAAAACGAGGATTTGAAAAAAAATACGAAAATCACTCCGAGACCATGGGCTATAGTCCATTGTCTCGAGTGATTTTCGTCATTTTTTCAAATCCTCAAAAATGATGAAAAACGGCGTGCTATAGTATGCCGTCTGAGATGGGCTATAGCCAATAGTCAAAAATTATGAAAAACGAGGATTTGGAAAAAAGACGAAAATCACTCCGAAACCATGGGCTATAGTCCATTGTCTCGAGTGATTTTCGTCATTTTTTCAAATCCTCAAAAATGATGAAAAATGGCATGCTATAGTATGCCGTCTGAAATGGGCTACAGCCCATGGTCAAAAATGATGAAAAACAATTTCGCCTTTTTTTTCAAATCCTCAAAAATGATGAAAAACGGCATGCTATAGTATGCCGACGGCATATAGTATGCCGTCTGCAACGGCATGCTATAGTATGCCGGGGGGGGGGGGGGGGGGGGGGCGGGGGGGGGCGCCGCGAAAAATCCTGCCTGGGGCGCCAGATTGCTCAGGACCGGCCCTGGTCAAAAATGATGAAAAACGAGGATTTGAAAACAAGACGAAAATCACTCCGAGACCATGGGCTATAGTCCATTGTCTCGAGTGATTTTCGTCATTTTTTCAAATCCTCAAAAATGATGAAAAACGGCGTGCTATAGTATGCCGTCTGAGATGGGCTATAGCCAATAGTCAAAAATTATGAAAAACGAGGATTTGAAAAAAAATACGAAAATCACTCCGAGACCATGGGCTATAGTCCATTGTCTCGAGTGATTTTCGTCATTTTTTCAAATCCTCAAAAATGATGAAAAACGGCGTGCTATAGTATGCCGTCTGAGATGGGCTATAGCCAATAGTCAAAAATTATGAAAAACGAGGATTTGGAAAAAAGACGAAAATCACTCCGAAACCATGGGCTATAGTCCATTGTCTCGAGTGATTTTCGTCATTTTTTCAAATCCTCAAAAATGATGAAAAATGGCATGCTATAGTATGCCGTCTGAAATGGGCTACAGCCCATGGTCAAAAATGATGAAAAACAATTTCGCCTTTTTTTTCAAATCCTCAAAAATGATGAAAAACGGCATGCTATAGTATGCCGTCTGAGATGGGCTACAGCCCATGGTCAAAAATGATGAAAAACGAGGATTTGGAAAAAAGACGAAAATCACTCCGAGACCATGGGCTATAGTCCATTGTCTCGAGAGACAATGGACTATACTGACTATACTGAGAGACAATGGACTATAGCCCATGGTTTCGGAGTGATTTTCGTCTTTTTTTCAAATCCTCGTTTTTCATCATTTTTGACTTTTGGCTATAGCCCATCTCAGACGGCATATTATAGCACGCCGTTTTTCATCATTTTTGAGGATTTGAAAAAATGACGAAAATCACTCGAGACAATGGACTATAGCCCATGGTCTCGGAGTGATTTTCGTCTTTTTTTCAAATCCTCGTTTTTCATCATTTTTGACCATGGGCTGTAGCCCATCTCAGACGGCTAGCACGCAGTTTTTCATCATTTTTGAGGATTTGAAAAAATTACGAAAATCACTCGAGACAATGGACTATTGTCCATTGTCTCGAGTGATTTTCGCCTTTTTCAAATCCTCAAAAATGATGAAAAACTGCGTGCTATAGTATGCCGTCTGAGATGGGCTACAGCCCATGGTCAAAAATGATGAAAAACGAGGATTTGAAAAAAAGACGAAAATCACTCCGAGACCATGGGCTATAGTCCATTGTCTCGAGTGATTTTCGTCATTTTTTCAAATCCTCAAAAATGATGAAAAACTGTGTGCTATAGTATGCCGTCTGAGATGGGCTACAGCCCATGGTCAAAAATGATGAAAAACGAGGATTTGAAAAAAAGACGAAAATCACTCCGAGACCATGGGCTATAGTCCATTGTCTCGAGTGATTTTCGTCATTTTTTCAAATCCTCAAAAATGATGAAAAACGGCGTGCTATAGTATGCCGTCTGAGATGGGCTACAGCCCATGGTCAAAAATGATGAAAAACGAGGATTTGAAAAAAAGACGAAAATCACTCCGAGACCATGGGCTATATATAGTCCATTGTCTCGAGTGATTTTCGTCATTTTTTCAAATCCTCAAAAATGATGAAAAATGGCATGCTATAGTATGCCGTCTGAGATGTGCTACAGCCCATGGTCAAAAATGATGAAAAACGAGGATTTCCAAAAAGACGAAATCACTCCGAGACCATGGGCTTTAGTCCATTGTCTCGAGTGATTTTCGTCATTTTTTCAAATCCTCAAAAATGATGAAAAATGGCATGCTATAGTATGCCGTCTGAGATGGGCTACAGCCCATGGTCAAAAATAATGAAAAACGAGGATTTGAAAAAAAGACGAAAATCACTCCGAGACCATGGGCTATAGTCCATTGTCTCGAGTGATTTTCGTCATTTTTGTAAATCCTCAAAAATGATGAAAAATGGCATGCTATAGTATGCCGTCTGAGATGGGCTACAGCCCATGGTCAAAAATGATGAAAAACGAGGATTTGAAAAAAAGACGAAAATCACTCCGAGACCATGGGCTATAGTCCATTGTCTCGAGTGATTTTCGTCATTTTTTCAAATCCTCAAAAATGATGAAAAACGGCGTGCTATAGTATGCCGTCTGAGATGGGCTACAGCCCATGGTCAAAAATGATGAAAAACGAGGATTTGAAAAAAAGACGAAAATCACTCCGAGACCATGGGCTATAGTCCATTGTCTCGAGTGATTTTCGTCATTTTTTCAAATCCTCAAAAATGATGAAAAACGGCGTGCTATAGTATGCCGTCTGAGATGGGCTATAGCCAATAGTCAAAAATGATGAAAAACGAGGATTTGAAAAAAAGACGAAAATCACTCCGAAACCATGGGCTATAGTCCATTGTCTCGAGTGATTTTCGTCATTTTTTCAAATCCTCAAAAATGATGAAAAACGGCGTGCTATAGTATGCCGTCTGAGATGGGCTATAGCCGGCCTCCTCCTGTGCCTCCCAGCAGCCGCCAGTCTCCTCCTCCTACACCTCGCCCCAGCAGCCGGCCTCCTTCCAGACAACAGCCCATCAGCCTCCAGTCCAGCGCTACCCGGCCCAGCCCCCAGCCCGACTTAAAGTCAAGCCGTACCCAGTGCATCCTCCGTCACCTCTCTACCCAGCGGTTAGTCTCCAGGCATTCCCATGCCTCCACTCCAAGTGCCCCTATATGCCTCCCCTCCAAGTAGTGCCTGCTCAACCAGAGCCCTGTCCACCACCAGCTCCTTTCCAGGCTCCTACCACGCCTCCCCTGAGTACCCTCTTAGTGGTGCCTCCAGAGACCTCCCCAGACAGAGTGCACCCTGCACCACCCCCATCGCTGCTGCACGTCCAGACGCACCCAGTGCCATCCCCATCTCTGCAGCACATCCATGCACACCCAGCACCTCCTCTGCAGCAGTCGTGGTCCTTAACTCCCCACCAACACCGGTTCCCTGACTGGACCCACCCCCCTGGTCGGCCCCCAGACCTTCATCCGAGGTGGTTCTGCCACCAGACCTGGGTTGTGAGCTCTCATGGGGCGGCTAAGGATAGACATTGCCAGTATAGCCAGCCCCAAATCGACATGGGGCAGTGGCAATTTGTTTTTGGTTTGTTTTCTGTGTCTTGTTATCAAATACAGTAGATATTTGATGGAGCGGCTGTAGAAAGCTAACCTGACTCCAAGGCATACACAGTGCTGCCTTGATCCCGCCTCTAGCTGCCGCTGATTGGCCAGGCCGTTTTGTGGCCGGGCATCAAGTCTGCCTGAGAGTTCCCAGATGGGAGCAGGCGGGGGCAACCCAGTGTACTCTGCTGCCCCATCTGGCGGAGTCAGGTTAGTAGAAAGCCCCACCACTCTTTAGCTGAGAGTGGTGGTGTGAGTCTGTGAGAGCAGATTGACTTGTTTGCCTTGTTTGGTGGTGGGTGGAGCTAATACTAATTTGGCACACTTGGGGCTATATAAGCCTAGTAGGAGCCACACAAACATTTGCTTTTCTCACTGGAGAGGTGCTGGGGGACACCACAGCTATCCTGTGTTTGATGTTAATGCATTATTCGTAAGTTTGCTCCTTGTTTACCAGAACGTCCTTTTTAGTATTTGATTTGTTTAAGTTTGTTTATAGTTTGAATTGTTATGCCTAAGTTAGTTTGTACCTTCGTTTGGCTTATAAGTCTGATTATGCCTTTGTTTTTGTTTTTTTGCACTATACTGATTGTTACCCATTTCCTTTCTTGTCAGTTAAAATTATCATTCATCATCACTTCCATCTTGTCCATCATCATTCTCACCATGTTCAAATCACCTGTATAAACTACATGAATAAACTGCTGTGAAACTTCAAGCCAGTCTGGTCCTGGTGCTCTAATAGGCACACTAGTGTAGATCTTTTTCAGTAGGCATACATTGTCAAGGGTTTTCCGAAACCATAGCATGTCGTTTTTTCATGATTTTCTATTTTTTTTTAAATCTTCCAAATCATGAAAAACGACAGACTATAGTCTGTCTACCGAAACCATGAACTATAGCATGTCGTTTTTTTCATGAATTTCATTTTTTTTTTTATCCTCCAAAATCATGAAAAACGACAGACTATAGTCTGTCTACCGAAACCATGAACCATAGCATGTTGTGTTTTCATGAATTTCCATTTTTTTGAAATCCTCCAAAATCATGAAAAACGACTTCCGAAACCATGAACTATAGCATGTTGTATTTTTTTTTAATATTTTTTTAAAAATACTCAAATCATGAAAAACGATGGACTATAGTCTGTCTTCCGAAACCATGAACTATAGCATGTCGTTTTTTAATGATTTGAATTTTTTTTGAAATCCTCAAATCATGAAAAACGACAGACTATAGTCTGTCTACCGAAACCAATCTTTTCTTTCAAGACTAATTTCAGGAGAAGAAAACGAACAAAACATTGTCAAAGTTTCTGTCCCAAAATGATACTGAAAAACTCATTCACTGTTTATCACCAGCAGGCTTGATTAATGTAATGCTCTCCCCGCGTGCTGACAAAGACCAAACGTAGAGCACACATTACACCAATTTTAAAGTCCCTGCATTGGTTGCCTATACATTCTAGAATAGATTTAAAAAATCTTTTCCTTGTTTTTAAAACATTGAATGGAAATGCACCTGCCTATTTCTCAGAAATGCTTCCTAAGTATGTGCCCGGCAGACCCCTTAGATCCTCTAGTGCTGGTCTCCTAGAGATTCCAGAGACAAACAAATATGGAGAAGCCGCCTTTAGCTACTATCCCCCTGTGCTGTGGAACAGCCAGCCAAGGGATCTACGGTTCTCTGAATCTGTGGACAAAAAAACAAACAGCAGGCTTGATTATTGTAATGCTCCACTTCTTTGGCTTACCCAAAAATTGTTTTTTTTGCACTACTGATTGTTACCCGTTTTCTTTCTTGTCAGTTAAAATCATCATTCATCATCACTTCCATCTTGTCCATCCCCTAACCCTAACCCTAACCCTAACCCTAACCCTAACCCCAAGCCTAGTTGTCTGGTACCAGATTGGTTACCAGATGGTAGCAGAACAAAACAAACAAAAAAGCAATGTGGATTGTCTGGAACCAGTGGCTCAGTGTGTTAGGACGCTGCCACATGATCGGGAGATGGTGAGTTCAAACCCCACTCAAGTCTTTACTTTCAAGACCGATTTCAGGAGAAGAAAACAAACAAAAAAGCAGTGTGAATTCTCTGGACCCAGTGGGACAGTGTGTTAGAATGCTGCCACATGATCGGGAGATGGTGAGTTCAAACCCCACTCAAATCTTTACTTTCAAGACCGATTTCAGAAGAAGAAAACCAACAAAAAAGCTGTGTGAATTGTCTGGACCCAATGGCTCAGTGTGTTAGGACGCTGCCACATGATCGGTAGATGGTGAGTTCAAACCCCACTCAAGTCTTTACTTTCAAGACCGATTTCAGAAGAAGAAAACCAACAAAAAAGCTGTGTGAATTGTCTGGACCCAGTGGCTCAGTGTGTGGGCCAGGCAGGGGGAGAGTAGGCGAGGGGGTGGCAGGCAGGGGGAGAGTAGGTGCGAGGGGGGCCAGGCAGGGGTAGAGTAGGAGAGGAGGGAGGCCAGGCAGGGGTAGAGTAGTCGAGGGGGTGCCAGGCAGGGGGAGAGTAGGCGAGGGGGGCCAGGCAGGGGGAGAGTAGGAGAGGAGGGAGGCCAGGCAGGGGGAGAGTAGGAGAGGAGGTAGGCCAGGCAGGGGGTGAGTAGGAGAGGAGGGAGGCCAGGCAGGGGGAGAGGAGGGAGGCCAGGCAGGGGGAGAGTAGGCGAGGGGGGCCGGAGAGTAGGAGAGGAGGGAGGCCAGGCAGGGGGAGAGTAGGAGAGGAGGTAGGCCAGGCAGGGGGAGAGTAGGAGAGTAGGAGAGGAGGGAGGCCAGGCAGGGGGAGAGTAGGAGAGGAGGGAGGCCAGGCAGGGGGAGACTAGGCGAGGGCGTGGCAGGCAGGGGTAGAGTAGGCGAGGGGGTGGCAGGCAGGGGGAGAGTAGGAGAGGAGGGAGGCCAGGCAGGGGGAGAGTAGGCGAGGGGGGGCAGAGTAGGCGAGGGGGTGGCAGGCAGGGGGAGAGTAGGTGAGGGGGGGGGGGGCAGGCAGGGGGAGAATAGGAGAGGGGGGAGGCCAGGCAGGGGGAGAGTAGGTGAGGGGGGGGCAGGCAGGGGGAGAGTAGGCAGGGGGTGTCTTCCTAATTTTTTTATAATTTTCTAAATTATATTAAAAAAAAAAAGATTTTATTAAAAAAAAAAAAAATCAATTTTTTTAAAGTATTTAGTAATTATAAAAAAAAAATCAGGAAGACGCCCCCCTGCCTGCAACCCCCCCCTGCCTGCACCCTCCCTTAATTACTCTCCCCCTGCCTGGCCCCCCCTCACCTACTCTCCCCCTGCCTGGCCTCCCCCCGCCTGGCCTCCCCCCTCTCCTACTCTCCCCCTGCCTGGCCTCCCCCCTCTCCTACTCTCCACCTGCCTGCCCCCCCCCTCGCCTACTCTCCCCCTGCCTGCCACCCCCTCGCCTACTCTGCCCCCCCTCGCCTACTCTCCCCCTGCCTGGCCTCCCTCCTCTCCTACTCTCCCCCTGCCTGCCACCCCCTCGCCTACTCTACCCCTGCCTGCCACGCCCTCGCCTAGTCTCCCCCTGCCTGGCCTCCCTCCTCTCCTACTCTCCCCCTGCGTGGCCCCCCTCGCACCTACTCTCCCCCTGCCTGCCACCCCCTCGCCTACTCTCCCCCTGCCTGGCCCCCACCCTCGCCTACTCTCCACCTCACCTGCCCCCCCCCCCCTCACCTAATCGCCCCCTACCTGACCCCCTCACCTACTCCTCCCCCTAACTGACCAACCCTCGCCTACTCTCCCCCTATCTACACCTCAACCTACTCTGCCCCTACATACTCTTACCTGACCGCCTACCTACTCTAGGTGATGGTGATTTGAACCAGCACCATCCTACTAGGTATTCTACAGATATTATCTGATTTATCCACCGGGCCAATTAACGGCACACGGTCCTACCTACTCTAGGTGATGGTGATTTGAACCAGCACCATCCTACTAGGTATTCTACGGATATTATCTGATTTATCCACCGGGCCAATTAACGGCACACGGTCCTACCTACTCTAGGTGATGGTGATTTGAACCAGCACCATCCCACTAGGTATTCTATGGATATTATCTGATTTATCCACCGGGCCAATTAACGGCACACAGTCCTACCTACTCTAGGTGATGGTGATTTGAACCAGCACCATCCTATGTCGGGTTTGAACTGGCAGACTTCTACTAGGTATTCTATGGATATTATCTGATTTATCCACCAGGCTACTTAACTGCACACACTCCTACCTACTGTAGGTGTTGGTGATTTGAACTAGCACCATCCTACTAGGAGTATGTCGGCCGGCATACTTCTACTAGGTAGTCTACAGATATCATCTGATTTATCCACTGGGCCACACATACTCTAGGTGTCGGTGATTTGAACCATCACCGCCTACTAGGAGTATGTCGGGTTTGAACCGGCACACTTCTACTAGGTATACTACGGATATCATCTGACTTATCCGTTGGGCCACTTAGAGGCACACAATCATGGTGAATTTCTGGGCTGCTTTAAAGTTGTCCTTCTGGAAATCAGTGTGCAAAGCAAAGTGTCAGAGTTATGACTAATGTGGGATTTGAACCCTGGACCTGTGGCTCCCAAGGACAGCCTCTCATCACACTGAGCTAACTGCTGGTTACTACAACACAGCTTTTCTGTGCTACTTGATGTCAGTGTGGAAAGCAAAGTGTCACAGTAAAGACTGGGGTGGGATTGCACCCTGGACGTTTATTTTTTGGTTTGAACTTGAGTGGGGTTTGAACTCACCATCTCACAATCATGTGGCAGCGTCCTAACACACTAAGCCACTGGGTCCAGACAATTCACACAGCTTTTTTGTTGGTTTTCTTCTTCTGAAATCGGTCTTGAAAGTAAAGACTTGCGTGGGGTTTGAACTCACCATCTCCCGATCATGTGGCAGCGTCCTAACACACTGTCCCACTGGGTCCAGACAATTCACACTGCTTTTTTTGTTTGTTTTCTTCTTCTGAAATCGGTCTTGAAAGTAAAGAATTGAGTGGGGTTTGAACTCACCATCTCCCGATCATGTGGCAGCGTCCTAACACACTGACCCATTGGGTCCAGACAATTCAAACTGCTTTTTTGTTGGTTTTCTTCTTCTGAAATCGGTCTTGAAAGTAAAGACTTGAGTGGGGTTTGAACTCACCATCTCCCGATCATGTGGCAGAGTCCTAACACACTGTCCCACTGGGTCCAGACAATTCACACTGCTTTTTTGTTTGTTTTCTTCTCCTGAAATCGGTTTTGAAAGTAAAGACTTGAGTGGGGTTTGAACTCACCATCTCCCGATCATGTGGCAGCGTCCTAACAGACTGAGCTACTGGTTCCAGACAATCCACATTGCTTTTTTGTTTGTTTTGTTCTGCTACCATCCTTGTAACCAATCTGGTACCAGACAACTAGGGTTGGGGTTAGGGTTAGGGTTAGGGTTAGGGTTAGGGTTAGGGTTAGGGTTAGGGTTAGGTGATGGACAAGATGGAAGTGATGATGAATGATGATTTTAACTAACAAGAAAGAAAACGGGTAACAATCAGTAGTGCAAAAAAAAACAATAGTTTTTTTGGGTAAGCCAGACCGGAGAGCATTACAATAATCAAGCCTGCTGTTTGTTTTCTTCTTCTCAAATCGGTCTTGAAAGTAAAGACTTGAGTGGGGTTTGAACTCACCATCTCCCAATCATGTGGCCAGCTTTCTAACACACCCAGCCACTGGTTCCAAACAATTCACACTGCTTTTTTGTTTGTTTTGTTCTACTGTAAATTGGTCTTGAAAGTAAAGACTTCAGTGGGGTTTGAACCCACCATCAATCAATCAATCAATCTTTATAGCACATTTCAGACAACGAGTGCAGTTCAAAGTGCTTTACAGAAAGAGCAAAAATATAACAAGAAAGAGCAAAAACATAACAAGAGAGCATCAACTACATAGTAATAGCAAAAACAAAAGGAGCGACTAAAACAGGAAACGGACATGCAATGATCTAAGTAAAAGCAATGCTAAAGAGGTGTGTCTTAAGATTTCGTTTAAAAATGTCCACAGATTCAGAGAACCGTAGATCCCTTAGCTGGCTGTTCCACAGCACAGGGGGATAGTAGGCGAGGGGGTGGCAGGCAGGGGGAGAGTAGGTGCGAGGGGGGCCAGGCAGGGGTAGAGTAGGAGAGGAGGGAGGCCAGGCAGGGGTAGAGTAGTCGAGGGGGTGCCAGGCAGGGGGAGAGTAGGCGAGGGGGGCCAGGCAGGGGGAGAGTAGGAGAGGAGGGAGGCCAGGCAGGGGGAGAGTAGGAGAGGAGGTAGGCCAGGCAGGGGGTGAGTAGGAGAGGAGGGAGGCCAGGCAGGGGGAGAGGAGGGAGGCCAGGCAGGGGGAGAGTAGGCGAGGGGGGCCGGAGAGTAGGAGAGGAGGGAGGCCAGGCAGGGGGAGAGTAGGAGAGGAGGTAGGCCAGGCAGGGGGAGAGTAGGAGAGTAGGAGAGGAGGGAGGCCAGGCAGGGGGAGAGTAGGAGAGGAGGGAGGCCAGGCAGGGGGAGACTAGGCGAGGGCGTGGCAGGCAGGGGTAGAGTAGGCGAGGGGGTGGCAGGCAGGGGGAGAGTAGGAGAGGAGGGAGGCCAGGCAGGGGGAGAGTAGGCGAGGGGGGGCAGAGTAGGCGAGGGGGTGGCAGGCAGGGGGAGAGTAGGTGAGGGGGGGGGGGGCAGGCAGGGGGAGAATAGGAGAGGGGGGAGGCCAGGCAGGGGGAGAGTAGGTGAGGGGGGGGCAGGCAGGGGGAGAGTAGGCAGGGGGTGTCTTCCTAATTTTTTTATAATTTTCTAAATTATATTAAAAAAAAAAAGATTTTATTAAAAAAAAAAAAAATCAATTTTTTTAAAGTATTTAGTAATTATAAAAAAAAAATCAGGAAGACGCCCCCCTGCCTGCAACCCCCCCCTGCCTGCACCCTCCCTTAATTACTCTCCCCCTGCCTGGCCCCCCCTCACCTACTCTCCCCCTGCCTGGCCTCCCCCCGCCTGGCCTCCCCCCTCTCCTACTCTCCCCCTGCCTGGCCTCCCCCCTCTCCTACTCTCCACCTGCCTGCCCCCCCCCTCGCCTACTCTCCCCCTGCCTGCCACCCCCTCGCCTACTCTCCCCCTGCCTGGCCTCCCTCCTCTCCTACTCTCCCCCTGCCTGCCACCCCCTCGCCTACTCTACCCCTGCCTGCCACGCCCTCGCCTAGTCTCCCCCTGCCTGGCCTCCCTCCTCTCCTACTCTCCCCCTGCGTGGCCCCCCTCGCACCTACTCTCCCCCTGCCTGCCACCCCCTCGCCTACTCTCCCCCTGCCTGGCCCCCACCCTCGCCTACTCTCCACCTCACCTGCCCCCCCCCCCTCACCTAATCGCCCCCTACCTGACCCCCTCACCTACTCCTCCCCCTAACTGACGAACCCTCGCCTACTCTCCCCCTATCTACACCTCAACCTACTCTGCCCCTACATACTCTTACCTGACCGCCTACCTACTCTAGGTGATGGTGATTTGAACCAGCACCATCCTACTAGGTATTCTACAGATATTATCTGATTTATCCACCGGGCCAATTAACGGCACACGGTCCTACCTACTCTAGGTGATGGTGATTTGAACCAGCACCATCCTACTAGGTATTCTACGGATATTATCTGATTTATCCACCGGGCCAATTAACGGCACACGGTCCTACCTACTCTAGGTGATGGTGATTTGAACCAGCACCATCCCACTAGGTATTCTATGGATATTATCTGATTTATCCACCGGGCCAATTAACGGCACACAGTCCTACCTACTCTAGGTGATGGTGATTTGAACCAGCACCATCCTATGTCGGGTTTGAACTGGCAGACTTCTACTAGGTATTCTATGGATATTATCTGATTTATCCACCAGGCTACTTAACTGCACACACTCCTACCTACTGTAGGTGTTGGTGATTTGAACTAGCACCATCCTACTAGGAGTATGTCGGCCGGCATACTTCTACTAGGTAGTCTACAGATATCATCTGATTTATCCACTGGGCCACACATACTCTAGGTGTCGGTGATTTGAACCATCACCGCCTACTAGGAGTATGTCGGGTTTGAACCGGCACACTTCTACTAGGTATACTACGGATATCATCTGACTTATCCGTTGGGCCACTTAGAGGCACACAATCATGGTGAATTTCTGGGCTGCTTTAAAGTTGTCCTTCTGGAAATCAGTGTGCAAAGCAAAGTGTCAGAGTTATGACTAATGTGGGATTTGAACCCTGGACCTGTGGCTCCCAAGGACAGCCTCTCATCACACTGAGCTAACTGCTGGTTACTACAACACAGCTTTTCTGTGCTACTTGATGTCAGTGTGGAAAGCAAAGTGTCACAGTAAAGACTGGGGTGGGATTGCACCCTGGACGTTTATTTTTTGGTTTGAACTTGAGTGGGGTTTGAACTCACCATCTCACAATCATGTGGCAGCGTCCTAACACACTAAGCCACTGGGTCCAGACAATTCACACAGCTTTTTTGTTGGTTTTCTTCTTCTGAAATCGGTCTTGAAAGTAAAGACTTGCGTGGGGTTTGAACTCACCATCTCCCGATCATGTGGCAGCGTCCTAACACACTGTCCCACTGGGTCCAGACAATTCACACTGCTTTTTTTGTTTGTTTTCTTCTTCTGAAATCGGTCTTGAAAGTAAAGAATTGAGTGGGGTTTGAACTCACCATCTCCCGATCATGTGGCAGCGTCCTAACACACTGACCCATTGGGTCCAGACAATTCAAACTGCTTTTTTGTTGGTTTTCTTCTTCTGAAATCGGTCTTGAAAGTAAAGACTTGAGTGGGGTTTGAACTCACCATCTCCCGATCATGTGGCAGAGTCCTAACACACTGTCCCACTGGGTCCAGACAATTCACACTGCTTTTTTGTTTGTTTTCTTCTCCTGAAATCGGTTTTGAAAGTAAAGACTTGAGTGGGGTTTGAACTCACCATCTCCCGATCATGTGGCAGCGTCCTAACAGACTGAGCTACTGGTTCCAGACAATCCACATTGCTTTTTTGTTTGTTTTGTTCTGCTACCATCCTTGTAACCAATCTGGTACCAGACAACTAGGGTTGGGGTTAGGGTTAGGGTTAGGGTTAGGGTTAGGGTTAGGGTTAGGGTTAGGGTTAGGTGATGGACAAGATGGAAGTGATGATGAATGATGATTTTAACTAACAAGAAAGAAAACGGGTAACAATCAGTAGTGCAAAAAAAAACAATAGTTTTTTTGGGTAAGCCAGACCGGAGAGCATTACAATAATCAAGCCTGCTGTTTGTTTTCTTCTTCTCAAATCGGTCTTGAAAGTAAAGACTTGAGTGGGGTTTGAACTCACCATCTCCCAATCATGTGGCCAGCTTTCTAACACACCCAGCCACTGGTTCCAAACAATTCACACTGCTTTTTTGTTTGTTTTGTTCTACTGTAAATTGGTCTTGAAAGTAAAGACTTCAGTGGGGTTTGAACCCACCATCAATCAATCAATCAATCTTTATAGCACATTTCAGACAACGAGTGCAGTTCAAAGTGCTTTACAGAAAGAGCAAAAATATAACAAGAAAGAGCAAAAACATAACAAGAGAGCATCAACTACATAGTAATAGCAAAAACAAAAGGAGCGACTAAAACAGGAAACGGACATGCAATGATCTAAGTAAAAGCAATGCTAAAGAGGTGTGTCTTAAGATTTCGTTTAAAAATGTCCACAGATTCAGAGAACCGTAGATCCCTTAGCTGGCTGTTCCACAGCACAGGGGGATAGTAGCTAAAGGCGGCTTCTCCATATTTGTTTGTCTCTGGAATCTCTAGGAGACCAGCACTAGAGGATCTAAGGGGTCTGCCGGGCACATACTTAGGAAGCATTTCTGAGAAATAGGCAGGTGCATTTCCATTCAATGTTTTAAAAACAAGGAAAAGATTTTTTAAATCTATTCTAGAATGTATAGGCAACCAATGCAGGGACTTTAAAATTGGTGTAATGTGTGCTCTACGTTTGGTCTTTGTCAGCACGCGGGGAGAGCATTACAATAATCAAGCCTGCTGGTGATAAACAGTGAATGACATTTTCAGTATCATTTTGGGACAGAAATGGTCGGACTTTGGTAATGTTTTGTTTGTTTTCTTCTCCTGAAATTAGTCTTGAAAGTAAAGATTTGAGTGGAGTTTGAACTCACCATGTCCCGATCATGTGGCCAGTGTTCTAACACACTGAGCCACTGGTTCCAGACAATTCACACTGCTTGGTTGTTTGTTTAGTTCTACTGGAAATTGGTGTTGAAAGTAAAGACTTCAGACTTCAGACAACGAGTGCAGTTCAAAGTGCTTTACAGAAAGAGGAAAAATATAACAAGAAAGAGCAAAAAGGAGGATTTTAAAAATAATTGAAAATCATGAAAAAACGACATGCTATAGTCCATGGTTTCGGAAGACAGACTATAGTCTGTCGTTTTTCATGATTTTGGAGGATTTAAAAAAAAAATTAATTCATGAAAAAACAACATGCTATGGTTCATGGTTTCGGAAGACAGACTATAGTCTGTCGTTTTTCATGATTTTGGAGGATTAAAAAAAAAATTAAAATCATGAAAAAACGACATGCTATAGTTCATGGTTTCGGAAGACAGACTATAGTCTGTCGTTTTTCATGATTTGGAGGATTTCAAAAAAATAGAAAATCATGAAAAAACGACATGCTATGGTTTCGGAAAATCCTTGACAATGTATGCCTACTGAAAAATATCTACACTAGTGTGCCTATTAGAGCACCAGGACCAGACTGGCTTGAAGTTTCACAGCAGTTTATTCATGTAGTTTATACAGGTGATTTGAACATGGTGAGAATGATGATGGACAAGATGGAAGTGATGATGAATGATAATTTTAACTGACAAGAAAGGAAATGGGTAACAATCAGTATAGTGCAAAAAAACAAAAACAAAGGCATAATCAGACTTATAAGCCAAACGAAGGTACAAACTAACTTAGGCATAACAATTCAAACTATAAACCAACTTAAACAAATCAAATACTAAAAAGGACGTTCTGGTAAACAAGGAGCAAACTTACGAATAATGCATCAACATCAAACACAGGATAGCTGTGGTGTCCCCCAGCACCTCTCCAGTGAGAAAAGCAAATGTTTGTGTGGCTCCTACTAGGCTTATATAGCCCCAGGTGTGCCAAATTAGTATTAGCTCCACCCACCACCAAACAAGGCAAACAAATCTGGCCCCATCTGGCGGAGTCAGGTTAGCTTTCTACACCCGCTCCATCAAATATCTACTGTATTTGATAACAAGACACAGAAAACCAAAAACAAATTGCCACTGCCCCATGTCGATTTGGGGCTGGCTATACTGGCAATGTCTATCCTTCGCCGCCCCATGAGAGCTCACAACCCAGGTCTGGTGGCAGAGCCACCTCGGATGAAGGTCTGGGGGCCGACCAGGGGGATGGGTCCAGTCAGGGAACCGGTGTTGGTGGGGAGTTAAGGACCACGACTGCTGCAGAGGAGGTGCTGGGTGTGCATGGATGTGCTGCAGAGATGGGGATGGCACTGGGTGCGTCTGGACGTGCAGCAGCGATGGGGGTGGTGCAGGGTGCGCTCTGTCTGGGGAGGTCTCTGGAGGCACCACTAAGAAGGTACTCAGGGGAGGCGTGGTAGGAGCCTGGAAAGGAGCTGGTGGTGGACAGGGCTCTGGTTGAGCAGGCACTACTTGGAGGGGAGGCATATAGGGGCACTTGGAGTGGAGGCATGGGAATGCCTGGAGACTAACCGCTGGGTAGAGAGGTGACGGAGGATGCACTGGGTACGGCTTGACTTTAAGTCGGGCTGGGGGCTGGGCCGGGTAGCGCTGGACTGGAGGCTGATGGGCTGTTGTCTGGGAGGAGGCCGGCTGCTGGGGCGAGGTGTAGGAGGAGGAGACTGGCGGCTGCTGGGAGGCACAGGAGGAGGCCGGCTATAGCCCATCTCAGACGGCATACTATAGCACGCCGTTTTTCATCATTTTTGAGGATTTGAAAAAATGACAAATCACTCGAGACAATGGACTATAGCCCATGGTCTCGGAGTGATTTTCGTCATTTTTTCAAATCCTCGTTTTTCATCATTTTTGACTATTGGCTGTAGCCCATCTCAGACGGCATACTATAGCATGCCATTTTTCATCATTTCTGAGGATTTGGAAAAATGACGAAAATCACTCGAGACAATGGACTATAGCCCATGGTTTCGGAGTGATTTTCGTATTTTTTTTCAAATCCTCGTTTTTCATAATTTTTGACTATTGGCTATAGCCCATCTCAGACGGCATACTATAGCACGCCGTTTTTCATCATTTTTGAAAAACTTACGAAAATCACTCGAGACAATGGACTATAGCCCATGGTCTCGGAGTGATTTTCGTCTTTTTTTCAAATCCTCGTTTTTCATCATTTTTGACTATTGGCTGTAGCCCATCTCAGACGGCATACTATAGCATGTCATTTTTCATCATTTCTGAGGATTTGGAAAAATGACGAAAATCACTCGAGACAATGGACTATAGCCCATGGTTTCGGAGTGATTTTCGTCTTTTTTTCAAATCCTCGTTTTTCATCATTTTTGACCATGGGCTGTAGCCCATCTCAGACGGCATACTATAGCACGCCGTTTTTCATCATTTTAGGATTTGAAAAAATGACGAAAATCACTCGAGACAATGGACTATAGCCCATGGTCTCGGAGTGATTTTCGTCTTTTTTTCAAATCCTCGTTTTTCATCATTTTTGACCATGGGCTGTAGCCCATCTCAGACGGCATACTATAGCACGCCGTTTTTCATCATTTTTGAGGATTTGAAAAAATGACGAAAATCACTCGAGACAATGGACTATAGCCCATGGTCTCGGAGTGATTTTCGTCTTTTTTTCAAATCCTCGTTTTTCATCATTTTTGACCATGGGCTGTAGCCCATCTCAGACGGCATACTATAGCATGCCATTTTTCATCATTTTTGAGGATTTGAAAAAATGACGAAAATCACTCGAGACAATGGACTATAGCCCATGGTCTCGGAGTGATTTTCGTCTTTTTTTCAAATCCTCGTTTTTCATCATTTTTGACCATGGGCTGTAGCCCATCTCAGACGGCATACTATAGCACGCCGTTTTTCATCATTTTTGAGGATTTGAAAAAATGATGAAAATCACTCGAGACAATGGACTATAGCCCATGGTCTCGGAGTGATTTTCGTCTTTTTTGAAATCCTCGTTTTTCATAATTTTTGACCATGGGCTGTAGCCCATCTCAGACGGTATGCTATAGCATGCCGTTTATCATAAATTCTGAGGATTTGAAAAAATTACGAAAATCACTCGAGACAATGGACTATAGCCCATGGTCAAAAATGATGAAAAACCAGGATTTGAAAAAAAGACGAAAATCACTCCGAGACCATGGGCTATTGTCCATTGTCTCGAGTGATTTTCGCCTTTTTTTTTCAAATCCTCAAAAATGATGAAAAACGGCGTGCTATAGTATGCCGTCTGAGATGGGCTATAGCCAATAGTCAAAAATGATGAAAAACGAGGATTTGAAAAAAAGACGAAAATCACTCCGAAACCATGGGCTATAGTCCATTGTCTCTCAGTATAGTCAGTATAGTCCATTGTCTCGAGAGACAATGGACTATAGCCCATGGTTTCGGAGTGATTTTCGTCTTTTTTCAAATCCTCATTTTTCATAATTTTTGACTATTGGCTATAGCCCATCTCAGACGGCATACTATAGCACGCCGTTTTTCATCATTTTTGAGGATTTGAAAAAACTGACGAAAATCACTCGAGACAATGGACTATATAGCCCATGGTCTCGGAGTGATTTTCGTCTTTTTTTCAAATCCTCGTTTTTCATCATTTTTGACCATGGGCTGTAGCCCATCTCAGACGGCATACTATAGCATGCCGTTTTTCATCATTTCTGAAGATTTGAAAAAAAGGCAAAAATTACTCGAGACAATGGACTATAGCCCATGGTCTCGGAGTAATTTTCGTCTCTTTTTCAAATCCTAGTTTTTCATCATTTTTGACCATGGGCTATAGCCCATCTCAGACGGCATACTATAGCATGCCGTTTTTCATCATTTCTGAGGATTTGAAAAAATGACGAAAATCATTCGAGACAATGGACTATAGCCCATGGTTTCGGATTTATTTTCGTCTTTTTTTCCAAATCCTCGTTTTTCATCATTTTTGACCATGGGCTGTAGCCCATCTCAGACGGTATACTATAGCATGCCGTTTTTCATCATTTTTGAGGATTTAAAAAAATGACGAAAATCATTCGAGACAATGGACTATAGCCCATGGTCTCGGAGTAATTTTCGTCTCTTTTTCAAATCCTAGTTTTTCATAATTTTTGACCATGGGCTATAGCCCATCTCAGACGGCATACTATAGCATGCCGTTTTTCATCATTTCTGAGGATTTGAAAAAATGACGAAAATCATTCGAGACAATGGACTATAGCCCATGGTCTCGGAGTGATTTTCGTCTCTTTTTCAAATCCTCGTTTTTCATCATTTTTGACCATGGGCTGTAGCCCATCTCAGACGGTATACTATAGCATGCCATTTTTCATCATTTCTGAGGATTTGGAAAAATGACGAAAATCACTCGAGACAATGGACTATAGCCCATGGTTTCGGAGTGATTTTCGTATTTTTTTTCAAATCCTCGTTTTTCATAATTTTTGACTATTGGCTATAGCCCATCTCAGACGGCATACTATAGCACGCCGTTTTTCATCATTTTTGAAAAAATGACGAAAATCACTCGAGACAATGGACTATAGCCCATGGTCTCGGAGTGATTTTCGTCATTTTTTCAAATCCTCGTTTTTCATCATTTTTTACTATTGGCTGTAGCCCATCTCAGACGGCATACTATAGCATGTCATTTTTCATCATTTCTGAGGATTTGGAAAAATGACGAAAATCACTCGAGACAATGGACTATAGCCCATGGTTTCGGAGTGATTTTCGTCTTTTTTTCAAATCCTCGTTTTTCATCATTTTTGACCATGGGCTGTAGCCCATCTCAGACGGCATACTATAGCACGCCGTTTTTCATCATTTTTGAGGATTTGAAAAAATGACGAAAATCACTCGAGACAATGGACTATAGCCCATGGTCTCGGAGTGATTTTCGTCTTTTTTTCAAATCCTCGTTTTTCATCATTTTTGACCATGGGCTGTAGCCCATCTCAGACGGCATACTATAGCACGCCGTTTTTCATCATTTTTGAGGATTTGAAAAAATTATGAAAATCACTCGAGACAATGGACTATAGCCCATGGTCTCGGAGTGATTTTCGTCTTTTTTTCAAATCCTCGTTTTTCATCATTTTTGACCATGGGCTGTAGCCCATCTCAGACGGCATACTATAGCATGCCATTTTTCATCATTTTTGAGGATTTGAAAAAATTACGAAAATCACTCGAGACAATGGACTATAGCCCATGGTCTCGGAGTGATTTTCGTCTTTTTTTAAAATCCTCGTTTTTCATCATTTTTGACCATGGGCTGTAGCCCATCTCAGACGGCATACTATAGCACGCCGTTTTTCATCATTTTTGAGGATTTGAAAAAATGATGAAAATCACTCGAGACAATGGACTATAGCCCATGGTCTCGGAGTGATTTTCGTCTTTTTTGAAATCCTCGTTTTTCATAATTTTTGACCATGGGCTGTAGCCCATCTCAGACGGTATGCTATAGCATGCCGTTTATCATAATTTCTGAGGATTTGAAAAAATTACGAAAATCACTCGAGACAATGGACTATAGCCCATGGTCAAAAATGATGAAAAACCAGGATTTGAAAAAAAGACGAAAATCACTCCGAGACCATGGGCTATTGTCCATTGTCTCGAGTGATTTTCGCCTTTTTTTTTCAAATCCTCAAAAATGATGAAAAACGGCGTGCTATAGTATGCCGTCTGAGATGGGCTATAGCCAATAGTCAAAAATTATGAAAAACGAGGATTTGAAAAAAAGACGAAAATCACTCCGAAACCATGGGCTATAGTCCATTGTCTCTCAGTATAGTCAGTATAGTCCATTGTCTCGAGAGACAATGGACTATAGCCCATGGTTTCGGAGTGATTTTCGTCTTTTTTCAAATCCTCATTTTTCATCATTTTTGACTATTGGCTATAGCCCATCTCAGACGGCATACTATAGCACGCCGTTTTTCATCATTTTTGAGGATTTGAAAAAACTGACGAAAATCACTCGAGACAATGGACTATATAGCCCATGGTCTCGGAGTGATTTTCGTCTTTTTTTTTCAAATCCTCGTTTTTCATCATTTTTGACCATGGGCTGTAGCCCATCTCAGACGGCATACTATAGCATGCCGTTTTTCATCATTTCTGAAGATTTGAAAAAAAGGCAAAAATTACTCGAGACAATGGACTATAGCCCATGGTCTCGGAGTAATTTTCGTCTCTTTTTCAAATCCTAGTTTTTCATCATTTTTGACCATGGGCTATAGCCCATCTCAGACGGCATACTATAGCATGCCGTTTTTCATCATTTCTGAGGATTTGAAAAAATGACGAAAATCATTCGAGACAATGGACTATAGCCCATGGTTTCGGATTTATTTTCGTCTTTTTTTCCAAATCCTCGTTTTTCATCATTTTTGACCATGGGCTGTAGCCCATCTCAGACGGTATACTATAGCATGCCGTTTTTCATCATTTTTGAGGATTTAAAAAAATGACGAAAATCATTCGAGACAATGGACTATAGCCCATGGTCTCGGAGTAATTTTCGTCTCTTTTTAAAATCCTAGTTTTTCATCATTTTTGACCATGGGCTATAGCCCATCTCAGACGGCATACTATAGCATGCCGTTTTTCATCATTTCTGAGGATTTGAAAAAATGACGAAAATCATTCGAGACAATGGACTATAGCCCATGGTCTCGGAGTGATTTTCGTCTCTTTTTCAAATCCTCGTTTTTCATCATTTTTGACCATGGGCTGTAGCCCATCTCAGACGGTATACTATAGCATGCCGTTTTTCATCATTTCTGAGGATTTGAAAAAATGACGAAAATCATTCGAGACAATGGACTATAGCCCATGGTTTCGGATTTATTTTCGTCTTTTTTTTCCAAATCCTCGTTTTTCATCATTTTTGACCATGGGCTGTAGCCCATCTCAGACGGTATATACTATAGCATGCCGTTTTTCATCATTTTTGAGGATTTAAAAAAAAGGCTAAATAGTTTGTCATCATTTTTGACCATGGGCTGTAGCCCATCTCAGACGGCATACTATAGCACGTCGTTTTTCATCATTTTTGAGGATTTGAAAAAAAGACAAAAATTACTCGAGACAATGGACTATAGCCCATGGTCTCGGAGTGATTTTTGTCTCTTTTTCAAATCCTAGTTTTTCATCATTTTTGACCATGGGCTATAGCCCATCTCAGACGGCATACTATAGCATGCCGTTTTTCATCATTTCTGAGGATCTGAAAAAATGACGAAAATCACTCGAGACAATGGACTATAGCCCATGGTCTCGGAGTGATTTTCGTCTTTTTTCCAAATCCTCGTTTTTCATCATTTTTGACTATTGGCTAAAGCCCATCTCAGACGGCATACTATAGCACGCCGTTTTTCATCATTTCTGAGGATTTGAAAAAAAGGCGAAAATCACTCGAGACAACACACCTATGGCTGGAGATGTGTGTTTTCAATACCGGCGGCCCCGTCTCACCGTGCTGAGCGCATCACGTGATTAAATCAAATGTGGTATTGGATTGGTGCGGGGCGTACTTGCCGATTCCGATATGACAAATAAGGGACATGCCTAGTTTGAACCCACCATCTCCCGATCATGTGGCCAGCCTCCTAACACACTGAGCCACTGGTACCTAGGCTAGCTTCCCCTAGCGGTGGGTCCGGCACAAAAAGAATTAACAGGCATCTGTCAAAGTTTCACAATGTAGGCCTACTGAAAAATATCTTGATGTAATAAAGGAAGTTTGCTGGTTGTACATACACCCCTACACCAGTGTGCCTATTAGAGCACCAGGACCAGACCGGCTTGAAGTGATGATGAGGGTTAGGGTTAGGTGATGGACAAGATGGAAGTGATGATGAATGATGATTTTAACTGACAAGAAAGGAAACGGGTAACAATCAGTAGTACAAAAAAAACAAAGGCATAATCAGACTTATAAGCAAAACGAAGGTACAAACTAACAATTCAAACTATAAAACTTAAACATGAACAAATAAAATACTAAAAAAGTACATTCTGGTAAACAAGGAGCAAACTTACGAATAATGCATCAACATCAAACACAGGATAGCTGTGGTGTCCCCCAGCACCTCTCCAGTGAGAAAAAAAAAATGTTTGTGTGGGCTTATATAGCCCCAGGTGTGCCAAATTAGTATTAGCTCCACCCAACAAAAAACAAGGCAAACAATGGCAATCTGCTCTCACAGACTCACACCACCACTCTCAGCTAAAGAGTGGTGGGGTTTTCTACAGCCGCCCCATCAAATATCTACTGTATTTGATAAGAAGACACAGAAAACAAACCAAAAACAAATTGCCACTGTCCCATGTCGATTTGGGGCTGGCTATACTTAGGGATGGCAATGTCTATCCTTAGCCGCCCCATGAGAGCTCACAACCCTGGTCTGGTGGCAGAGCCACCTCGGATGAAGGTCTGGGGGCTGACCAGGGGGTTGGATCCAGTCAGGGAACCGGTGTTGGTGGGGAGTTAAGGACCATGGCTGCTGCAGAGGAGGTGCTGTGTAGCTGGATGTGCTGCAGCGATGGGGATGGCACTGAGTGCGTCTAGACGTGTAGCAGCGATGGGGGTGGTGCAGGGCGTGCTCTGTCTGGGGAGGTCTCTGGAGGCACCACTAAGAGGGGAGGCGTGGTAGGAGCCTGGAAAGGAGCTGGTGCTGGACAGGGCTCTGGTTGAGCGGGCACTACTTGGAGGGGAGGCATAGGGGGCACTTGGAGTGGAGGCATGGAAATGCCTGGAGACTAACCGCTGGGTAGAGGTGACGGAGGATGCACTGGGTACGGCTTGGCTTTAAGTCGGGCTGGGGGCTGGGCCGGGTAGCGCTGGACTGGAGGCTGATGGGCTGTTGTCTGGGAGGAGGCCGGCTGCTGGGGCGAGGTGTAGGAGGAGGAGACCGGCGGCTGCTGGGAGGTGTAGGAGGAGGAGGCCGGCAGCTGCTGAAGCGAAGCGTAGGAGGGGGAGGCCGGCTGCTGAAGCAAAAGCATAGGAGGCCGGCTGCTGAAGCGAAGCGTAGGAGGCCGGCTGGGGAGGCGAGGCAAAGGAGGAGGAGACCGGCTGGGGTGAGACATACTGCTGGGGGGCCGGAGGCTGGGAGGTGTAGTACTGCTGGACATTCTGGTAAACAAGCAAACTTACGAATAATGCATCAACATCAAACACAGGATAGCTGTGGTGTCCCCCAGCACCTCCTCAGTGAGAAAAGCAAATGTATGTGTGGCTCCTACTAGGCTTATATAGCCCCAGGTGTGCCAAATTAGTATTAGCTCCACCCACCACCAAACAAGGCAAACAAGGCAATCTCTTTGCAAGCTCTTATTATAATACATCATCATACATCATCTCATTCTGGCCAATCACAATTTGTGCCCTCACTTTTGTCTTCAATGTTTGTGTTTACACACTTTTGTTTTCAATGTTTGTGTTTACATAGACCCTAAAAGCTGGACATAGGAGGGAATAGCACCCCTCAACAATAGTACAAATTGGTTAGGTGATGGTCCATTTGGTCCATTTAGATGGTTAAAACAATAAGGATGTTTTTGTTTATTCATTGCGTTGTTTTTTTTCCAAGGCGTAGGTGGGAATCCCACAACCAGCCTTGACTTTTGGATCCTCACCAAGCATACCTAAAATTGACAATTTTCATTAATCTATCGTATAAAGTACACTTGTGAGATGCATAAAAACACTGGCCTGTTGCGTTTTTCATCCTTTCCACATTAGTTTTCTCCTTCTTTCTCCTCTTTTTTCTCCTTCCCTTTCTTGGTAGACGAATGTTTCCCAACCCTGGCGCAGTTGGTAAAGGTAGCACTGTCACCTCACAGCTGGAAGGTCCCAGGTTCGATTCCCGCCGGGGATGCTGGGGGCGTGTTCCCTTGTCAGGTGAAAAGAACAGACAGACAGACAGACAGACATTTTAACCATCTATTTATGTCCACACAAAGGATATGCATACAAGGACACAAATATTATATAGGTGCATTAGAGTTACATCTGCAAAATCATGGCATGTGTTTTCATGATACAATAGGCATGTCACTCAGTACTCTATGGGTATAAGTAACAGCGTCTCCACAATATATGACGGCTGCCAATTATAGCAGAGACACCACAATACTTTGCCAGCCTTTTTGCCTCCTTTTTGGGCATCCCAAGTTTTTGGAACCCTCTAACAACCAGTCTGTGCGTATGCCTTAGGCTGCCAAATATAAACACAAATAGTCTGCACCTATAGCCCAGCTCTGAGATGTTATGTAGAAAGTATTTTATGATCTTGGTCATAAAGGCTTCCACTAGGCTATGGTCAAAGGTGCAGGCTATCTCTAATACAGACACTTATCTGGACTCTTCATCAACCACAACAATATCTGGTGTATTAGCTGTCAGAGATGTAAAGGTACCTGGGTTATCACAGAGTTGGAGCATGAATGAAATGACCCTGGAATGTTTGTACATTCTCACTGAAGATGCATGATATTTTGATATGTCCTTTGCTATGAGTTCCACTATTCTATCATGGCGTGCTATATGTACATTCCTTTGTATGCATAACAGCCGTTCAAGATGTGTGACAGTGTTTCAGTGTTTCAGTTTCTGTGGCGTGGTGCAAACAATGAGGGACCTGAGTTGTGGGGAACCAGATGGAGAGATTGAGTCTGGTGGGAAGGACTTGTAGTCTGGCTTTAACTGTGAATGTGATAATGTCCTCAGTGAGTGCAGTGTTCTTAATGAATGCGTGTGATACAGAGTGATCAACATAGGGAAGACATGCAAGTTTCCCTTGGAGTTTTAGTCCAGTCCAGTGTTGTTGTTGTTGGTGTACATCCATGAGGACTCGTCTGGCACCTGTAGCTGTTAGCAGGTGACTGTGTCCAGCATAGGTGACCGTTGCCCTGACCTGGGTGAGTAATGTCCTCTGAGACATTCAGTCTGAGTTAGACCGCACCCACTCCAGGGACACTCCAGTGCGGACAGAGGTCATTTAGGTCTGGCCAGTCCAACCAAACCCCAAAGCCAGTTTCCCGCTGGGCTTCCTCCCGAAGCCAAGAAAGTGTGGCTCTAACTCCCTGGCCAGTGGGACCTTATGCCTCCTTATATCCAGGAACAGGGAGGATCGAGCCAGCTCCCTAACATCCTTGTTGTCCCTGTTCAACATTTTTAGGAGGTGAGAAATCCTCATGCTGCTCATCCATTCCATGTTTGGGACGCTGTAGTTTATTAAAAAAATATCAAACCAATTCCACATTTTAGAGGCAGAGCGGTAGAATGACAACTTTCTTATGTTTGTTCTAGGGTGGTTACCAGATCATGGTCTCTCTCTCTCTGGTGTTGTGGCTGTGGCTGTCACTCGCTGTGGAGAAGTAGTTTGACAGGTATGAGGGGTACTGAGGGCACTGTCCCTTTGACCATCGTATTGATAATGATGTTATATTTGCTTTACCCTACGCACTTGGAATGGGAAATACAGAGGGAACATTTTGAATTGGTAGAGTTTTCTTGCATGTATAACAGGCAATCAAGTCACCTTAATACAAGTGGCAGATTATTTATTTTTTTACATTTAAATAATATATTTTTATATACATTTACATTGGTACCCTTGAGTCGTTTTAAAACCTTGGTGAGCATACAAACCCCCACAATATGTAACTGTTTTTATATCGTTTTGAAATTTGTCTTAACTTTTTATTTGTAAACCTATGTATGTTTTTTCTTTCCCTGATCTTCTGATGTTTTTTTATATATGATGTAGAATATAGTGTTAACCGTAACACCACCATGCTGGAGTGACCGAGTGTGAGTGAGCAAGTGGCCGAGATTTGGGGTATTGGAATTTAGAAGAAACGTCAAGCAGAACCCGACTCTAGGGTGGGCGGCCATCTGCCTCGACCATGTCGGGGGAGAGAAAAATAGACAGAGGAAATACAGGCAAATACAAGTAGTAGCAATAGAAATAATAAACATAATAGTGTAAGATAATATATAGTGGAATAAGAATGTTAAGATAAAATAGTGTAGTGGTGTAATATAACATGGTAGCAGTCCATGGTAATGCTCTGTGTAATATAATATGGTAGCAGTGCATGGTTGTGCTGTGAGGAGTCCATAGTCACACTCTTGAAAGGCTCCGTGAAGAGGGTTACAGCAAAACATCAAATGGAGAGACGGTGATGGTTCTAATTTTACCATTATGATGAGAATGGTTTTATTTATGAGTGAATAATGTAAGTCTGAACCAGGACCTTAAATTAAAAGATTATGTCCAGACCACCAGTAAATGTAATGGAAAAACCCCAAAAGAAATGATCCTATAATAGTAATATAGGGCTCTCAGTTTAAGACAGTAATAAACATTTTCAAAAACCTTAGGCCTAGTTGTCAAATGAATCAGTATACATTACCCTTCTCAAATGAGTGAAATACCATTTAAATAAAATCCTTTAGTCACCTTAGCCAATCCTAGAAAAACCCTTTGAACACAATCCAGGCAATGGATAAAACAGCTTGGTAAAAGTCCCTTAAAAAGTAATTGGAAGACGCAGGAATTCAGACCACACCGAATTATAAAGTTTAGGGGAATTTATATAAATTGATTCTCAGTGAAAAGATGTTACAGATCCAGGCATGACATAGCGTTATTCCATGACTGAATCACAACATTATTCCACAATTTTACAATTTAATATAGTAGGGACAGAGAGCAGGGGGTTAATCTGGCAACAGAAATATCATAAGTGATAGGCCCTGAAATATTTGTTATGCATAACAGGATGGGGGCTTTTTTATCCGAGTCCACTTTTTTGGCACTTGAAGCAGAGAGAGGTACTCACCCATCTCTTCCAAAACAAGTCAACAAGATACTGCACTTTTCCACCCTTCAGCGTGTATACAAGTCTTTTGTGAACAGTTCAAGTGGCATGACTGAGGTGCTGATGCATTTCCATTGCTGACACACGGCAAAGGCCAGGTCTGGGTTGGTACCAGTGGGAGTGAATGAATTCACATCATATATCTTCTGCAGCTCAGCTTCCACCAACATGGAAGGAGGTGGTGTTAGGTGGTGTTAGAAGGACATGTTACAAGGAGGTGGTGTTAGAAGTTGGTGGAAGCTGATCTACTTGCACCTGCCATATATACACAGGGGACTTCAATTCCCAACACAAGGTTTGAGGTTACAGCCAAACATCATCAAATGAAGAGAGACAGAGCCAATGGGCCTCTAGCACCAACACACTACTGTTTGACCGAAAAGAGCCCCCAAGCTTCTTTCTCGTGGGTCAGCAATGGAAATATATCAGCACCTCAGTCATGCCACTTGAGCTGTCTCATACATGCTGAAGGGTGGAAAAAGTGCAGTATCTTGTTGACTTGTTTTGGAAGAGATGGGCAAGTACCTGTCTTTGCTTAAAGAGTCACAGAAATGGAAAATCGGATTAAGAAGAACCTAGCAACTGCAGACGTTATGATTATGGACGATTCAGTGCCAGAGAGCTTGTGGGTGTCGACAAGAGTCAAGCAGATGATACCTGATGCAAAGGGAAGAGTCACATACCTAAGCCGTTACGAGCAATGACATTCACCCCACGTGTCCCCACATACATAATGTCTGCTACAGGACATTCACCAACATGTTGCCACAATGATGTCATAAGAAGTGGTATAATCATGTATACATTGCACATGCATACAGTGTTGTGGTGTACTATGATATGGTATCTTCCATGGTCATGCTTTGTGAGGAGGCCGGGTCCACAGTCACTCTTGATAGACTCAGTGAAGGCTCCGTGAAGGAGCCTGGTCCACGGTCACACTCTTGATAGGCATACAAGTGCATGGAACTGCAGAGTGGGAGACAAAAATAAACTCCGGGGTGTGGCTCCCCGGATGATGTTGTTAGCGGCAGGCCTTACTGGACCGTGAGTCTGTACAGTGTTAATAGCAATCACACTGATGAACCCACACAACCAAGGGGAGGAAGAGAGGGGAAGAGAAAAGGGAGGAGGGGATGGGGATGAAGAGGGGAAGGGGGAGACGTAGAGTTCTCAACAGGCCTGAAAATTAAGGACCGGGCCCTACCCAAGCCCGAGGCTTGGCCCAACCATATCAATTAGTAATTGATAATTGACAATTACCATAATGTTAGGCCACTAGATGGTTCAATATATTTAGTGAGTGTGTGAGAGAACAGCATAGCATCAATGCTAGCCAGCTAAAATGAGGTCCATCCTTGCTGTAGAAAACGCCAATGTTCCCATCGCGCTCACCGAATACTCAGAAAAGACCTCCGAACATCGCCGATCAGTTCAAAACCACGGACAGCGCATTCTTTTCAGAGAAAAAAGCGTGCAAAGGCCACGACTAAAATGTGGTTGGTCATACAGACATGTTGCGGTTGGGGCCCTAGCAATGGTGCACATCCTCCGGAACAAGATAATGTTATAGCGATATCAAATGCTCCAAGATTTCCAAAACAAGTCAACAAGTTACTGCACTTTTTCACCCTTCAGTGTGTATTCGAGTCTTTTGTGAACAGTTCAAGTGGCATGACTGAAGTACTGACGCATTTCCATTGCTGAACCACGGCAAAGGCCAGGTTTAGGTTGGTATGGGTGTTCCATTGTGCAGAGAGGAAGCTTCTTTTGTGTCAAACAACAGTAGTGTGTTGGCATTGGAGGCCCATTGGCTGTGTCACTCCATTTGATGATGTTTGGCTGTAACCCTAATCCATCGACAACTATTCTCTACCCCAAACTAAACATAACCGCAAGCGCGGGAGCAGCGCAGTTTGAGTGGTAGTCTGACTGTTATTCCCGCATGTCGGACTAATGCTCCGTCGGAATTACGTGCGGATCCTGTCTTCTGCAGATCAGCTTCCACCAACATGGAAGGAGGTGGTATTAGGAGGTGGTGTTAGAAGGACGTGGTATTAGAAGGTGATATTAGGAGGTGGTATTAGAAGAAGTTGGTGGAAGCTGATCTGCAGAAGACATGATATTGTAAATTCATTCACTCCTACTGGTATTTTGCACCTGTCATATATACAGGGGACTTAAATTCCCAACACAAGGTTTGGGGTTACAAGTTACAACCAAACATCAAATGGAGAGACACAGAGCCAATGGGCCTCCAGCACACTACTGTTTGACCCAAAAGAGCCACCAGCTTCTTCTCTGCACAATGCAACACCCATACCAACCCAGACCTGGCCTTTGCCGTGGGTCAGCAATGGAAATATGTCAGCACCTCAGTCATGCCACTTGAGCTATTCACAAAAGACTCATATACATGATGAAGGGTGAAAGTGATGTATCTTGTTGACTTGTTTTGGAAGAGATGGGCGAGTAGATGGGCTTCAAGCTACAAAAAAAAGTGATTTGGGTGATTTGGAAAACCCCCCGGTCCGCCCCGGCAACAAGATGTGCACATGGACATGCTCTACAGTGGGAGGACGTGCAACAGGCCAACAGCAAGGTGCTTCCCCGCTCGATCATGATTGGAGGAAGGCCACTCTCATCCCGATTGGATGAAGGCTGGGCCCTATAGCCAAAAACAAAACCTAAGGTGTTTTGACCCCAGGGGTTAACTGGGGACAGGGAGGAACTCCTTATATGGTCAGTGCACTCTATAGTAGGGAGGATTATCACAAAAAATTTGAATTAAGTGAAATCACTGAATATACCTTTAAGTAGAACCTGGCAACAGCAGACGTTATGATTATGGACGATTCAGTGCCACAAAGCTTGTGGGTATCGGGAAGAGTCAACCAGATGATACCTGATGCAAAGGGAAGAGTCAACCAGATGATACCTGATGCAAAGGGAAGAGTCAACCAGATGATACCTGATGCAAAGGGAAGAGTCAACCAGATGATACCTGATGCAAAGGGAAGAGTCAACCAGATGATACCTGATGCAAAGGGAAGAGTCAACCAGATGATACCTGATGCAAAGGGAAGAGTCAACCAGATGATACCTGATGCAAAGGGAAGAGTCACATATGATAACTGATTTAAGGGGCTTGTCAGATGTGTGCAGGACAAGACGAAGACAAACACACTGGAAAGACCTACGTTAATTGTTTTCATGATAAAGTTTCACCCGCGTGTCGCCACATACATATGCCTGCTACACGCAAAACATTCAAGTTCACCCAAGTGTCGCCATAAACCTATGCCAGTGCACGCCATTACATTCACACACATACCTAAGCAGTTACATGCAATGACATTCACCCACGTGTCGCCACAATGATCATATAAAGTGGAATAATAATGTTAAGATAAAATACAGTGTTGTGGTGTACTATGATATGGTAGCAGACCATGGTCGTGCTCTGTGAGGAGGCCGGGTCCACAGTCACACTCTTGATAGGCTCAGTTTAGGCTCCGTGAAGAGGCCTGGTCCACGGTCACACTCTTGATAGGCAGCTGGGGGTCCATAATACAAGTCCATGGAACTGCAGAGTGGGAGACGAAAATTAACTCCGGGGAGTGGCTCCCCGGACGATGAGTTAGTGGCAGGCCTTACTGGAACGTGAGTCTGTACATTGTAATCAGGGGTTCTTAACGTTTTTGGCCGGGGACCCCCGAAAATGCTTTGGCAACGTCTCGGGACCCCCGCCCCGCCCACTCCCGACCCCCAATATAAATTGACTGCTACAATAACCTTAATAATAGAGACAATACACCATAAATAAATACTGAAACCAGATATAATCATTAGGGAAGGTGTATGCATGTACTATGTGTACTATATGTAAACTCTTAATTTCCATTTCCAGCCATTCAGTTGCATAATCTTTCTCTTTTTTAATGATTTGGGCCCCCCAAAATAATCTGGCGACCCCCCGAGGGGTCGCGACCCACGGGTTGAGAACCCCTGGTGTAAATAACAATCGCACTGATGGGAAGAAGAGGAGAGGGGAGGAGAAAAGGGAGGAGGGGATGGGGAGGGGGAGACAGAGTTCTCAACGAGCCTGAAAATGAAGGCCCGGCCCTACCCTACCCTATACACTAACTGTGCCGGGCCGAGGCTCGGCCCGACCATAACAATTACCATGATGTTAGGCCACTAGATAGTAGATGGTTCAATATACTGAGTGTGTGAGAGAACGGATTTATCTCATTAACACAATGAGTGCTGGACAAAAGTGGTATGGCGCTTGTGTGCTGGTGATTTCAGGCTATTCCACTATGACGCGTTTTTGGCTTCCACCTTGGATTCTAAAGCATAGCATCAATGCTAGCGAGCTAAAATGAGGTCCATCCTTGGTCTAGAAAACTCCATCACGCTCACCAGATAATCAGAAAAGACCTTGAACATCGCCGATCAGTTCAAAACCATGGACAGCGCATTAGTTTCAGAGAAAAAACAAGAGTGCAAAGGCCACAACTAAAACAGAAGCTAATGTGGTTGGTCATACAGACACGGTGTGGGCAGGGCCCTAGCAACGGTGCCCACAACCGGAGTGGTTAAAAACGGAAAATAGCAAGACAATGTTATAGCGATATCAAACGCCTCAAGACTTCCAAAACAAGTCAACAAGATACTGCACTTGACTGAGGTACTGACACATTTCCATTGCTGACACATTGCAAAGGCCAGGTCTGGATTGCTATGGGTGTTCCATTGTGCAGAGAGGAAGCTTCTTTTGGGTCAAACAACAGTAGTGTGTTGCTGTTAGAGAGCCAATCTGTGTCACCATACATTTGATGATGTTTGGCTGTAACTCAAATCCTTGTATTAGGAATTGAAGTCCCCTGCATAGAAGGCATGGGCGCTGGTATCAGTGGGAGTGAGTGAATTCACATATGTCTTCTGCAGATCAGCTTCCACCAACATGGAAGGAGGTGGTGTTAGGAGGTGGTGTTAGGACATGTTAGAAGGAGGTGGTATTAGGAGGTGGGGTGGTATTAGAAGAAGTTGTTGGAAGCTGATCTGCAGTAGGGCATTAAAAAGAAGATCCTGGGAAGACTTAACGGGGATGGGTGGGGGTGCGCGAGCATGCTCAAATACGGCGCTTGTCAAACGGGGCCACTCCAATATGGCCTCTCCAATATGGCACAGAAACCCATTAGAAAAGACATACACTAGCCAGGCAACACACATTGTATGCATCTATGGCAAGGTGCTGATTATCAAAACATAAAAATTGAATAGTAAAGACTAACAGTACAGGCACACGCACACTGGCACAGAGACCAGAAAAGAGAAAGAAACAGATATGGGGCATAATTGGCACACACGTGCAGCAGCCGCCAACCATAAGAACACAATGCAAAATATAACATTAACACTAATGGCACAGCAGTGACCTTCAGAACACAATAGAAGACACAGGTCATAGGAGCCAGCAACAGTTGGCACATCATCAGAATACAATCTGCTATGACCTTCCACATTCAGGACAGTCACTGTCAGCACGGGGGGTATAAAGTTTGGGGATAAAGTTTGCGTGCTTCCGTCTTCTTCTGACACAGCACAATTCAACTTCAGCCAGTCAATTAGTGGGACATCGCTGAGAGCGCAGAGAACATGCACACATCAAAAGCACACACAGCTGACAGGTTATTAAGGCTGAACTCCGATGCAGTTGCAAAGGGAAATAAAGAAGAAAGAATGACTTCTGTCCGTGACACTAACCAATCCTACAGTTTGGATTCCGTACACACGCACAGAGAGCAAAAATGATATGGGGAAAACAAATGAAAAATGTTTTCCTCGACTTTCGACGGTGTGTATTGTCTTTTGTAATCACAGTTCAATGTATTTTCAAGAAAAGAAGGAAGTACTCGCAGTTTGTACTTGAGTAAAAGTATCAGTACCCAATCGTATACATAGTCTGGTTTGGTATTCAAGAATTACTTGAGTAAAATTACAAAAGTATTGGGACCAAAATATACTTAAAGTGAAAGTACTAATTGGGCAGAACGTCCAGTTTAAGAAGTTTTCAAATGTAACATTTTTTTTAAATCCTTTGAACATAACAGATGTACAAGCTCACAAAGTCACACGTTGTGAGCTTGGGGTTACAACCAAACATCATCAAATGGAGAGACACAGAGCCAATGGGCCTCTAACACCAACTCACTACTGTTGTTTGACCCAACAGCATGTGCACCAAGGTGCTCCCCTGCTCGATCATGATTGGAGAAGGTGTTTTGATCCCAGGGGTTAACTGGGGACAGGGAGGAAATCCTTATAGGTCAGTGCACTGTATAGTAGGGCGGATTATCAAAAAAAAAAGTGATATTTGATAAGTGAAATCACTGAATATACCTTTAAGTAGAACCTGGCCGCATGGACGATTCAGTGCCACAGAGCTTGTGGGTATCGGGAAGAGTCAACCAGATGATACCTGATGCAAAGGGAAGAGTCACATATGATACCTGATTTAAGGGGCTTGTCAGATGTGTGCAGGACAAGACGAAGACAAACACACTGGAAAGACCTGTGGACAAGCTATGCCTCATCTTTGAGACGGACACTGACGTTTGTTTTCATGATAAAGTTTCACCCACGTGTCGCCACATACATATGCCTGCTACACACAAAACATTCAAGTTCACCCATGTGTCACTGCAGTTACATGAAATGGCATTCACCCACGTGTCACCACATACATATGCCTGCTACACACGATGACATTCACCCACATGCCGTCACATACCTATTCCGCTGCATGCCATTACATTCACACACATACCTAAGCCGTTACGAGCAATGACATTCACCCACGTGTCGCCACATACATAATACCTGCTACACGCGAGGACATTCATCAACATGTCGTCACAATGATGTAAGATCATATAAAGTGGAATAATGATGTTAAGATAAAATACAGTGTTCTGGTGTACTATGATATGGTAGCATTCCATGGTCATGCTCTGTGAGGAGGCTCTTGATAGGCTCAGTGAAGGCTCCGTGAAGAGGCCTGGTCGACGGTCACACTCTTGATAGGCAGCTGGGGGTCCATAATACAAGTCCATGGAACTGCAGAGTGGGAGACAAAAAACTCCGGGGAGCGGCTCCCCGGAAACGAACCCACACAACCAAGGGGAGGAGGAGAAGAGGAGAGGGTAAGAGAAAAGGGAGGAGGGGATGGCGAGGGGAAAGGGGAGACGTAGAGTTCTCAATGAGCCTGAAAATTAAGGCCCGGCCCTACCCTACCCTACCCTACCCTAACTGGGCTGGCCCGAGGCTCGGCCCGACCATAACAATTACAATAATGTTAGGCCACTAGATGAGTGTGAGAGAGAACGGACTTATCGCCGAAATAAAGGATTTATGTAACTAACGTTGGCTGTTAAGTGCCGCCTGCTGTGGCGAAAGTGGTATGATGCTGGTGATTTCAGGCTATTCCACTAGGACGCGCATCCGCTTTTGGCTTCCATCTTGGATGCTAAAGCATAGCATCAATGCTAGCGAGCTAAAATGAGGTCCATCCTTGCTCTAGAAAACATCACGCTCACCAGATAATCAGAAAAGACCTCCGAACATCTGCGATCAGTTCAAAACCATGGACAGCGCATAAGGTTCAGAGAAAAGAGCGTGCAAAGGCCACGACTAAAACAGAAGCTAATGTGGTTGGTCATACAGAGACGGTGCGGGCGGGGCCCTAGCAACGGTGCACAGCAACCGGAGCGGTTAAAAAAAATGGGAAAATAGCAAGGCCATGTTATAGCAATATCAAACGCCTCAAGACTTCCAAAACAAGTCAACAAGATTTCTTTTTCACCCTTCAGTGTGTATACTAGTCTTTTGTGAACAGTCCAAGTGCCATGACTGAGGTACCAATGTATTTCCATTTCTGACATGGCAAAGGCCAGGTCTGGGTTGGTATGGTTGTTCCATTGTGCAGAGAGGAAGCTTCTTTTGGGTCAAACAACAGTCTGTTGCCGTTAGAGGCCCTTTGGCTCTGTGTCACTACATTTGATGATGTTTGGCTGTAACCCCAATCTTGTATTTGGAATGGCAGGTGCTGGTACCAGTGGGAGTGAGTGAATTCACATCATATATGTCTTCTGCAGATCAGCTTCCAACAAACTTGGAAGGACCGGTGGTGTTAGGAGGTGGTGTTAGAATGACGTGTTAGGAGGTGGTGGTATTAGGAGGTGGTATTAGAAGAATTTGGTGGAAGCTGATCTGCAGAAGACATGATAATGTGAATTCATTCACTCATGCTAGTACTTGCACCTGCAATATATACAGGACCATCTCAATGAATTAGAATATTGTAAAGAGTCCTTGGGTTTCTTGAAAGGCACTATATAAATTAAAGTTATTATTATTATTATGTGTAAACGTTCATTTTTTCCCCCTAATATAATTCAAAAAGTGAAACTTTCATATATTCTCAATTCATTGTGCATAAAGTGAAGTATTTAAAACCTTTTTTTGTTTTAATATTGATGATTATGGCATACAGCTCATGAAAAAAATCCTATCACAACAAATTAGAATATTTTACGAGACCACAAAAAAATAATTTTTTTAATGTCGACCATCTGAAAAGTATATTAATGTGTAGAGAGAGCGCTTTGTCTGACGATGTGCATTTTTTTATTTAACAGTTTGCCACTAAAAATCGAATCCTAAAAACAGGGCTTCGGCCTTATGTTACACCCCTAGTCATGATAGAGCATAAGCCTTGGCTTGGTGGCTTAATTGGCTTGCAGCCTTATGAAGTTTTATCTGTGGCACTACAAAATAGGCCGTGATGCTATGCTTTAGCATTCAAGATGGAAGCCAAAAGCGGACACGCGTCATAGTGGAACAGTCTAAAATCACCGGCACCCAAGCGCCAAACCACCTTCGGTCCAACAGACGGCACTCATTGTGTTAACCATACATTGTATTCATATTCGACAAGGTAACTGAACAAAGGTAATGTAAAGGTACCCCAAATAGGTTAAATGTTCAGAATGAACAGAACCAGAAGCTGATTTACCAAAAGGTCAAGTTTATTGAAGCATAAAAAGGAAGTCATATTAAAATACCAAGGGAAGGAGGGGTTATTATAATCATAAGAAATGGGACAAAGCTCACAAGGGGCAAATTGGTATAAGGGGTGAAGGCTTCAGGGCCTACTGGGGCCTCCTTTTCTTCTACTTTTAAAACACTTATAGCGACCGTAGGTCCCAGTTTACTATGAAAACCTGCATCTCCAGTCAGTCCGTGAGTCATGCCTCGTGACATGCTCCACATATGGCCAATTCAGAATTAATTCCATATGTTGATCTGACCTAAGTAAAAGAATAAATACTGCAATATAGAAATACTATGTTACAAGTAAAAGTCCGGAATTCAAAATGTACTCGAGTAAAAGTACAAAAGTATTGACATCAAAATTAACTTAAAGAGGGAGTGCCACAATTTTTTTTATTTTTCCAGTTTTTCATGTGTCTATGAAGTGATAGTACTCATTAGACACCCTGGAGTCGTTTTTATGTGCAATGGTGTATTAACTTTGTATTTAGGGTTTCTTCCTGGAGGCTGAACCCATGACAGTCAAACACTATCAGCCCCTCCCCTAACCCCTCCCCCTTTATCATACAACTTGTGGGTGCAGCTTCAGTTCAGGTGGATCACCACCCATCAGGCAAACCAGGCATACTTAATGAACTGGTGGGCGTGCCCACATAAAAACAACATTTTAACAAATACTGTACACTTTTTTGAAAAAATGATACCTCCTTATATAACAATAAGACCTGATGATCATGTTTTAGGATGGAAAAAATCACGGCACTCCATCTTTAAAGTACCAAGAGTGTCCCATTTCAACTTTTCAAATACATGCAAATCTTTTGAAAATAGATCTACAGATATTTACTTTGTGCTTTTGGGTTGCCATATTTATAAGTAACTACAGCAAATAAAATCCAAAACACGCAATAATAATATTAATTAATGGCCCAGTATACACCTATAATTATGTCCTCAGCCCTATTATTGGCACATGGCCCAACAAACCGGGGCTGCCCATTGGTTCGACCTCCCGTTAGTTTGACCATGCATTAAGGTTGGCGAACATGCATTAAGGTCGGTGAACATGCGTTAAGGTCGGCGAACATGCATTAAGGTCGGCGAACATGCATTAAGGTCGGCGAACATGCATTAATGTTGGCGAACATGCATTAAGGTTGGCGAACATGCATTAAGGTTGGCGAACATGCGTTAAGGTTGGCGAACATGTGTTAAGGTTGGCGAACATGCGTTAAGGTTGGCGAACATGTGTTAAGGTTGGCGAACATGTGTTAAGGTTGGCGAACATGCGTTAAGGTTGGCGAACATGCGTTAAGGTCGGTGAACATGCGTTAAGGTTGGCGAACATGCGTTAAGGTTGGCGAACATGCGTTAAGGTCGGTGAACATGCGTTAAGGTTGGCGAACATGCGTTAAGGTTGGCGAACATGTGTTAAGGTTGGCGAACCTACGTTAAGGTTGGCGAACATGCGTTAAGGTCGGTGAACATGCGTTAAGGTCGGCGAACATGCATTAAGGTCGGCGAACATGCATTAATGTTGGCGAACATGCATTAAGGTTGGCGAACATGCATTAATGTTGGCGAACATGCGCTGCTCCCGTGCTTGCGGTTATGTTTAGGTTAGGGTTAGTCAGAGATAGGGTTAGTAAGGCTAGTAATGGTCGAACTAACGGGAGGTCGAACCAATGCTACTCTACCCCAACAAACGTGACAAAACCCAATCTCAAATATACATGAAATATGGCACCGGTGGGAAAAACAGTGAATGGTTAGTTAGTCCTACAATAAATCACAAATAAAACATTATGCCCTCCATACATCCTCAATCATCCCAGCAACATTGACAAAAATACAAAACAACAAAACATACATACTCAAGGCTCCCTCTGATACACTATACAATGTGATAACCCAGGAACGGACGGTATCTGGAGAACTGGCCAGTTTACCAAGTCGGCACAATTTAGTGCATTTTAGTTTTACTTAATTTAAATTGCATTGAATTGAGAGAGAGGATAGAAAGTAGGAATGCTAAAAGTTCAAACACCAAAGTACCGAAACAATGTAATTCATTAGTAATCAATTCCTGAAATGGTAGGCCTACTTATCATTGGTATTCACATACTCACCTTTTTATCATCATCTAGCTGACCATTTAATTGCACAAAACAGCAGGCCTAGCATTTTGAACATTATCAAAAATCCTCATAAAACCTATCCTCCCCAACCTGTATTGATGCCAGTGTCCCAGCTGCACAAAATAAAACTCTATCTATAACAGGGAATATAGACTATAGTATGCCATCAATTCCAAACATATCCCCATATTGCCAAAATGAATGATGAAAGCATCAACATTATTTGCTCCAGGTTCTCTCACCCTTAGGTTGGTCTTCCAAACAAACACCCAACACACTAACTCAGGCTTCTGGCAAACAGAAGGCCTCAAACCATGGCCACCCCTTTTATGCACTCCCCTTAAAGGGGCAGCAGGTGCTTTAATGGTGTCTTAATGGGTTATGTTGTGTCATTTAGTGTTAAGAGTGATCCTATTGTGTGGCCTGTACATTTTGTTTTACTGTGGGGCATCGTTCAGGAGAATTGCTTTTTTCCCCCGAAGTCTCCTGAACTTGGAACGTAGCATTTTGCGTTGAACAAATTTGTCATTTGGCATGCTACTATTCCTACATACATACATGAAACCTCATTCAAACCTATTTAGGTTCATCTTACGGTGGACATGTTTGCCTGAAAAGGAATCTTTGAAATGTTTCATCGTTTTAGAAATATAGTGCTTTCAAATTTGAGAAATGTATAATGGGGCTCAATGGCAGATATTGGCACGTCAAAAAATCACTTTCACCTAGAAACTCCATTCACACTTTTTATAACTCAGCTTACTGTGGAGACACATGCTGGAACTTTTTACTTTGAAACGCCCAATGCATTCTCAATGGCAATAGCACAAACTTTGGCATGCTACTAGTCCTACATATACTTACACCTAGAAACCACATTCAAACTTTAAAATGTTCATCTTACGGTGGACATGCCTGAAAATGAATCTTTGAAATGTTTCATAGTGTTAGAAATATAGTAGGCCTACTTTCAAATGTATAATGGGGGTCAATGGAAGGTTTTGGCACATCAAATAATCACACTACTAATGCTCACACATCGATGGTTTATTTACAAACCCAACACGTTGTTTGAACCGTCATGGTATCCTGTGGTGTCCCGTTTGACTAGCCCACTGCTCCATTGGTACCCTTTTTTTTTTTTTTTAAGTTGTCCTTCTAGAAATCAGTCAAAGTGAAGACTTGAGTGGGGTTTGAACCCACAACCTCCAGATCATGTAGCCAATGACCTAGCTCACTGATCTACATGCTACCTGCAACAGCACAGTCTTCTTTTGCCTTTGAGTAACAAAGTACAAAGTACAAAGAATTAAAAAATAACAGGAGCTTTGTCTATATCGTTTGTTGCGCTGTTGTTTTTCTAGACGTTTGAATGTTTATGAATCACAATGGAGACAAGCCTCTGGCTTTTCTAGTCATTATCTATTTGGCTTTATGTACACAACCAGCACATTGCCTCACTGGGTAAAGAGCCTGCCTGGGAATCTGGAGGCCACAGGTTCAAGTCCCATCTTTGATGCTGGAACTTTTTACTTTGAAATGTTTTGTAGTTTCTGAGTTATTTAACTTTAACACCCAATGCATTCTCAATGGCAATAGCACTATACTACTAGTTGCGACCTAAGGTCGCAGTTAACTATGGAATCGAGCATTTCCCGCCAGTTAGTGTGTCGGGCACCATATATGGTGCCCAGGTCTCGTGACATCATGTGACATCATCAGGGATGGAGATGTGGAGAGCCTGATGTCATAGTAAATGTGACCTGCCTTCGCAGTAGAAGATCCCTGATGCCATCACTATTGGCCAGCAACTCTACATCTGACCTCAAAACTCAAACCCTTAGATCTCCATATATGGATATCAGAACCCATCCAGAGGTCCACCTGTCCATTCAAACTCTAGACGGGCCTGCCCTGCCCCAAAGTTATTAGTGCAGCCGCGCCTGGCAGCTGGCAAAACTAGAGTTCTCAACAGGCCCGCAAATGAAGGCCCTACCTGGGCCCTCATCAAACCCTGTACATTCAAGAGAACGTCCCCGCTACCACCCTTAGATCTCCATATACTGTATGGAGCTGACCTCTTCTGACATTCCATGTTGATCTGACCCTCCATGCCAAAGCGCCAGCGCTCGCCCAGCAGTCAGCCGTCAACGAGGCGGTTGCGTGCACAAGACCTCGCCCTTTAGGCTGACAGACAGGTTTTGCAGATTTTCATAGTAATCTGCGACCTACAGTCGCAATTAACTTTTAAAGCCAAATTCAACAGAATTAAACAATCCTGAATAATGTCTTTATATAGCCTCGGAAATGCAATCAGTGTGAAAGCATTACACTAGAGGAATATTTATATAATCTGCTTTATCATTCCATTGTACCACAGAGGTTGCAGAGACCAGCGGTGCGTCCGAAACCACAGACTGTACTGACACATTACATACTAAACATTATGCTATTTTCAGCCTATTTAAATTGGCATACTATACAAATAGTATGTTAGTATGCGATAGTGGGTACTATTTTGTGAACCCCACTGCTTAGATACTATAGTAGGCTGAAAGTAGCATATGGTACTTGTGTATTAGGCAGTACGTTAGTATATGGTTTCGGACACAACCCAGGACTGGACATTACAGAGAGCAGGTCTAGGTGTAGTGGAGCTTAGGGAGAGATTCGCTTATATTTCGATTCCACTTGCCCGAATGTGCCAAAATGTGATGACCTCATCACATTTGGGCACATTTGTGATGCCGTTTTTAGCCCATGGAGTGTTTTCATGCAAAACGAATGCTAGTGTTGAATAGTTGCTGTTAATGCAATGCGTAACACTGTCAGGATAACATTTCATAAATTCATCATGTTTCTGTTTCCACCATGAATGATATTATAAATCCTGTTAGGCCTATCTAAATATAATTTAATTCAAGGGGTTAATAATCCAGGCCAGGGTCATTTACACCTGGGCATACGTAGGTTAAATAAGACCTGAGTCAACCTGACCAAATTATTATTTCAGATTTCCTTTCAGACATCTTTTTAGTGGCCTTGCTCAGTTGCACGTGGAAGATAGAACACTGTGGAGTCTCCACGTTCTCTGTGTGTTCACGTGGTTTTCCTCCAGGTGTTTCCATCCATACCAAAAGACATACTCCTTGACCAAGACTTAGTGGTCAAATTAACGCAGGATTTTACCGTTAGTGGCACTGCTGTGGTTTGAATTAATACTGACGCTATTGCCTTGTTGCTGGAATGGGTATAATGAGTTCCTGTGTATGTGTAAATTAATTTAAATAAAACAGACCACATCCATATTAGTGTGGTTGCAATAGGCAACCAGACTATATAGTAATTGCCCGACTTGATTGGAAAACCATGAAAAACAACATACTATACTAATAGTATCAGTAGGCCTACAGTATGTCATTTTTTGGTCCAAAAACATAAAAAATGAAAAAGTATGTTCAGGATTTTCATGTTTTTGTATAGCAGTTTTTCATGATTTTCAGTTTTTTTAATCGTCGACAACCATGACAAAAACCATGAATCAATGTGTTTGTCTTGAAAAATGGGGGGCGTCTTATAATCAGAGTCGTCTTATATTTGGCACAATACGTAGTTTACAGGGCCAAACTGCATATTATGCTTGTCTCGAAGATTAAGCCATGCATGTCTAAGTACAAACGGCTTGTACAGTGAAACTGCGAAAGGATCAACCAGGTAGGTCACAATTAAAAAAGAAAAAACTACTACAGCATATGGTAAGGGTCTAGAATAGATATTGTTGTATAATAGTGCACTCACTATTTTGGCCCTCTGCAAACACAGTTCACCAGCCCTGCCAGTGAAATTAATATTTTAATCTCTGAACCGGATTCAAAGAACAGTCCCCACTGACTCCCTGCTCTCACAGAGACGGTTAAATAAGTCATGAGCTTGAGGCTTGTGTGACAACAGAGCTGGACAAATGTCCAACTTGGGACACACGCTGTCGCTGTAAGCACCAGGCCAGACATCACAAGGCTCTCAACTGGGATCCAGTGATCTGATCACCAGGCAGAAATGATAGTGTAGAAATAAAAAACAATAATATTCCCATGCATGCAAGTTAGAATAATTACAAATGATGTGTCAGGTGTCGTTCAGTGTTTCAAATAGTCAAGCCATCCATGATATATACTATAATGTCATGCACCTGCAGGGTAGAAATACTGCATGATCGCTCATCTCACAAAATTAGGTCACTCCCGAGTCCTGCTGTGCAAGACATTCAGAAGAAGCAGAGCCACTCACAGCTACTGGAATGGAATCAGGCACCACCTTGTGGTCTATGTGGAGAATGGTAGAGCTCCCTTCTAACCCAGGGGTAGGCAACCTTAGGCATAGGTGCCAACATTGGTGATAACTGGCACACTGGCATAAGCGTGAGGGAGAGGTTTTTTATTTAAAAAAAAGTTTAGTCAGTTAAATTACATCTATACAAACTCTTAACTGGGAAGAGAGTGTGGGACATATTGCTCTGAGTCTAATGATCATTACATCCTGATGTGAAAGAAAATATTACAAAAGACAATAATACAATAAAGGTTATGTATAGCCTATGGACAGTCAAAATCAGTTGGAAACATTACATTTGATGTATCGTAATGTGTCATAATTATATTTTGTTGATATGGCACACTGACTATCAAGAAAATGAAAACATGGCACTTCATGTCTATTTTTCACTTTACTGGAGTATTTCCAATTTTCAAAAACCAAACTCACAATGCATCACGCAGCATTATGAGCTTGTAGATGTGTCAGCTATTTTCACTACTTATTTGTTTTCTCATTTATGGAATTTCTTAGATTTTTATTTTATTTCTTCCTGAAATTATTGAAAAGAAATAGAATTTTGTTTTCAAACCACATTGGGAATGTTTTTTGTAAAATGTTTTGAAATAATATTAAAAACTAAATGTAGGAAACAAAACACAAGGGACCCATAAAAATGTATCCGCGACCCACAAATGGATCCCGACCCACTGTTTGGGAAATTAGATTTGCATTAGATCACTGGTTCTCAACGTGGGGTCCGGGGACCACCATGGAGTCCAAATGAGCCCTCACAGGTCTGAAACTCAGTAAATAAATAAATACTGCCGGTAGTACAAATTGAATCTGTCTTTGTCTTTACCTATGGATAAAATCACAGAGAAGATACAAAATAGACTATGTTCTCTTAAAGACTGCACAGTTTGATTCATTCCTGATTTGTGCAAAGGTTGACTAATAATATAGGAGGAGCTGCCAACATCAAGCAGCAGGGGTCGCTAAAATACCTTGAATAAACTGTAAAGTAGCCTAACATGATTTCTGGTTTAGTTTTACAGTCAGTGATGATTGATTGAAGTATTTATTAACAGTAGGCTATGCGGAAAGGGTACATTTCAAATTAGACAATGGCCCCCAGAAAGAATACATGAAATGGATTCTTGTATAAAAATATTTTACTGCAAAAGTGGTGAAATTGATATTTAAAGTTATACACCTCAAACTAAAAATGAAGCCTGTCCGTCTGGGGGTTGATGAATATAAACTCATGTAGAGTCACAATGGAAGCTCTGAGAGGTTTAAAATTTGGCCTATTGGAAGCCAGGACATCCCTCTACATTCTAGAAAAAGAATAATGTCAATATGTGAATGTAAATATGAGATATAGTCATTTGAACACATACCTACAATAGGCGGAAATGTAAATCTATATAGTGTCTGCTTTACTTTGCAGTGACTCTGACATGGAGTGTCATAGCAACACTGTTGTCAGTGTTGTCATGCTTCACGTGACATCACAATATATAGAATACAAACGGTAAGACGGAATTCAGTTCCCAGGACCCTATATTCTTTGTGACTCACGTCAGTGCAACCACACTTGCAATTTCCCAGAATTGCACCTTTCTAGTTTTATTCACTTATCAATGGTGGAATAATTATAACAAATTGACTTGAGTAGAAGTTCCAAAAATGTATGAAATCCCAAATCCCAAACAAGAAATTGTGAAAAGAATATATGCAGCTGCAACAATACTGCAGAGAAATGCAGGCCTACAATATAACTACTATTATATAGCACACCTGGATGAGGGTGCTCAATGATCAATGTTATCCTCATAACAGCAAGTCATTAGTTACTACGAGAGTCTAGCAAACTTCACTTTATTTAGAAAAGCAATGTACAGTAACCTTTCACATCCCTTATACAAAACAAACACAATCAATTCTCATATTTCCCCATGTCCTGTGTCCCTCTTAAGTTCTACCAGTATTAATAAGACAAGACTTGTGGAACAATGCAATTAAAGTCATTCATTTCTGTAGGAGTTGATATCATTTTACATAATAATTTTGTTACAGTCAAGTTTTTACAGTATTTGCTCTATCTGCATCTTGTTGCCTATTTGGGTTTCTTCATAAACTGACACAGCAAATGGAATGTGAAAAGATGAGAAGAACCTTGTTCTTCTCATCTTTTCACATAGTCTAGTAGCTATTTAGCTAGCTGGAGAGTGATCTAGCTTTAAGATCCATTTTGTGTAACAGTCCTGTCCAGTAGCCTAATAGCAAAGCCCATACTCTGTTTCACCAGAATGGTTAATTAGTATCACTTGTAACAGCATGGTTACTGTGCATAGTGCCTAACCATAGTGTACGGTCGGACAAAACATAGTTGATTGATGAATTCTGAACCTTTCTTTCTCTTTTTTTTTTTACCAGAATGGAGTGTGATGTACAAACATTGGATCCAAATATTTGTATCATCTGTGGTAAACATTTAGAAAAAGTAAAGAAACAAGATCCATAATGTAAAAAACCCCAAAGCAGAAGACCTTCAACACATACTAAATGGTGCTCAACAGAGTGATGATGATGATGATGATGATGATGATGATGATGATGATAATGAAAACCCTGGCTCCAAATACAGAAAATATACTTTCCTTCAAATTAAAGATATCTTATCATGTATCATGTTGCTGAGCAAACTACCAGTCAGAACAAGTTGCAAATGTTGAGAGTGAGAGTATGCCTGCACCAGTCTCATCAAGAAGACTGAATAAGGTTGATAATAGTAACAGAGACAAGGTCCTTCATGTAGTATGAGGAAGGTTGATGAAGTATCGTCGGCTGCTCTTGTATTATATAAACATCATAAAAGCTACCTTAAACCTCTAAAGGAATTAAAGCAGCTGCCAGACAAAACAAAGAATCAGAACAGCAGACCAAATGTTCACCTATTTTAATTTAATTAAATGAAAGTGATGACACTAAACTAACCGTTATGATGACATACTGAAGACACTGGTCCATGATTTTCTTCATCAATAAATCTGAAGCTCTACAGCTCTGTTTTTGAGTGGTGCAAACCACTCCAACAACCAGCTTTGTCTGTATCTACGTATGTGTCCGTGTATGTGTGTATGTGTGTACCTGTACGTGGCCCCCAAAAAATGAGCATGGTTACTATGGTCACTGACATTACGTCAGACCACAGCTGATCAGGCTATATAAGACCTTGCACCACTCAGTTCACACGGGTGTGATTTTTTCTTGGACGTGCAGCTTCCAGTGCATATTCCATGGGCACACTTTCAGCATACCACATCAGACCTTTCAGCTCAATCTACAATTCAAATTGTAATGTATGAGATTTTCCTTCAGTTTCCAGGATCTGTATTTAGACCATCACATCATATCACATCTTCCTCAGAGTCTTCAGTATGTCATTATAACTCCCAGTCAGAGGTTTTATATTGTATGATATATTTATCTTCATACGATCAGGTTACGAGAGCATAGTGTTGGTATATGGAGCCAGGGTTTTATGAACATCATCATCATTTCTCTGTTGAGCAACATTTAGTGTTGAAGGTCTTCTACTGCGGAGGTTTTGACATTATGGACCATTTCACTTTCCTTTTTCTGTTTGTATTTGGATGTTTTTTTAACCATGTTGTTATAGCGACCACACGTCACATTTACTATGTGACGTCAGTTAGTTATAGTCACCTTGTGACATCACGTGACATCCTCAGGGATGGAGATACCTCATCAATATTAAGCCCATATATGGGAATGCCCATATATGGAGATCCCTGATGTCATCAATATTGGCCAGCAACTCTACATCTGACCTCAAACCTCAAACCCTTAGATCTCCATAAATGGAGCTGACCTGTTCTGACATTCCATATTGTATGTTGATCTGTTACACTAAATGGAACTTAAAGCTAGGTCAGATAGCTACTTGATTTGCCATTATTCCAATCTTTTCATATTCCAAAATATTTCCAATGATTTACCTGTCCGTTTATGAAGAAAGCCATAGGCAATACAATGCAGATGCGGTGGAGCTAAATACAGCTTTCCCTTAAGCAAACATGTTAAATGATTATATCAACTCTACATGAATGAATGACTTGCTGGTATGAGGACATTGAGCATTGAGCTTGGTTTCCCTCATCCAGGTGTGCTAAATAATAGTTAGGTAGTTCTATTGTATGGCTGCATTTCTCTCTGTAGCCTACTATTGTTGAAGCTGCATACTTTCACAATTTCTCATTTGTGACATTTCATATATTTTAGGGACTTCTACTCAAGTGAATTTGTTATAATTTCCCCACCCTTGCATAAGTGAAGTCAAAATAAAACTAATCTGTTTGATACTGTAGATTTAATTTAGGACTGCTTTATTTCCTCCCATTGGGAAACCATATACGTTTAGTGCCATAACTCCATGTATATTCAAGCTACAGTTACACAATTGGTATTGCTGGATTCAGCAGAACCCCACCTTCCATACACACCCATATGTGTTGCTATGACAATCCATGTCAGAGTCACTACAAAGTAAAGAAGACACTCTACATATATTTACATTTCCGCCTATTGTAGGTATGTGTTCAAATGTCTATATCTCATATTTACATTCACATATTGACATTATTCTTTTTCTAGAATGTAGAGGGATGTCCTGGCTTCAAGTATGCCAAGTTGTAAACCTCTCAGAGCTTCCATTGTGACTCTACATGAGTTTATATGCCTTAATCCCCAGACGGACAGGCTGTATTTTTACTTTGGGGTGTATAACTTTAAATATCAATTTCACCACTTTTGCAGTAAAATATTTGTATACAAGAATCCATTTCATGTATGGGAGGCCTTAGAGATGAGGAAAAACTATGCACTTTTTGACTGTTCGTCACAAGACTAAATGAAAGCACAACTCAATACAAAAACTGTTACTGTGGACGACTACGATACAGATGCTATGTATCATGAGCTATGCCTGTTCAAAGTTTAGATTTTCAATTGAGTTCTATAGCGCCACCCTTTGGCCAATGGTCGTGGGCTTCGCATCTTCACCATACATATATACATACATACATACATACATACATACATACATACATACATACATACATACATACATACATACATACATACATACATACATACACTCACACACCTCATTCATTTTTATGTTCATCTTTCTGTTCAATTACATAAATTGTATCCAGGCCTTGCTGTGAACTTTTACTCTTTTAGGTTGTTTTATTAATGTCCATTTTTTACCAAGTATATCCATTTTACCATTGTGTTTTAGAGGATGGGTTCGGACCATGGTTTAGGTATGCGGTCTAGTCTAACTTGGACTCAGGGGGGTGGACGCCTCTGCCTTGCATAGTCCCCAGTGAATAGGCAGGTTGCCCTTCACTGGTAACCTTACTTTGAAATATATTAAGGTATTGTAGGCTGGGATTTTACAAAAAAATACCCCCTTTTAAATACATACATACATACAGACATACAGACATACATACATACATACTTATAAGGTATGCCATCTGGTGGCTAATGAACCAAACACACATTCTCAGAAGTTGAAGCAGTTTTAGAGGACCCACTTTTAGGCCAGTGCAACAGAGCATGCTTTTGCCTTTTTTAAAACCTTACCCATTTTAACCAAATACATACATACATTACTCTTTTAGGTTGTTTTATTAATGTCCATTTTTTACCAAGTATATCCATTTTACCATTGTGTTTTAGAGGATGGGTTCGGACCATGGTTTAGGTATGCGGTCTAGTCTAACTTGGACTCAGGGGGGTGGACGCCTCTGCCTTGCATAGTCCCCAGTGAATAGGCAGGTTGCCCTTCACTGGTAACCTTACTTTGGATTTTAAATTTATGAAGGTATTGTAGGCTGGGATTTTACAAAAAAGCCCCCATTTTAAATACATACATACATACAGACATACAGACATACAGACATACATACTTATAAGGTATGCCATCTGGTGGCTAATGAACCAAACACATTCTCAGAAGTTGAAGCAGTTTTAGAGGACCCACTTTTAGGCCAGTGCAACAGAGCATGCTTTTGCCTTTTTTAAAACCTTACCCATTTTAACCAAATACATACATACATACATACATACATACATACATACATACATACATACATACATACATACATACATACATACATACATACATACATACATACCCAGCCGATCGCAGTACTTGCACACTCTGCTTGCACGAGTAACAAGTAATAAGGCATTGGTTCCCAACCAAAATGTGGAACGCCCTACCAACAGTCATTAAGACATGCGAATCCCATGACTCCTTCAAAACCGCTCTCAAAGGGCACCTACGGACCGCTGCAATTCGAAACTGGCCCTCGTAAAATCTGAAAACCCACCCCCTTTTTCTCCTCACTGTGTATATATGTTTTTTCCCCCTTTTTACCTCCTCTATGATGATTTCCTGTTTCCTGTTTCCTCCAAAACTGTTAATAAATTCTTCAATCAATCAATCAAGAACTACCTGTAGTAATATCAATATTTCATTCAACTTTTGTCTTTTTTGGGAGACTCATCTGTGTACTACCAGAGGGGGCTCAAGTACCACCAGTTGTACTAGCAGGCCTACAAGTGGTTGAGAACCTCTGCAATAAGGGACCAAGAAGTCCCTTCAGGCTTGGACCAAGCATGTGTCTGTTTTTTTAAGGGGCCAAGCCAGGTGATTCATTCCTGAAGTATTTTTTGTGTGTATTTCTCCCTTTAAGTGCAGCTACAATATCTGGTAATATCAGCACTTCTTCATTCTGTCTGTTACAGTATAAAACAATAAAGACTGTGGACTTTAGACCAGGATATTTCCTTACAGCAGCAATGATTACACAATGTTCTCCATTTACAGGAATCAGTCGTACATGTTGACACTGGAGGACCGAGCATAGACTTAATTGCTTCTACAAAGACAAGACTCTGTAGACACTGAAGGTAAGATCTGACTTTACTATATATATATATATATATATATATATATATATATATATATATGTATATATGTATATGTATATATATATATATGTATATGTGTATATGTGTGTGTGTTATTATTAATAAGGTAAGATCTGACTATACTATAATATTCTGTAAACACGGTGATAATCACTGTTCTGACTACAATATATATATCGTGTTGGGCATTATGTGTTATCAAGAGTATTAAGTTACAATACATACGCAGCATTATGCTGCCATACAAAGCCAAAGTGCAGTAATTATGGGAAGAAAATGTGTCCGATAATGTGTTTAAAAGTCATGTGTTTAACAAATGAGATATAATATGACCTTTGGGATACACAAATAAGTCTGTGTGTCCAAAATGGTTCAAGGTTCAAGATTGTGCATTATTGTTACATCTTGTGTACAGGTACATAAGAGTCAAACTTATTTTAGTTTGGATTTCTTCAGACAATGCAGCAGCAAATTCATAATATAACATCAAACAGCAAACACAGCAAAACACAGCAACAAAGGGATAGAATATAGAATGCAAAAATAGAGCAAACAAAGAGTAGAAAAAGAGTATGTCATAAAAACGTAGTCATGCACTGTTGCTTTGTAGGGCAGTATGTATATTGCATAATTATCCTTAGGAGTTAGTTGAATACTCTGCAGCCCGCAAAAGGTTTAAAATGGACAATAGGGGTGGGAAAAAACATTAATTCTCTCAAATATCACAATTTTAATGCCACAATTTCGTCACCTTCTTAATCTAATTTTTGACGAAAGTTGTTCGGCACGAGGAGACGCATATGCTTATCAGAGTTTTATCGCCGACACAGTCAAACGGTTCATGAGCTATGGCTGTTCAAAGTTTGCATTTTCAATTGAGTGCTAGAGCGCCACCCTTTGGCCAGTGGTCGTGGGCTTCGTGTCTTCACCGTTTGGTATAGCCCTCTACCATATTATTGCCAAGTTTTGCGAAAACCGACTGCTATTTTTGGCGGAAGGAGAAGAAGAAGAAAAAAACAGATAAATACAATAAGGAACCAAGAACAGACAAATATAACAAGGGACCATAGGCCCTTTGGGCTTGGCCCCTTAATAATCAGCGAGGTGATTCATTGAGAGAGAGGCATTAAAAAAACTTTTGGTTTAGGCTACTTATTGAATTGACCTGGCAGCACAGAAGTGCATTAATGACATTAAACCACCCCTTGAGTGTAATAATGCAATTATTCAACAGTTACCCTTGAAACTAAGATAATCACTTAAAAAAACCTTTTTTGAATGACAAATGTAGCCACTATGACCACAAATGTCCCAAGAAACTAGCTAGCCTATAGCCATGAGTCTGCTGCGCTCTGGGAGAACAGAGCAGGTGATTTCTTTGTTTGGTTTCGAAATGACCTAATAATATCTGGTAATATCAGCACTTCTCCATTCTTTCTGCTATAAAACAATAAAGACTGTGTATAGTCAAGAATATTTCCTTACAGCAGCTTAATGATTACACAATGCATTGTTCTCCATTTACAGGAATCACTCGTACATGTTGACACAGGCGGACCGAGCTTATAGCATTAATTGTTTCTTCAAAGACAAACTCTGTAGACACTGAGAAGGTAAGATCTGACTTTACATATATATTATTATTAATAAGGTTAAGATCCGACTATACTATAATATTCTGTAGACACTGCAATTTTATTTTGTATTTTGTTTTTAAGGGTTGTAAAGGATAGGAAAAGAATAAGCATTGTGCTTCAGCGTATTCATTTTTTTGGTCATTGAATTTGGATTTTGTTTTTGTGTGAGTTGGATATGTACATTCCTGATGATGATTTTCTTGTTGTATATCCACACAAGTGTGTTTTAAGTTGTTGTAAACAAAGACCAAAAATAAACCATTATTTAATGAATTAATAATTCATCCATCCATCCATCCATTCATATGTGTTTTATAAGAAATTCATTTTGCATGTTTATTGCACGAGGACCCCCTCTAAAACGAGATGATGCATCTCAAGGGGCTTATCCTTTAAATCAATTGCAATATACATATATTATTAAAGGCAAAAATATATATTGCTACTTGTAAAAGATCCTGTTTGGTGTGAGTAATTAGTGGTAAATGTATTAAATGTGGGTATTATCCGCAAGTTGGCGTGGCACGTCTGGCGTGCACATTGGTGCAGAGGGTGTGTTTTCGCGAGGTCCCAGGAGGCTGGCCGTGGGCCGTGGCATGTGATCGTGTCCGCCGATGTGTGCAGCAGTGTTGCTAAACTGCAATCCTGCCCTGAGCTAATGTGACGCTCGGCTTTAGTTTTGTAAGATAGGAAGACATGAGTTCCATTGAAGGGGCAGAAGACCAAACTATTCAAGCGTTAGAGAAGTTTTCAAATGAGGGAGGGGCCTATGTAAGCGACTGCGGCAACCACACAATTGTGACTTTTCTAATTATTATTATTATTGTGACTAAAACAATGTTTTCTCTGACAGGAATGGCTTACCTCAGGATGGTGTTGTTTGGAGAGGGGTGGTCTGGAAAACGTTCAGCAGGAAACACCATTCTGGGAGGAAGTGTTTTTAATGCTGGAGTTCAGAGGTCAGGGCAGTGTGAGGTAAGACATGGTAAAGTAGCAGGGAGACATCTGACCGTGGTGGACTCACCAGGCTGGAACTACTACAGACCACTACAGAAGACTGCAGAGCTGGACAAAATGGAGATCCAGAACAGTGTGTGTCTCTGTCCCCCTGGACCACATGCTGCTCTTCTGACGGTTCCTCTTCGTGTAGCATTCACCAAAACACAGAGAGTAGCAGTAGAGGAACACATGTCACTTCTGTCCCAGAGAGTGTGGAGTCACACTATAGTACTGTTCACCCATGGAGACCATCTTGGAGACAGAAGCATTGAGCAGCACATTGAGGCTGGAGGGGAAGACCTCCGCTGGCTTGTTGCCAAATGTGAGAACAGGTACCATGTCTTCAACAATGTGAAGAGAGATGACACTCAGGTCACACAGCTGCTGGAGAAGATAGAACAGATGGTGGCAGGAAACAAAGGTGGACACTATGCAATTGATGGAGATGTTGCAGAGAAGTTGTCAGAGTGGAAGAGGAACGTGGCGGGACATGTCCTAACATTGATGACCAAGACACACAGACAGAGAACTGCTGTGAAAGCTCTCTTTGAAGGTGATGATTATATTAAAAAAAAAATGCACATAAAGTGCACAGACCCGCAAACCGTCTGCACTCGCAATATGGACACTTTTATTAGGCAACGTTTCAGTCAAAGACCTTCTTCAGGCATATCTGCTGAACAGTACAGTATAGGTAGCACTAGCCACACAGCTATATATATATATATATATATATATATATATATATATATATATATGTTTGAAATGTCACTAAAGGATACGCCCTTGAGTTGCAGCAACTCGTTTTTTCAAAACAACAAAGACATACACAAAGGCTCTTCCCCATCACAAACCCACTACATCAGTATACTCGTAACCCCATTTTTCATTTCATTTCGTTTCATTGAGAAAATAAAAATCACACCCGTGTGAAGTGAGTGGTGCAACTCCGTGTGGGGGTCCCCGGGGGGTCCCTGGAAATTCCAGACCCACAGGACTACGCCCAGGGGGCCGGGCCGATTCCGTGTTACCGTGTGGGGGTCCCTCTACTACTGTACCCTCTACTGTACTGTACTGTACTGTACTGTACTGTACTGTACTGGCACACCCAAAATCATCATATATACAGTTAATATGTGCGTGTGCGTTTGTGTGTGTGTGTTAGGTTGCGCACAGGTGGTGAAAAACAACCATGCTGTTTTCGTGCTCAGACCCACCCAGGCACCCACCCAGCCACCCAGACACACCATGACACATAGCTCCGTAAGGGAGTGGTTGCACCACTCAAAAGTTAAATAAAATATACAACATTAATACAAGAAATAAGGCATTCAATGCAAATAAACAAGTATGATGCCAATAGGATAGTCTCAAGACAACACAAAAGAGCAATCAGAAACAAGAACAGCTAGATATAAGATGAACTAGTAATGCATTCTTGAAAGCATAAAAGGAAGTCATTGATCTGAGAGACAAGGGCAGGACGTTCCAGTCTGCTGGTGCTTTGAACTTAAAAGCACGCCTACCTATTTCTCTAGAGATTCTGGGCACAATAACATAAAGATGTTGAGTATAGATCCAAAGCATCCAATCACAATCGCCCTCGTTGATAGGGATGAGACCCAACAGGTGAGCTCATTTGATTAAGTGGTCTATAGGCCTATACAGCAGTTAATACCCCTCTATTCAGTTAAATAAGATATGAGTGAATCTCTGAATACAGACCTAAATAGTGACATAGTGAACTAATGTAGTGTGTGTGTGTGTGTGTGTGTGTGTGTGTGTGTGTGTGTGTGTGTCAGGAGAACATCAGTGTTTACCAGATGTGAGGCTGATGTTGGTTGGAGGAGACCAGAGTATAAGGACGTGGGCTGGATGTCACATACTGCAGGAGGAGCATGTTTTTTCAGGAGGGATGGTGAGTAATGTTAGATGAACTTATGTTGTAATGATGAATGACCTCAAAGTAATAAATACATCAAATATCAATGTTTTCTGATGATAATGTGAAAGTATAAAGTATGCTGTTATGAATGAATGAACTCACTGGTCACATGTCAGTTCTGGACTGACGGTTTACATTGCTCAGTTTTGCTTCTTGATTTATATTCAGTCATTAAAAGCTGAATTGTGTACAGCTCTGTAATCTTTCATGCACGTTTTACATTTAAGTGTCACTATGACCCTTGGTCGGGCATGTGCACAGACTGCACAGGGGGCTTGAGCCTTTGTCCTTTTACCCGCCTTTGCTATGGCGAAATAATTGCAAATGCGCGCCTTCTCTCTCTCTCTCTCTCTCTCTCTCTCTCTCTCTCTCTCTCTCTCACACACAAACAGCATTCAAGATAATTTCCTTTTCCAAACTCTCCTGAACTTGAATGCAGCATTTTTTGTTGAAATAATTGCCTTCTGTGTATGCCTATGTCGTTGCTCTATGGCACACGGCGGCGGTGGCTCAGGGGTAGAGTTTCCGGATGGCAACCGCAAGGTCGCCAGTTCGAACCCGGGCTCCCCCAGAGTTAGTGTCGAAGTGTCCTTGAGCAAGACACTGAACCCCAAATTGCTCCTGATGTGCTGGTTGGTACCTTGCATGGTTTCTGCCGCCATTGGTGTATGAATGTGTGGGTGCATGTAATGCACAATCTATGTAAAGCACCTTGGATAAAGGCGCTATATAAATGCACCATTTACCATTTACCACACCTCCAGTAAAGGCAAAATTATACTGTGTCGCACTCTGGAAATATCCTATCTACAATCTCAGAGCAGATTGCAGCGTGGCGCTTGTTGATCGCCTATTTTCAGGTTAGAAATGTCAAACTAAATTCCGGTCAAAATGTTTGTCCCTGCCCCTCTAACATTCTCTGCATATCCCTGTCGTCTCACGTGTAGCTCTACTGGCTGTAATTATTAACCATCTTCAGATATAGTTAGGTCTAATTATTCTATATGGTAAATGGTAAATGGTGCATTTATATAGCGCCTTTATCCAAGGCGCTTTACATAGATTGTGCATTACATTCACCCATTCACACACACATTCAAGCATGCAAGGTACCAACCAGCACATCGGGAGAAATTTGGGGTTCAGTGTCTTGCCCAAGGACACTTCGACATGTAGACAGGAGGAGCCGGGATTCGAACCGCCGATCCATGGATCATTGGACGACCTGCTCTACCTCCTGAGCCACAGTCGAGTTCATTACTGTTTGTTTGTTTGTTTATTGTGTTGCTGTGGTGCTATTAGGCAAGGAGGGTGTATTTATTTAAGACATAATTTAAATTAAGGTTTAGTTTAAAACCTCCTAAGTCACATATTGATTGTTCTAACTATAAACATTAGTAAACATATGTGGCGACTGTGGCTCAAGAGGTAGAGCAGGTCGTCCAATGATCCATGGGTCGGCGGTTCGAATCCCGGCTCCTCCTGGCTACATGTCGAAGTGTCCTTGAACCCCAAATTGCTCCCGATGTGCTGGCTGGTACCTTGCATGGCTTCCGCCGCAATCGGTGTATGAATGTGTGTGTGAATGGATGAATGTAATGCACAATCTATGTAAAGCGCCTTGGATAAAGGCGCTATATAAAATGCACCATTTACCATTTAAACCTCATATTCCTGACTGAACAGACAGAATGTGTCAGAGAACAGAGACGAGTTGCTGACAGAAATGTGAGTGTGGTGATCTGTCCAGACTGGTCGACTACACCTCCATCACAGAAGATCAAAGATGTCCTTCTACACGGTGTGACTCTGTGTTCTCCTGGACCCCACGCTGTCCTGGTGAATGTTCCAGTCTGGCACAGTTTCTCTGAGGCTGACAGGAGATCAGTGGAGGAACACATGGAGCTGCTGGGGGACAGAGTCTGGAGACACGCTCTGGTTCTGTTCACACGGGGTCGGGGATGGTGGCTGGGAGAAAGACGTGTTGAGGAGTACATAGAGGCTGAAGGAGAACCTCTGAGGTGGATCCTGGAGAAATGTGGCTACAGGTACCATGATCTAGATGGAGTAAAAGAGCTGATGGAGAAAGTAGAAGACATGGTAACGTGGAACAGAGGACACTTTGAACCGTCAGACTCAAGGGAAGACAGGTCTGTCACAGACACAGGATACCTCAGGGAGGGACATGAGACGAGACAGAAGAAAACATTTACTGCTGAAGAATGGAAGAGGAGGGAGGAGGAATGGAGCAGGAGAGAGGAGGAGATGATGGAGAGGATGTTGCAGTTTGTGGTGAAGGATCCAGAAGAACCAACCCTGCCACCTGTCAGGAGAAGGAAGAGCAATGAATGGACTGCTCCAAGTAGTGAGTATCAATAGAATTGATCTGATTATACACTTTGTGTGATCGTATTTTGCAGTGACTTTTATAAATGTCTTTATCAGATAGCTTAAACTCACTTAAAATACACAAAATAATAATAATGATAATAATAACTAGAAATGCACTCTGTCAAGGTGCCAACTTGCGCCTTAATTGCACATAAGTAGGCCATATACATGGCCTACTTATGTGCAAGCAGAGCACGCAAGTACTGCTACTATAACTAATGTCTATTACAACTGCTGTTCTAAATCCTTTAGACCCGTTATTGACCACATACATACATACATACATACATACATACATACATACATACATACATACATACATACATACATACATACATACATACATACATACATACATACATACATACATACATACATACATAGCCGATCGCAGTATTGCACACTCTGCTTGCATAATAATGATAATAATAAAGTATATTGTTGTGCGTTATCTTGTGTTTCAGTGAGTGGTGGAACACCATCTGAAGCAGGAAGTTCATACCCCTGGTCACCTGGCAAGGTTCATGATTGGCTGCTGAAGAGACATGCTGGACCAATAGCGCCCTCTTCAGGATATGACAGTGAAGTTGCCAGCCAGCTTGACGCTATGAGTGTGAAAGATGAAGATGATGCATAGATTGAAATCAGACTATTATAAACTACTAGTCCTTACCCGTTGGAATATGACACCAAATGATGTACAGTGTGGGACGGTAATGCGAAGACAGAAGTTCTCATAAATCGGTTCTAGTGAGCAGAAATAATAAATAAATATAGCTGCAAGCAGCGATAAGGCGGGACCAAGAAAGAAGACGATACGCAATAACAACAATATGCACAAATAAGAATCATGGGCTAAGTTGTCAGTACCCAGATTTGAACCCACAACGTGCTCCAAAGGCAAGAGCTCTATACCAACTGAGCTATGCAGACACAGTCTGTTGACTCATTCTGAACAGTAACGTCACCAAAACCAGGACACACATAATTATTACCAAAAACACTGGATGATGTCTATCCATTACTACAGTGTGTTTTGCTGTAAATGTTTTCACATACAAACTTCTCTTCAACCGGGATTTCAGATAATGGTCCATACATTGTGTGTAGAACGTTTCACGCAAATTGCTCAAAAAAACAAGAAATCAGGTATAAGCATTCTTCAAACTGCTCAAAATGGCGAAAAATCTGAGGGCGGAGCTTACTTTTTTTTTTTTTTTTTTAGATTTTTTTTTGCGGCTTACGCCTTTTATTGGTTTTTGAAGGGACAGACAGTAGGCTGACAGGAAACGGGAGAGAGATGGGGGAAGACATGCAGTAAAGGCCGTGTCGGGCTCGGGAGTCGAACCCGCGGCACACTGCGACTGGATTACCAGTCGGGTGCCCAGACGGTTACGCCACCGCCTGGGCCAGGGTGGAGCTTACTTGTCAAAGTGACAGATGTGTTCCCCATGAGGGGAGGACGGAGAAGGAGATCAGCCGGAGAATCAGAGCGGCAGGGGCGGTATTGCAGTCTTTGGCTGCCATAATTATTTTGGTATTTATTCGTTTTCCACAGTTTAATTGTTTTGGTAAAGGTATTTGTTATACTCTACATTTATGTATGTTTCTGTATTATTTTGACACTTGGGTAAATGTATAATTTGTTCAGTGTCATGCGTCATTTCCGGCACCACAGCCTTATATGGTACTGCTGGATAACATGGCTCACAGGAGCATTGTACTCGCTTCCGTCTGTACTGCAGAGCAGACGGGAGGTTGTTTGCAGCGTGTCACCAGTTTGAAGGTTTGTTTGTTTTGTTATTTCTGTCCCAAAAGAGGTAAATCATTTATTCATGTGCATTTTCATTTTGTATAGTTTTTTAGGTGTTTTGGTTTCTGTTCATGGATAATTCTGATTGTTGTTCCCTTTGTTTTTGTTATCAGTTTTGACGTTGGCTTTGGCTAAAGTAAATGAACTTGAACGTGAGAGCAAATAAAGCCATCAGTACTACAGAACGACTGACTCGTTATTGGAGGGCGTGACACAGTCGCTGTACCGACAGAGAGCAAAGTCTACCGAGCAATCTTCGTTCCTACTCTCACCTATGGTCATGAAGTGTTACATTATTGTTAAACATCTGCATTACTAAATTTACAAGAAGTCTACACAATCAGAGAATGTAGAAGAATTGTCTTTCCTGTTCTCTCCTAATGGTACCAACATCAAATACAGCATGGAATTGTGGACAAAATCATACATTTTGGTTCTGAGAGGCTCAATCTCATCAAATTGTGGTGGCTCAATTGCCGAAACAATAATGGGCCTTGACATGAAAAAGGCCCTATAGTAGGCCTACAGCGAGACTATGGAGAATATACCATCAGCATCAACAGATTTGACTCATATGTTTTGGTCATGTCCAAACCTGGTGGATTACTGCAGGTCTGTTATTTAGGTATTTAATATTTGTATTAAGGTTTTGCAAAAAAAAAAGAACAGACAAAGGAATTGAAAAGAAAAAGAGAGAGCGGAAAAATCACATGTAACTTGCTTGAATTATCCATCATAACATAACACATTTTCTCCATGTGTAATATACAAGTCAGTTCAGATAACCAAGCCTGGTTGGAGTGAGGTCTGTTATTTCTGAAATACTAGGACTGTATGTGAGGTCTGTTATTTCTGAAATACTAGGACTGGATGCAGTGGCGTGCACAGACATTTTGAGGGGCAGGTGCTCAAGTGAAAAAAGGGCACCTTGTGCAGCGTGTGGAACCGGCCGGTTGCCTTAATAGTGTGACTGAGATGTATAGATTTTGGGGCCTAAATAATATATTAGAAGATATTTTATCAAGAATTGATCAATGTCACCATGGTCCACATACTGTAGTCAGTACTGTACAAAAAAAAGCTTTTTATGCTTGTCCTCCAACAGCATATCGTTAGGCTCATTAAAGGTGTAATTCACTGTCATGCACTTTAATGTCTAGACTTTGAGCTTCCTCCTTTTTGGCTGTGGGTGAAAGCAGGTGACACGCACGCACGCAGGCAGGCGCACACACACACACACACACACACACACACACACACACACACACACACACACACACACACACACACACACACACACACACAACCTCGGTTGTACTTTCACAATTAGATCTGAGACTGAGTGGCATAATTTACTCCCCTGTTTTATTACTGTTAGTTGTGTAAAGAGATAAGAAATGTGGGTGGATGATTTCCATGAAACCATGTGGTTTCAAGAGAATAACCGTCCGATACACAGCATATTTCCTGTCAGTAGGCTGGGGTGCAAAACCCAAACTCAACTGTACTACACCATACCATACATATTAGGGATATGACACTACCGAACTTATAGCTAGTGGCAAACACATGCTAATATACTTAAATTAGCTTCAATGAGCTTCAATTAATTTTATAAGATTTAAGATACATTCATGACCTTCAGGTATTAACCATGTTCTACCAGTTACTCAACTGCCAAAAGGCCAAATTTATTTTCTATACATCGGCAGACATCCCTCCTGCTTTGCATAAGATCAAAGTGGGCGGAAAGGACACGTTCATTGAAGTGTGCAGTTGCAAGAAACTTGGCAACACCTGCCAGAACACTGAGGATGACTGGGACTAAGTCCATGTGTCTGCTGCATGCAAATACAAGTCAGAAACACAAATTAAGGCTTGAAGTAATTATTCATCATAACAAATAATAAAACAACATTATTAATCTATTATTAGTCTATTTTCTACCTTATTTAGTCAAACATATATAGTTTTATTATGTTTCAGCACAGTGGTGGCTCTTTAAATGGTCCATTGAGAGGGCTTAGCGGCCATTTTTGAGTTATACATACAGCAGATTTGGATTCAGAAGACCTTAATACCCCTAGAAAACATGTATTTAATAAATTAACACGATTTGCCTTCGGGGTTCATATTTTTGGGAAACGGACCCAGTCTTTACAAAGTTCACGTGTAGAAGTAGAAGTGTAGAAGGAGGAGATACATTTTAACTGTTTTTCATATAATTCAAAATGGCGGGTGATCTAAAGGTCAGAGGTCAAAAGTCAGAACACGAAGGTTGTTCGGCATGAGGAGACACATATGTGTATCAAAGTGTCATTACCGGTCAAACGGTTCATGAGATATGCACGTTCAAAGTTTGCATTTTCAATTGAGTGCTATAGCGCCACCCTTTGGCCAATTGTCATGGGCTTCGCATAGTCACCGTTTGGCATGGCCCTCTACCAGATTCCCATGTTTCACAAAAAACGACTGCACGGTTCAGTCAGAACAGCTATTTTTGGCGGAAGAAGGAGAAGGAGAAGGAAAAAAACACAAAAACAATAAGTGACCAAAGTCACTTCGTGACTTCTTGGTTCCTTAATAAGCAGACTTGGCAACCTGAATGTAGAAAGTAACAGTACAGTAAATAACTTGGGGGTCATTATTGATTCTGAATTGAATTTTAATTCACACATTAATCATGTTTTTAGTTTGATTCAATGTTCTCATTCATGATGTTTTTTTGGCTTTTTAAATTATAGGCTCTTTACTACATTGCGTAGTAAAGAGCCAGTGACATCATCGATGGGGAATCCAAGCTAATAGAAATTGCAGGCTTTCCATTCCTGAAAACTTGCAATGCGATAATGGAAGCCATCATTCTCACGATAATAAAAATCTAAATATATATTGTAAAAAAAAAAATCTTGTTTTAAAAAACATCTGCCTAACTGGTCACTGGTGGACTGGTGTCTGAACTGCCCACAGCCCTCCTATGAGACACGGACTGAGTAGAAACAAATTGTGGTGTTTTATCATGAACATTAATGAGGACCAATTATATGAAGATAGGTTGAAAAGTGGTCCCTTAAAGCATACAACCAGATGGTGTGTGGATGGGTGAGAGAGATGCAGTATCAGCTCTCGAGACAGACTAGGGAAAAGTGCTGTGTTTCTTTTATTTTTTTGACAACAAACCTGCTGCATTCGGGGCCAATGGGCCAGGGGAGGCAACAGCCAACCACTCAATAGCGGGGAGGGCTAGGATCTAACCTATGTGCCCAACTGAGACTAGAATATAAAAGAAGCACACACACACACAACACAACAACATGCAGGGGAAAGAGCGACACCGTGCACAGAGGTGCTCGCGTTCACACAAAAGCAAACCTTAATATGTAATAGTGATCCTACATGTAACCGGCCGACTGTGCCCCTCGCCTCCCGTTGACTCCAGAATGACAGCCATGTCTGTCACAGTGTTGGGGGGGGGGGGGGGGGGAGAACAAAACAATTAATACAAAAAGAAATAGCTCAATAAACAATAAAAGCAAATGATAAAACGCAGGCTAAACAAAACAGCAGTAGTGAGAACTAGGGAGTGGAGAACAACAACCATTTAGTACAATATACAAACACAAATCAATCAAAATGACTGGATGTATACCTTGGAGTGTTGTGTTACAAGTGTTGTGTTTGTTAGCCTGCAGGGCCTTGAAATACTCTCACTGAATACCCAGGAAGTGACAGTGCAGCCAATCTACGGTGGCCCATAAGGCTCAACTCTGCCAGGCTACATCTGGATAAAGCCTCGTCCTGGAAGAGAGGTCATCAGGTGATCCCCAACCTTCTTGGTGGGGAGGCGCAGCTAGAGTCCAGACCGTCTCCAATTATTGGTTGGCTGTTTTCAGAATGTATAATTATAACGTGCATCCTTAAAACTGCTTTATTAATGAAGAGTTTTTAATAGATGGATAGAGATGGCCGTCATTATTCCATTCAGTTCAGTCTTCAGTGCAGCTTTTCCCTCCCTCTCCCTCTCTCTCTCTCCCCCCTTTCTCTCTCTCGCAAACTTAAGATTGCCATCATTATTCATTTTTTACACAAATTTAGCCTAGAAATGAATTCCGTTCAGTTCAGTGCAGCTTTTCTCCCTCTCCCTCCCTCTCTCTCTCTCTCTCTCTCTCTCTCTCTGCACGTTATAATTATACATTCTGGAATGTAGCCAGCCAATTGGAGATGGTCTGGACTCTAGCACCCATCGGGGGGCGTGGTGTGCCAACCATTTCAGTGCAATCCCAAATCATGCGGCACTCAGAGGTCTCTAGGACTGTCGTTTGCTTCCTGCCTAGGGTCTTCCTACAGTAGGCCTACGTCTCACCAGACTGTTGTCTGTGCAGTGTGCATCCATCCGTCCTAAGCTTTTCCACACTTGGCCTTACTCTGGTGTATTTGAGTAATTGAGGTGGTTTGTTTGAGCCTTCTCTACGTGTGTGTCACTGTCGTTGTTGTTGCCGATGAATCTGTCCTATCGAGTGTCTCTTCCTCTCGGGAGACTCTGAGGGTATTGCTCATTTGTACGTGTCAGTAGGCCTATAGGCTATGTGACTTTTCATGCAGTCAGAACATAACAGATACAGCATACAGCAATGGTCAAGAAAGAAACAACCTCAGACTCTCTCTGTGTCTATAAATACTTTCTCTTGATCTTAATGCAGTTTGCACCTTTCAAGTTAATGGATAAAAATAATCAAGGATCGAAGACCAATTGATGGAAATCAAATCCATACCCTTCAATAACCCAGCAGGGAGACCCAAAAACCGTGCTGTCTTTACCTTAAAAATGAGTGAGTAGCCCTTTAAATCTTAAATGACAGTCACTGTACCATAAAAAACAGAAAGACCTTAAAAAATGAATTTGGAGGCAGACGAATAAAGTTCTGAGAGGAGTTTAAGGTTTTAACATACATTTTTGATAGATATAAAGTCAATTTACAGAGGAAAATGTACTACATGGTTCATATAATAGTATTTCAGTCAGACAACTCAAGAAGGATGTAATATATATTTATTGAATATAGATGAGCAATACAGTATATTTATTATGGTTTGGCGATGTATTGGATCTGCTTTTTAGGTACTCAGATCAAGCGCATCAGTCCCGACCATAGTGACTCCGAATCCCCCGTACCTAAACAGTAGATCCAAAACAACAGGTGGTAGCTGGGGTGGAGGTGGGTAAGCAGCAGTTGTATACAGCAGTGCGCAGGTATAGAGTATAGGCAGCAGCAAGCAAGCAAGCAGGAGGAGGAATGCAAACCTCCGGTTAAAGTAGCCGGTATGAAGATGGAGTGAGTGTGTGATTGGCTGAGTGAATCATGTGGATGAGAGCATGATGCTGAGGTGGCCCAATTAACGGCCAGCAGCAACTGAACTGAGGTTCCCTGACTGAACTTGCTCTGCGCATGTCTACGACAGGCACAAATGCTCATTTACATCATATAATTGAAAGTATACAAAATGGTTCCAAAATGGATCCGAACTGAACCCTTCGGTATCTTCCAGCCATTAATAGTGAAGATGACGTCAGTTTTGTTGGTATAAAGTTCATTGGCTTGAGATAGTTCATATCCGCAATATCCCACGGTGGTGCTGGTTGTCGAGCGCTCATTGGACCAGCACATGGATGATGAGACTGGTATCTGGTACCTGCACTGTAGTTACTCTAGCAGAGAAAAGCACTCCTATCTACTTTCTCACTAGGCATCAAGGTCAAATACATGTAGGCTCACATCAAAAATAGACCTCTCAGTATGTGAGTTAACTTGACTGGGGAAAGCCTAATAGAGGCAGTAAATCTGAACTTGGCGTCAGGAAACCCATAATATAAATATGATAAAATAATATAAAGGATAATATAGGGCTGAGATGATTAGGCACGTGGATGGTGACATGACATTTAATAGGATAAGGAGAACAACCTGGATTAAACAGGCAGTAGGCTAAGAGTAAAATGATGATATGAAGACTGAAAAGTAAGGTGACAATATGAATGACCTAAATGGAACACGGTCTGGGCCCAAAGTTCTATCTGTGTTGACCAACAGAATATGATGGAGTGGCCAACTTGACATGACGTGTAAACCAAGTTCAACCAAGTCTCATCTGAAAAGCTCCACTCCTGTGTGGTTGTTAGGCAGTTAATAATAATAATAATAATAATAATAGCTCAGATTTATATAGCGCTTTTCTAAATACCCAAAGCGCTTAACATATACGTAGGAACACTAGGAACAGACTTTATTAAGAAAAAAAAAAAGAAAAAAAAATGCAAAACATAACAGATACAGCAACAGTACAGGGTTAAAAAGATAAAAGGATAGACGAGGGAAAGTTGTAGTTTCCACTGGTGGAAACGTAGGCGAGGACAGGAAGACTGATCTGACTGCAACCTCAAGGTTACATACAGCATCTTGCAGCATCGTACAGTGTTGCAGAAGTAAAAAAATATTTTCACATTTGTGAGGTTGATTTATCTATATTCTTTCAGCAGGTCACTGACCATGTAGAAGAAGGTGGCTTACCACTAATTATTGCAGTATGTCAGACAAGGCAAAAATAAACTTTAAGTATACTGCATAGTGGAAACTATTCATGAAGTTTAAAACAATAAAATATGAAGGCACACAATATTGCAGATCTTTATTTCCCCATCAAATAAACCAATGTTTCATCCAGGGGACTTTCACACACAGATAGCTTAGGGCCTGGCCCTAGGCCTTAGGCCATTGAAGACCCTTATAGTTTCCATGAACAGCACTTTTTGTCTGATAACATAGCCCATGCATCCAGCAAAATCATCCACAAGAGATAATTTGTTGTCACCCTTTGTTATAGTGTAGATTAGTTTTCTGGAATATAGGATTTTCTCCATTAAATACTTCTCCATATAAAAAACAGTGTTAAGGGCCTTGCAAATGTGAAGTGAGGAATGCAGGCGTTGTTGCCTGGATCAACACAGGTCTCCTCCAGGTCTGTTGAAGAGGGGCGCAACAACGCAAGCGTAAAAAAAAGCTAAACGGAATCCAGAATCCGTTCCGTGCGTTTTATCGCTCCCCGTTTGCAAGGCCCTTTGGCTTACAGTTACACTGTTGCATCAGCATAGCCCTATTGTTACAGGGCCAACAAATCAGTCTAAATCAGTTAAGGGCCTTGCCAACGTGAAGCGAGGAACACAAGCGTTGTTGCCTGGATCAACACAGGTCTCCTCCAGGTCTGTTGAAGAGGGGCGCAACAACGCAAGTGTAAACGCACCGCGACTTCTCTGAGCAAAAACGCAGGTCTCATTGAAAACTAGAAAAAGTGCCCTTCTGGGCACAGGTCTCCACCAGGGGGATAGGAGTGTGTGTGATGTTTGGCAAAATGTTTAGGAGTAACATAAACATGTTTTTTTGTTTGTTGCAACAATTTTCTTCATTTTGTTGAGGAAATGCAGAGCCAGATCACTCATAGCATCTCTGAGGATAGAATTCTGGATGAGCAGGATTTTGAACAAAACAGGCCACTCTTTGGAACTTTGGAAGGCAATGTTAGCCAATCAGTGTAGAATCTGATAAATCCAACAGACTCGTCTTGATCACATGACTACAGAGATCATGTATACCGATTTGCGTGAGATTTGGATGAAATCTGTGCGACTAACATAAGCAATGTGTTTTGCAGAAATCTGCCTCATGGTGGCGCTAAAAACCGGCAGATGTGGGGGGATGCAGGGACAATGTTTTTCCATGGCCTCTAGGGAGTGCGCATACATAAGTTGTATACAGATCGATGCAGTTATAGCTAAAAACAGGAATTGGCCTGTTATAGCGCCACCATGAGGCTGATTTGGAAAAAATAATTGTGGCATGTCGCTTAGTGGAAATGTGCGTGTATAATTTCACGGAAATTGCTCACTGTGATTTGTGGCATTTTGTTCAAAACGGACCAATCATGTGAGCTTTGGAAGCCAATCTTAGCCAATCAGGATGGAAGATGGGAAATGGGGCAGATCCGTGTTGATCACATGACTATGGTACGAGTAATCTACAGAAATGTGTTTTGCCTAAATCGGCCTCATGGTGGCGCTATAACAGGCCGTTGAAGAATATTTGGGGCAGAGGTTCGTTGTTGGCATCCAGGGAGTGTGTGTGCAAAGTTTGGCATGGATCGGGTCAACGGTGGCAGAGTTTAGCTGGTAACGGACGGACGGAAGGAAGGACGGACACACACACACACACACACACGGACGGAGTGCAAAACATACTCTCTCCCCATGCCTTCGGCCTGGTGGAGACAAAACATACTCTCTCCCCATGCCTTCGGCCTGGTGGAGACAAAACATACTCTCTCCATGCCTTCGGCCTGGTGGAGACAAAACATACTCTCTCCCCATGCCTTCGGCCTGGTGGAGACAAAACATACTCTCTCCCCATGCCTTCGGCCTGGTGGAGACAATGAACTAGGCACGTTTTATCGCTCCCCGTTTGCAAGGCCCTTTAATCTGCAAACATTTGAGCGAATTATATTATGTTATTTAGCTACCTGGTTTACTTCTGAAAGTTGTAATTAGTAGGCCTAGGCTAGCTTACTAACTATCTCAATTACATAAGAAGACCCTTCACTGTAGCTGAAGTGAAGATATGCAGGATGACAGGTCTTACTGTAGGGGCGGGGGCCTATATCTAAAGTCAACTCAACTAACTCCACAAAGCGATACTTCCACAATAGGCCTATCTCACAGCCCGTTTTTCACGCCCACTTCCGGTAAATAGTGGTGACTTTAACATGAGCATTTACACGTTTTTTTCTCTGGAGAATCTAAGTACATTTTCTAATGTAAAAATGTGACAGACCAATATTATTATGAAGCAAACAATATGGTAAATCAGCTCGAACAGATAGAACAAACCTTACCTTGAGAAAACAAAAGTTGTAGACTTCTTAAATTACCTCTGTTAACATGAAGTGTCTATGGAGTGACGTCACGCTATCACCACTAACCCCGAAAGGGGGCGTATTAAGGGGGGCGGGGAAATTCTGTGAGATAGGCTTATTATGTTTACGAGCAGAGCAGGATGCTTCGAAACAGGTGGTCCGTTTTAGCCAAATAAGGCATTAACCCAAATTCAAACTGAAGATCTGTCTGGCCAAAAAAAAGTCACCCTGGTATGTATGAAATTATTTCCATTCCATGCAGACTTTTGAACAAGATGACAACTCCAAAGTTCACACTGTGTGTCGTTTTTCTGTTCTTTGGGGAAATGGGTGAGTTTGGCATTTTTTGCAACGATTTTGTGTTTCAAACTGAATTGCCATTGATTATACAGTTCTGAATAATGCCTTTTCATGTATACTATTATCATAACTGTATGCCATTATGATAATAGGATAAATGATACTGATCTGAAATTGGTTTCTATGTTTTTTTACAGCTGTTCATTTGAAACAAGCCTCAGCCCTCCATCAAGATAGTGGATTTATATCAGCTAACATTGGAGACAATATAACTTTGAACTGCTCCTATGGGGATGTTAGTACAGATGCAAAAATCTTTAGTTGGTACAAGCAAACACTGGGACAGAAACCACAGCTTGTGTCTACCTTCTATACGCTAACACCAGATCTACATGATGAAATCAAGGACAATCTGCGCTTCTCACTGCACACTGCAGAAAAGGGCACAAATCATTTGCAGATCTCATTTTTACATCCTTCAGACTCGGGTGCATACTACTGTGTGGGCATCCGTTCCTATTTGGCTAGCACATTTTCAGACGGGGCAATTCTCAGTGTAAAAGGTTCGGGGTCCAACGTTCGAGCTGTCATCCATCAGCCAGTGTCTGAGTCGGTCGAGGTAGGAGACTCTGTGACTCTGAACTGTACCGTCCACACTGAGATCTGTGATGGAGAACACAGCGTATACTGGTTCAGAAGCTCCAGAGAATCTCAACCTGGAGTCCTTTACACCCATAGTAAGACTGAAGTCTGCAAGAAGGCTCCTGAATCTGGGAAGTCTACACAGAGCTGTGTCTACGAGCTCACCAAGAGGAATGTCACTGTTGCAGATGATGGAGCTTACATTTGTGGTGTGACCCTTTGTGGGGAAATGTACTTTGGAAATGGAACAACGCTGGATATTAAACGTAATTCCAAATTGCACATGTATGATAAATGGTATTGCATTTAGATGATGGAGGGAAAAGATGTAATTACACTAAGCTAATGTTTCTATAGGTTACCAAATTACCATGCCTTTCACACGGAGTCTTACTGTGAAAACAATGTTTCTTGTTCTCATCTGAAGTGGTGAATGTGAACTAATAATTATTCTGCCTTCATTTCAGGACATGAAGATCCAACCATCACTGTGTTGGTGATTTCAAATGTACTTCTTGGGTTGTCCACACTTCTACTTGCATGGGCTCTTTGCAAGTCATGCAGCAAAGGTATGAACACTTGTTAATGCATGTAGAGTGTGACCCTTTGCATTTTACAATAGTAGGTAAAGACTTAATTGATTGATTATTATATTATTTCGATGAAGACAAATACATTATGGTACTTCATAGGTTCATAGGTTCGGTATTTGTAGTGCGCCCCCAATCCACTTATTACACAGCCAGAAGAAAGATGAAATAGAAAAAACATAGAAGACAAAGAAGTTTAGACTGGGACAACAAGAAACACGGTCAGTCACAGCAGGAGTGATTTGAATTAAATAATTGCCATGATGATACATAATTGATCATATGTGACCAGATTTGACTGAGAGCCTGTCATCGTGCAACCTCCAGCTTTTCACCAGAGGAGAAAAACTAAATGTATTTATATTTTATCCAAAATGAGATAATAGCACAGGCAGACTCTTCACATAGGCTACTATAGAGCATGTCTGAAATAAATATCAGAGCTGAAATCAACATGTAAATATGAAATAAATGCATAAACATGTAGCTAGGTGTAATGTTAGAGTACACAGAAGTGAACCTTTCAAGCCTGTTTTCTCAACTCGCTGTTTTCTGCAAGACATACTCTATAAGCCATATCTCCAAAACTGGTGGGTCAAACTGAACAACTAATATGTAAATTTGATGATTCCCTGCTTTCATATGACATGAAAAAACGAAAATTCAAAAAAATTCAATGGCAGTCCCTCAGTCAAATTTGGCCACATATTTTCTGTATAATTTACATAATGTGTATATTTGTACAGTAAACACAGTATGAATGTTTGACAGTATATATTCTGTATCTTTACTACATGCTGTTTTGGTTGAGGGTAGAATGAATCAATGCATACATACTGTATTTGTATAGTAATGTATATACCGGTAATAGTCTAGCTATCACACCATCAGTATTACAACCTGCACAGCTTTTGTGGTGAAAACTAAAATGAATATGTTGACATTCATTATCTCAATTTACAGGGAATACAGACCTATCTTCCTCTCAGGTAATTTGATTTATTTTCTGCCTATACCTTCATACAGTATCACAAATTGGAAGCCATATTCTCCAGGTCGAACCTCTAGTTTTTCAAAAGTGAAAATAGCAGACCTGCTGTACAAGCTCACAACGTATCGTGATGACTTGTATTAATGTTCTTAAGCAGTCTATTAAATGTTAACAAGTTTATTATAAGCGCATAATAAACGTATAGTCTGAGGCAACGCTTATAGTCTATCTTGATCTAATATGGACTTTAAGGGGCTGATTAACTGTGTTTATTATGGCCCAGGCCGGCCGGTCTGTAATTAAAAGATAAATAAAAATAATAATTCATGTTTATTACAAGCTCCTTATAAGTTGTGAGTTTGTGACCAAAATTAATTCATTTTTTGAGCAGTGCTATAGCACAGCTTTATGTGCATGTGTGTCTGTATGAGATATCTTTTTGTTCTCAATCACGGAATCGATGACTTTGATAGGCTGAGTACGGAATGTGATGTATGATGATGTATGGTGATAAGAGCGCCGCTCACTTCACACAAGTGTGATTTGTGTATACATCTCTGTTTCGCCCCTTACAGCGTCAGAATGGCGATGATGTCAGCTATGCAGCCGTGAGTTTCACTTCTAGAGGCCGTGCCTCCACCAGGATGGACAGAGTGAAGTCCAACAGTGACACCGTGACCTATTCTGATGTCAGGTACCTTCAGCAGGAGTGACGGCGGTGTGGAGAATCCACGGCCATCTTGTTTTAGCTGCAGAATAACAATAGTTTGTGCATGCAGTTGGGCACTCATTTTTCACTAACACAGAGCCATGTGTATTCCTTTCCTGCCAGGGAGGTGCTTAACACCTCATTTCCTCGAACACTTTCACAGCTTACCCTGTTGACGATAAACCGCAGGTTGAACTACTCCTCCACCTCTCCTTTGCCTTCTCTTATAATAAAAAAACATCACAAAACATCTATTACTCTATTTTCTCAACTGTTGTATACAATATATACAATAAAAACTGATCAATATCATTTGCCCATGTGTTGTCTTTCTTGTACCGACGCAATCTGGGAACCCATTCAGTAAAGGACCAATATATATATATACACACACACACACACACACACACACACACACACACACACACACACACACACACACACACACACACACACACACACACACACACACACACACACACACACACACACACACACACACACACACACACACACACACACACACACACACACATACATACATACATACATACATAAAATAAAACATTCTTAATCTGTCTTGAGAGATCAGTGTTTATGTAACCACCACAAGGACAAGACCTAAAGCTGTTGCTAAAATGATTTTGTTCTCTTCTTGGTCCTACATGTGAGGGAGGATGCCCATGATGAATTACCGCATGCAAGATATCTCATAATTGAATCGCAACATGAATCCTACTGATTTTGGTGGCCAATGGCCTTTCCTTTAGCACCACTGTATTGTTTGGACAACTTATTGTTTTATATAATATACACAAAAAGCCAAAACGATCTACAGCCTCTGATTCTGCCGTACTGGTGTCAGAATCTCAGCCCTGATGAGCCGCACAAAGTAAAGTGAGAACAAAGGAAATTGATGCATAGTACATACATGAGTGGAGCATGCGGTTACACTGGTGGAAACGTAGGCGAGGACAGGAAGACTGGTCTGACTGCAACCTCAAGGTTACGTACAGCATCTTGCAGCATCGTACAGTGTTGCAGAAGTAAAAAGATATTTTCACATTTGTGAGGTTGATTTATCTATATTCTTTCAGCAGGTCACTGACCATGTAGAAGAAGGTGGCCTACCACTAATTATTGCAGTAGGCCTATGTCAGACAAGGCAAAAATAAACTTTAAGTATACTGCATAATCGAAACTATTAATGAAGTTTAAAACAATAAAATATGAAGGCACACAATATTGCAGATCTTTATTTTCCCATCAAATAAACCAATGTTTCATCCAGGGGACTTCATCTTTCTTCATCTTCTTGCCAAGTATCTCTTTCATTGCATCACACGTTGTGGTTTCAGAATCATGTATACTTTCACACACAGATAGCTTAGGGCCGGGCCCTAGGCCTTAGGCCATTGAAGACCTTTATAGTTTCCATGAACAGAACTTTTTGTCTGATAACATAGCCCATCCAGCAAAATCACCCACAAGAGATAATTTGTTGTCACCCTTTGTTATAGTGTAGATTAGTTTTCTGGAATATAGCGTTGTAAAAGATTGGTAATGTTCATAATACACAAACTGTACAGTCTAAGGTCTACAGAATAGCACATGAATTTGAAGTTCATGTGGATTTTCTCCATTAAATACTTCTTATCCATATAAAAAACAGTGTTAAGGGCCTTGCAAATGGGAAGCGAGGAACGCAGGCGTTGTTGCCTGGATCAACACAGGTCTCCTCCAGGTCTGTTGAAGAGGGGCGCAACAACGCAAGCGTAAACGCACCGCGACTTCTCCGAGCAAAAACGCAGATCTCATTGAAAATGAACTATAGACGCGTTTTATCGCTCCCCGTTTGCGAGGCCCTTTAATCTGCAAACATTTGAGCGAATTATATTATGTTATTTAGCTACCTGGTTTACTTCTGAAAGTTATTAGTTACTAGTAATTAGTAGGCTAGCTTACTAACTATCTCAATTACATAAGAAGACCCTTCACTGTAGCTGAAAGCACCTTGCAATGGGTCTGGTCCACAAGATTCGATACACCACCAAGATACCCTGTCTAAATACTTCCTTAATGTCAACGAAGTCCACACCCACAACACCAGAGGGAGTTCAACAAACCATGTGCAACCCAGATTCGGCACAAACAACTTCAAATTCATTTCGCTCCTATGCCACCAAAATGTGGAACGCCCTACCAACAGTCATTAAGACATGCAAATCCCTTGACTCCTTCAAAACTGCTCTCAAAGGGCACCTACGGACGGCTGCAATTCGAAACTGGCCCCCGTAAAATCTGAATCCCCCACCCACCCCTATTTCCCCTCACTGTAGGCCTATATGTTTCTTTTCCATTTTTACCTCCTATGATGATTTCTTTTTGACTATATAGTTGTGTATATTCGTCTCAAATGTTTTGATGAATTGAAAATGGTGGGCCCTATTGTAAACAAGTGTAATGCTTTATGGTGTCGTCCACTCACTGTTAACAGTTTTTGTATTGAGTTGTACTTGAAATGTACTGTAATTCTGCAAACTGTTAATAAATGAATCAATCAATCAATCAATCAAGTGAAGATATGCAGGATGACAGGTCTTACTGTAGGGGCGGGGGCCTATATCTAAAGTCAACTAACTCCACAAAGCGATACTTCCACAATTATGTTTACGAGCAGAGCAGCATGCTACGAAACAGGTGGTCCGTTACTCCGTTTTAGCCAAATAAGGCATTAACCCAAATTCAAACAAGATCTGTCTGGCCAATCAAAAGTCACCCTGATCTCTGAACAGAGGAGTATGTCAGAAATGATTTCCATTCTATGCAGACATTTGAACAAGATGACAACTCTGAAGTTCACAGTGTGTGTCGTTTCTCTGTTATTTGGGGAAATGGGTGAGTTGAGCCTTTTTTGCAACCATTTTGTGTTTCAAACTGAATTGCCATTGATTATACAGCTCTGAATAATGCCTTTTCATGTATACTATTATAACTGTAGTGTATGCCATTATGATAATAGGATAAATGATACATCTGAAATTGGTTTATTTTCTTTATTATTATTTTTTACAGGTGTTCATTTGAAACGAGCCTCAGCCCTCCATCAAGATAGTGGATTTATATCAGCTAACATTGGAGACAATATAACTTTTAACTGCTCCTATGGGGATGTTGGTACAACAGTCTTTAGTTGGTACAAGCAAACACTGGGACAGAAACCAAAGCTTGTGTCTACCTTCTATACGCTAACACAAACATCAGATCTACATGATGAAATCAAGGACAATCTGCGCTTCTCACTGCACACTGCAGAAAAGGGCACAAATCATTTGCAGATCTCATTTTTACATCCTTCAGACTCGGGTGCATACTACTGTGTGGGCATCAGTTTCTATGAGCCTAGCACATTTTCAGACGGGGCAATTCTCAGTGTAAAAGGTTCAGGGTCCAACGTTCGAGCTGTCATCCATCAGCCAGTGTCTGAGTCGGTCGAGGTAGGAGACTCTGTGACTCTGAACTGTACCGTCCACACTGAGATCTGTGATGGAGAACACAGCGTCTACTGGTTCAGAAGCTCCAGAGAATCTCAACCTGGAGTCGTTTACACGCATAATAAGACTGAAGTCTGCAAGAAGGCTCCTGAATCTGGGAAGTCTCCACAGAGCTGTGTCTACGAGCTCACCAAGAGAAATGTCACTGTTGCAGATGATGGAGCTTACATTTGTGGTGTGACCCTTTGTGGGGAAATGTACTTTGGAAATGGAACAACGCTGGATATTAAACGTAATTCCAAATTGCACATGTATGATACATGGTATTGCATTTAGATGATGGAGGGAAAAGATGTAATTACACTAAGCTAATGTTTCTATAGGTTACCAAATTACCATGCCTTTCACACGGAGTGTTACTGTGAAAACAATGTTTCTTGTTCTCATCTGAAGTGGTGAATGTGAACTAATAATTATTCTGCCTTCATTTCAGGACATGAAGATCCAACCATCACTGTGTTGGTGATTTCAAATGTACTTCTTGGGTTGTCCACACTTCTACTTGCATGCAGGGCTCTTTGCAAGTCATGCAGCAAAGGTATGAACACTTGTTAATGCATGTAGAGTGTGACCTTTTACGACGTCCTCTTATCTTAAACACTTAAGCCCTATATACTTATTTAAAAAAAACAGATCTACAAGCTCACTATGCGTTGCAATGCATTGTGAGCTAGTTGCAGATGTTTTTTTTATCCCACAAAATTGCAACCCATTTTTTTCACCCAGTGTCAATTATCTAATGTAATCCTGGGCACTATACACTCCCTCTGCCAACCTGGGGAGAGCAACAGACTGTATGTATGACTGAAATGTATCAAACGTATCAATCCATCATGCATTTTACAATAGTAGGTAAAGACTTAATTGATTATTATATTATTTCGATGAAGACAAATACATTATGGTACTTCATAGGTTCATTGGTTCGGTATTTGTAGTGCGCCCCAATCCACTTATTACACAGCCAGAAGAAAGATGAAATAGGAAAAAATAGAAGAAATAGAAGACAAAGAAGATTAGACTTTGCAACCTCCTTGTAAAGTCTAATCGTGCAACCTCCAGCTTTTCACCAGAGGAGAAAAACTGAATTTATTTATACTTTATCCAAAATGAGATAATAGCACAGGCAGACTCTTCACATAGGCTACTTTAGAGCATGTCAGAAATAAATATCAGAGCTGAAATCAACATGTAAATATGAAATAAATGCTTAAACATGTAGCTAGGTGTAATGTTAGAGTACACAGAAGTGAACCTTTCAAGCCTGTTTTCTCAACTCGCTGTTTTCTGCAAGACATACTCTATAAGCCATATCTCCAAAACTGGTGGGTCAAACTGAACAACTAATATGTAAATTTGATGATTCCCTGCTTTCATATGACATGAAAAAACGAAAATTCAAAAAAATCCAATGGCAGTCCCTCAGTCAAATTTGGCCACATATTTTCTGTATAATTTACATAATGTGTATATTTGTACAGTGAACACAGTATGAATATTTGACAGTATATATTCTGTATCTTTACTACATGCTGTTTTGGTTGAGGGTAGAATGAATCAATGCATACATACTGTATTTGTATAGTAATGTATATACCGGTAATAGTCTAGCTATCACACCATCAGTATTACAACCTGCATAGCTTTTGTGGTGAAAACTAAAATGAATATGTTGACATTCATTATCTCAATTTACAGGGAATACAGACCTATCTTCCTCTCAGGTAATTTGATTTATTTTCTGCCTATACCTTCATACAGTATCACAAATTGGAAGCCATATTCTCCAGGTCGAACCTCTAGTTTTTCAAAAGTTTCCAAAAATGCACCTTTTACAAGTGAAAATACTAGACCTGCTGTACAATCTCACAACGTATCGTGATGACTTGTATTAATGTTCTTAAGCAGTCTATTAAATGTTAACAAGTTTATTATAAGCGCATAATAAACGTATAGTCTGAGGCAACTCTTATAGTCTATCTTAATCTAATATGGACTTTAAGGGACTGATTAACTGTTAATACGTGTTTATTACGGCCCAGGCCGGCCGGTCTGTAATTAAAAGATAAATAAAAATAATAATTCATGTTTATTACAAGCTCCTTATAAGTTGTGACCAAAATTAATTCAGGCGTATCATCATATCAACATGTGATATTGTAGGTAAAACATATTCTACTTACAAGGTTACACTAACAGTTATTTTACTTGTGTGGACTGAATTGACTATACAGACTAGAGGACCTGTTATTGTCTCCACCAGGCCGAAGGCATGGGGAGAGAGTATGTTTTGCACTCCGTCCGTGTGTGTGTGTGTCCGTGTGTGTGTCCGTCCTTCCATCCGTCTGTTACCAGCTAATCTCCGGCACCGTTAACCCGGTCGATGCCAAACTTTGCACACACACTCCCTGGTTGCCAACGATGAACCTCTGCCCCACATTTTCCAGAACGGCCTGTTATAGCGCCACCATGAGGCAGCTTTTCACATTTTTTACCTAAAACTGCACCGATCTGCGTGAAACGTTGCATGCACACTCCCTAGAGGCCAAGGACAAACCGTTGACCTGCATTTTCCGCATCTGCCTTTTATAGCGCCACCAGGAGGCCGACTTTTGTAAAACACATTTTTTGCAAGATTGCCCCGTTTTGAACAAAAGCCTCAAATCATGAACGCAGCATGCAATTTACGTGAAATCTTTCACACATTGTCTTACTAGGCTGAGGAATATATCCCAACCTTTTCACATTGGCCTGTTATAGCGCCACCAACAGGTTGATTTTTGCAAAACACATTTTTGGAACAAAATGCCTCAAAAACATGTTTATATTAATCCTAAACATTTTGCCAAACATCTCACACAGTCCTATCCTCCTGGTGCCCAGAAGGGCACTTTTTCTAGTTTATAATCAACCTCGGGCCATGCAGAATTCCAACATTTTCAAGATTGCCGCCAGATAAAAATAGCTCCATATATATATATATATATATATATATATATATATATATATATATATATATATATATATACACAGTATATGTATGTATATATATATATATATATATATATATATATATATATATATATATATATATATAATTTGTGGGCAAAATGGAACGAGGCGTGATCGGGGCTGGGGTAAAATACGACTAGCCTATCTTCCCACCCGGTCTGGGACTTATCCCATAGCCTGGAGGAATGATTGCTCTGTGATTATTAAAAATAAAAAAAGCACACACACGCACACACGAGAGCGCACGCGCGCGCGCACACACGCACACACACACACACACACAAAGGTGAAGTCCAGCTCGTCAGTCAGTGTGCTTCAGTAACTCTGGTACGACCCCTGAATGCTGTCCTTAAAAAACACTGAACCAATAACTGTTCCGAGGACATTGTTCCTGGCTAGCTTCCCCATGCTGACAGTTAGGATGGAGAGGACAAATTGTGTGCGTGTGCGAATGTATTCCCTCCTCTACATTTGTCAGACCACAGATCCAGACTCCACCTATCAGAATCTCCAACCAGCCACTATGGATGACGTCATGACCCACACATCTAGAGTACAGCCTCATAAGTATGACCTCATGATCACCATTTTATTGATTGTTGTGTTGGTTAAATTATGCCTCTCTTTCTGCACCTACTGTCCTACTGCTTGTGCTCTCATCCCCTTCTAGGAAGAGACTGCAGCTTGGAGGTGCACACACCACAGGTCCAGACTCCACCTATCAGAGTCTACAACTAGCCACTATGGGTCAGGATACATATGATGTCCTGGCACAATCTGCAGTACAACCTCATACGTATGAACTCATAATTACCTCTTCATTGATTGGTTCTAATTGGCTCCTACTGTTACTCACTACATGCTCTCGTCTCCTTTCAGGAAGAGACAGCAGCGTGGAGGTCGTTAGTGGGAGGAGCTTCACCTGGTTGGCTACTCTGGAGAGACTATTAGTCTGTTTCTGTGTCTGCCCCCAGGTGTGCTCCTGGCTTTGTTTGATTTACCCTTAAACCTGCAAGACCCGGATATATTTCTAGTTGCAAAAAAGATATTTCAACCTTACTACTACTTTGTACTCCTAGTACTTTGCAGAGGAAAATATGTTTAAAAAATAATAATAAATTAATAATTTACATTTGGGGGATATCTTTCACAATAATAAATGTACATGTTCTAGATCTAGACATTCTAATGATCACAAGATGAAGATGTGTGAATTTCTGCCTTTGTGGGGGGTATTTATATGCAAATATCATGACCAATGGCATTGTAAGACTAAACAATGAACATCAATGATGTTTAGGTGAAAAAATAATATTTTCCATTCACATGCACTCCCTGGATACTAGGTTTCAGGGTAGTCTTTATTGTAGTCTTTATTGTACAGGCAGGTACAATTAAAGGCAGGTCTTTTGTACAGGCAGGTATCCTACGTAAGAGATAGATTCCTTCCGTTCAGATGTTGTAGCTACATTGGTGACCTCGGTACCCAGGCTTTTATTTTTGTTCGCATTCGGCTCAAAGCTACTATAGCCTATAATCACTGATTTATGTTGTTTTTGTTACATTTTCTTTACTTTACTTTGTAAATAGTTTGATTCAATAAACCGTTTTAACTGACAAGCTGTTTATTGTCTGAAGTTCATCACAGTTTGTTTGGTTGGCCTGGCGCACGCACGCGCACACATGCGCACACACGCACGCGCGCACGCATGCGCACACACACACACACACACACACACACACACACACACACACACACACACACACAAATTACGTTTGATAGGAACAATATTGTATTTACACCAATGCCAACCTATATGTATACCCCCTGGGGTTCTCAAACATTTTCATGTAAAGGACTCCTATACATATTAAGCTGTGGACCTCCATAAGAGAAGGTCTTAATTAGTTGTTAGATTACGTAGATTACTACAGAACTTTATTGTCCCCGGTGAGTAGAGTGAAATGAATTGGATTACCTTCTAGCTGATAATTGTTAGGTTGGAGATCTGCTCTGTTTTTCGGGTGTCACTACCTGTTTCCTGTGTTTCGGTCCGGACCATAGACTGTAAAAAAATAGTTTTTTTGGGTGTCACTACCTGTTTCCTGTGTTTCGGTCCGGACGGAAACATGGTGCACCGACAAAGTAGACAAATTTCTTAAGGTGTGCCGGTCAACCACGTCCCCCTACAGCACTCTAGCTTTGTGTCATCACTAGGGATGGAGCTCGAAACCCGATACCCGAAAGAACCCAATATCAATAAGCTTTGGGCTTATCAAGTCTGTTATCGAGCATAGCGGCCCATGGCGTCATGTTTAAACAATCAAGACAAGAGGCGATCAATAATATAAATCTAATCGCACACGCTGGCACAAACATGTCGAGCCCAAACCACACCAAAGTGTCGCGTTGGGAGACTTGGGACAAAACGTTGTTTAAGGTAAACCACACCAATGCAACCAATGCAACTCATTGAGTTGCATTGGTGTGGTTTACCTTAAAAACCGTTTTGTCCCAACAACGCAACCCTTTGGTGTGGTTTGGGCTTAAAGGTGTATTTATACCTGCAAACAAGCGCTGCCAGGGGAAAAAATTACGCTTTTAAAGTGACGGTACACACATTAATCAGTTTCTTCAATATCTTATCTTATATCGACTGTATCTTCTATCTGTAAATGCATCAAGTCTCTGTCAGTGTGTCTGTGTGTAATCCACGTAACTCGAGAACTGTTAGCCCCACCGACTTCAAATTCGACACATGCGTTCCACACCACAGCAGGGGGTGCAGTGCCCGGTGTGAAGTCAGTCGGACCCACAGTTGTCCAGGACCGCCTCTGGATCGAACCCCGACCTCCCAGTTTCAGGGCAGACACTCTAACCACAAGGCCACTGTCTGGTACCAGACTGGATTACCATTGGCTTTCAAAGTTTGCAGGATTGGCCCGTTTTTAACAAAAAGCCTCAAATCATGAACACAGCTTGCAATTTACGTGAAATCTTTCACGCACATTCCTACTAGGCGGAGGAATATATCCCACTCTTTTCACATTGGCCTGTTATAGCACCACCAACAGGTGGATTTTTGCAAAACACATTTTTGGAACAAAATGCCTCAAATCATCCAATTGCCATCAAAGGCGTAAGAAGAAATGGCACCCTTTTCTCATTGGCCTATTATAGCGCCACCAGGAGGCCACAACCTGACCTGGCCTGGTGGGGACCTGTGCCCCGAGGGGCACTTTTTCTAGTTGCGCTGACAGTTTTTTGAGCGGTGCTAGCACAGCTTTATGTGCATGTGTGTCTGTATGATATATCTTTTTGTTCTCAATCACAGAATCGATGACTTTGATAGGCTGAGTACGGAATGTGATGTATGATGATGTATGGTGATAAGAGCGCCGCTCACTTCACACAAGTGTGATTTGTGTATACATCTCTGTTTCTCCCCTTACAGCGTCAGAATGGCGATGATGTCAACTATGCAGCCGTGAGTTTCACTTCTAGAGGCCGTGCCTCCACCAGGATGGACAGAGTGAAGTCCAACAGTGACACCGTGACCTATTCTGATGTCAGGTACTTTCAGCAGGAGTGACGGCGGTGTGGAGAATCCACAGCCATCTTGTTTTAGCTGCAGAATAACAATAGTTTGTGCATGAGTTGGGCACTCATTGTTCACTAACACAGAGCCATGTGTATTCCTTTCCTGCCAGGGAGGTGCTTAACACCTCATTTCCTCGAACACTTTCACAGCTTACCCTGTTGACGATAAACCGCAGGTTGAACTACTCCTCCACCTCTCCTTTGCCCTCTCTTATAATAAAAAAACATCACAAAACATCTATTACTCTATTTTCTCAACTGTTGTATACAATATATACAATAAAAACTGATCAATATCATTTGCCCATGTGTTGTCTTTCTTGTACCGACGCAATCTGGGAACCCATTCAGTAAAAAAGAAAAAAGGACCAATATATATATATATATATATATATATACACACACACACACACATACACACACACACACACATACATACATAAAATAAAACATTCTTAATCTGTCTTGAGAGATCAGTGTTTATGTAACCACCACAAGGACAAGACCTAAAGCTGTTGCTAAAATGATTTTGTTCTCTTCTTGGTCCTACATGTGAGGGAGGATGCCCATGATGAATTACCGCATGCAAGATATCTCATAATTGAATCACAACATGAATCCTACTGATTTTGGTGGCCAATGGCCTTTCCTTTAGCACCACTGTATTGTTTGGACAACTTATTGTTTTATATAATATACACAAAAAGCCAAAACGATCTACAGCCTCTGATTCTGCCGTACTGGTGTCAGAATCTCAGCCCTGATGAGCCACACAAAGTAAAGTGAGAACAAAGGAAATTGATGCATAGTACATACATGAGTGGAGCATGCGGTTACACTGGTGGAAACGTAGGCGAGGACAGGAAGACGGGTCTGACTGCAACCTCAAGGTTACGTACAGCATCTTGCAGCATCGTACAGTGTTGCAGAAGTAAAAAGATATTTTCACATTTGTGAGGTTGATTTATCTATATTCTTTCAGCAGGTCACTGACCAACCATGTAGAAGAAGGTGGCCTACCACTAATTATTGCAGTAGGCCTATGTCAGACAAGGCAAAAATAAACTTTAAGTATACTGCATAGTCGAAACTATTAATGAAGTTTAAAACAATAAAATATGAAGGCACACAATATTGCAGATCTTTATTTTCCCATCAAATAAACCAATGTTTCATCCAGGGGACTTCATCTTTCTTCATCTTCTTGCCAAGTATCTCTTTCATTGCATCACACGTTGTGGTTTCAGAATCATGTATACTTTCACACACAGATAGCTTAGATAGCTTAGGGCCGGGCCCTAGGCCATTGAAGACCTTTATAGTTTCCATGAACAGCACTTTTTGTCTGATAACATAGCCCATCCAGCAAAATCACCCACAAGAGATCATTATTTTGTTGTCACCCTTTGTTATAGTGTAGATTAGTTTTCTGGAATATAGCGTTGTAAAAGATTGGTAATGTTCATAATACACAAACTGTACAGTCTAAGGTCTACAGAATAGCACATGAATTTGAAGTTCATGTGGATTTTCTCAATACTTCTTATCCATATAAAAAACAGTGTTAAGGGCCTTGCAAATGTGAAGTGAGGAACGCAGGCGTTGTTGCCTGGATCAACACAGGTCTCCTCCAGGTCTGTTGAAGAGGGACGCAACAACGCAAGCGTAAAAAAAAGCTGAACGGAATCCAGAATCCGTTACTTGCGGGCGTGTGCACGTAACGAGCACGCACGCAAGAAATTCACGGGACCGCGCTCATGTAAATACGCTTGCGTTGTCGCACCGCAACATCTCCGAGCAAAAACGCAGGTCTCATTGACAATGAACTATAGACGCGTTTTATCGTTTCCCGTTTGCAAGGCCCTTTAGGCTTACAGTTACACTGTTGCATCAGCATAGCCCTATTGTTACAGGGCCAACAAATCAGTCTAAATCAGTTAAGGGCCTTGCAAACGTGAAGCGAGGAACACAAGCGTTGTTGCCTGGATCAACACAGGTCTCCTCCAGGTCTGTTGAAGAGGGGCGTAATAACGCAAGTGTAAACGCACCGCGACTTCTCCGAGCAAAAACGCAGGTCTCATTGAAAATGAACTATAGACACGTTTTATCGCTCCCCGTTTGCAAGGCCCTTTAATCTGCAAACATTTGAGCGAATTATATTATGTTATTTAGCTACCTGGTTTACTTCTGAAAGTTATTAGTTACTAGTAATTAGTAGGCTAGCTTACTAACTATCTCAATTACATAAGAAGACCCTTCACTGTAGCTGAAAGCACCTTGCAATGGGTCTGGTCCACAAGATTCGATACACCACCAAGATACCCTGTACCTGTCTAAATACTTCCTTAATGTCAACGAAGTCCACACCCACAACACCAGAGGGAGTTCAACAAACCATGTGCAACCCAGATTCGGCACAAACAACTTAGGGATTAAATTAATTTCGCTCCTATGCCACCAAAATGTGGAACGCCCTACCAACAGTCATTAAGACATGCAAATCCCTTGACTCCTTCAAAACTGCTCTGAAAGGGCACCTACGGACGGCTGCAATTCGAAACTGGCCCCCCTAAAATCTGAATCCCCCACCCACCCCTATTTCCCCTCACTGTAGGCCTATATGTTTCTTTTCCCTTTTTAGCTCCTATGATGATTTCTTTTTGACTATATAGTTGTGTATATTCGTCTCAAATGTTTTGATGAATTGAAAATGGTGGGCCCTATTGTAAACAAGTGTAATGCTTTATGGTGTCGTCCACTCACTGTTAACAGTTTTTGTATTGAGTTGTACTTGAAATGTACTGTGATTCTGCAAACTGTTAATAAATGAATCAATCAATCAAGTGAAGATATGCAGGATGACAGGTCTTACTGTAGGGGCGGGGGCCTATATCTAAAGTCAACTAACTCCACAAAGCGATACTTCCACAATTATGTTTACGAGCAGAGCAGGATGCTACGAAACAGGTGGTCCGTTTTAGCCAAATAAGGCATTAACCCAAATTCAAACAAGATCTGTCTGGCCAATCAAAAGTCACCCTGATCTCTGAACAGAGGAGTATGTATGAAATTCTTTCCATTCTATGCAGACTTTTGAACAAGATGACAACTCCAAAGTTCACACTGTGCGTTGTATTTCTGTTCTTTGGGGAAATGAGTGAGTTGGGCCTTTTTTGCAACGATTGTGTTTTCTGAATTGCCATTGATTATACAGTTCTGAATAATGCCTTTTCACTATCATAACTGTATGCCATTATGATAATAGGATAAATGATACATCTGAAATTGGTTTCTATGTTTTTTACAGCTGTTCATTTGAAACGAGCATCAGCCCTCCATCAAGATAGTGGATTTATATCAACTAACATTGGAGACAATATCACTTTGCACTGCTCCTATGGGGATGTTACAGATGCAATAATCTTTAGTTGGTACAAGCAAACACTGGGACAGAAACCACAGCTTGTATCTACCTTCTATAAGATACAGCAAGAATCAAATCTACTGTATGATGAATTCAAGGACAATCCACGCTTCTCACTGCACACTGCAGTAAAGGGCACAAATCATTTGCAGATCTCAAGTTTACATCCTTCAGACTCCGCTGCATACTACTGTCTGGGCATCAGTTCCTATTTGGCTAGCACATTTTCAGACGGGGCAATTCTCAGTGTAAAAGGTTCGGGGTCCAACGTTCGAGCTGTCATCCATCAGCCAGTGTCTGAGTCGGTCGAGGTAGGAGACTCTGTGACTCTGAACTGTACCGTCCACACTGAGATCTGTGATGGAGAACACAGCGTCTACTGGTTCAGAAGCTCCAGAGAATCTCAACCTGGAGTCCTTTACACGCATAATAAGACTGAAGTCTGCAAGAAGGCTCCTAAATCTGGGAAGTCTACACAGAGCTGTGTCTACGAGCTCACCAAGAGGAATGTCACTGTTGCAGATGATGGAGCTTACATTTGTGGTGTGAGCCTTTGTGGGGAAATGTACTTTGGAAATGGAACAACGCTGGATATTAAACGTAATTCCAAATTGCACATGTATGATACATGGTATAGCATTTAGATGATGGAGGGAAAAGATGTAATTACACTAAGCTAATGTTTCTATAGGTTACCAAATTACCATGCCTTTCACACGGAGTGTTACTGTGAAAACAATGTTTCTTGTTCTCATCTGAAGTGGTGAATGTGAACTAATAATTATTCTGCCTTCATTTCAGGACATGAAGATCCAACCATCACTGTGTTGGTGATTTCAAATGTACTTCTTGGGTTGTCCACACTTCTACTTGCATGCAGGGCTCTTTGCAAGTCATGCAGAAAAGGTATGAACACTGCATTTTACAATAGTAGGTAAAGACTTAATTGATTATTATATTATTTCGATGAAGACAAATACATTATGGTACTTCATAGGTTCATAGGTTCGGTATTTGTAGTGCGCCCCCAATCCACTTATTACACAGCCAGAAGAAAGATGAAATAGAAAAAATAGAAGAAATAGAAGACAAAGAAGATTAGACTTTGCAACCTCCTTGCAAAGTCTAATCGTGCAACCTCCGGCTTTTCACCAGAGGAGAAAAACTGAATTTATTTATACTTTATCCAAAATGAGATAATAGCACAGGCAGACTCTTCACATAGGCTACTTTAGAGCATGTCTGAAATAAATATCAGAGCTGAAATCAACATGTAAATATGAAATAAATGCTTAAACATGTAGCTAGGTGTAATGTTAGAGTACACAGAAGTGAACCTTTCAAGCCTGTTTTCTCAACTCGCTGTTTTCTGCAAGACATACTCTATAAGCCATATCTCCAAAACTGGTGGGTCAAACTGAACAACTAATATGTAAATTTGATGATTCCCTGCTTTCATATGACATGAAAAAAAAAAATCAAAAAAATCCAATGGCAGTCCCTCAGTCAAATTTGGCCACATATTTTCTGTATAATTTACATAATGTGTATATTTGTACAGTGAACACAGTATGAATATTTGACAGTATATATTCTGTATCTTTACTACATGCTGTTTTGGTTGAGGGTAGAATGAATCAATGCATACATACTGTATTTGTATAGTAATGTATATACCGGTAATAGTCTAGCTATCACACCATCAGTATTACAACCTGCACAGCTTTTGTGGTGAAAACTAAAATGAATATGTTGACACTCATTATCTCAATTTACAGGGAATACAGACCTATCTTCCTCTCAGGTAATTTGATTTATTTTCTGCCTATACCTTCATACAGTATCACAAATTGGAAGCCATATTATCCAGGTCGAACCTCTAGTTTTTCAAAAGTGAAAATAGCAGACCTGCTGTACAAGCTCACAACGTATCGTGATGACTTGTATTAATGTTCTTAAGCAGTCTATTAAATGTTAACAAGTTTATTATAAGCGCATAATAAACGTATAGTCTGAGGCAACGCTTATAGTCTATCTTAATCTAATATAGACTTTAAGGGACTGATTAACTGTTAATACGTGTTTATTACGGCCCAGGCCGGCCGGTCTGTAATTAAAAGATAAATAAAAATAATAATTCATGTTTATTACAAGCTCCTTATAAGTTGTGACCAAAATTAATTCAGGCATATCAATATGTGATAATTAATTCAGGCATATCAACATGTGATATTGTAGGTAAAACATATTCTACTTACAAGGTTACACTAACAGTTATTTTACTTGTGTGGACTGAATTGACTATACAGACTAGAGGACCTGTTATTGTTCTTGCGCTGACAGTTTTTTGAGCGGTGCTAGCACAGCTTTATGTGCATGTGTGTCTTGATAGGCTGAGTACGGAATGTGATGTATGATGATGTATGGTGATAAGAGCGCCGCTCACTTCACAAGTGTGATTTGTGTATACATCTCTATTTCGCCCCTTACAGCGTCAGAATGGCGATGATGTCACCTATGCAGCCGTGAGTTTCACTTCTAGAGGCCGTGCCTCCACCAGGATGGACAGAGTGAAGTCCAACAGTGACACCGTAACCTATTCTGATGTCAGGTACCTTCAGCAGGAGTGACGGCGGTGTGGAGAATCCACAGTCATCTTGTTTTAGCTGCAGAATAACAATGGTTTGTGCATGCAGTTGGGCACTCATTGTTCACTAACACAGAGCCATGTGTATTCCTTTCCTGCCAGGGAGGTGCTTAACACCTCATTTCCTCAAACACTTTCACAGCTTACCCTGTTGACGATAAACCGCAGGTTGAACTACTCCTGTATGCAATTATGTTTTCATTATCCTCCACCTCTCCTTTGCCTTCTCTTATAATAAAAAAACATCACAGTATATCTATTACTCTATTTTCTCAACTGTTTCATGTATACAATATATACAATAAAAACTGATCAATATTGTTTGCCCATGTGATGCCTTTCTTGTGCCAACGCAATCTGGGAACCCATTCAGTAAAAAAGAAAAAGAAAAAAAATAGGCAGGCAGGCAGGCAGGCAGACACACACAGGCACACACACACACACAGGCACGCACACACACACACACACACACACACACACACACACACACACACACACACACACACACACACACACACACACACACACACACACACACACACACACACACACACACACACACACACACACACACACACACACACACACACACACACACTCTTAATCTGTCTTGAGAGATCAGTGTTTATGTAACCACCACACGGACAAGACCTAAAGCTGTTGCTAAAATGATTTTGTTCTCTTCTTGGTCCTACATGTGAGGGAGGATGCCCATGATGAATTACCGCATGCAAGATATCTCATAATTGAATCGCAACATGAATCCTACTGATTTTGGTGGCCAATGGCCTTTCCTTTAGCACCACTGTATTGTTTGGACAACTTATTGTTTTATATAATATACACAAAAAGCCAAAACGATCTACAGCCTCTGATTCTGCCGTACTGGTGTCAGAATCTCAGCCCTGATGAGCCGCACAAAGTAAAGTGAGAACAAAGGAAATTGATGCATAGTACATACTGTACATGAGTGGAGCATGCGGTTACATGTCAGTATCTGGCTATGTGACTGAAACCAGTCTTACAGATACAGCATACAGCATGGTCAAAAAAAAAATAACCTCATTCTCTCTCTGTGTCTATAAATACTTTCTCTTGATCTTGATGCACCTTTCAAGTTCAACCAAGTCTCATCTGATGAAAAGCTCCACTCCTGTGTGGTTAGACTAACAGTTGTTTAGTTTCCACTGGTGGAAACTTATGTGAAGCGAGGACAGGAAGACTAGTCTGACTGCAACCTAAACCTCACGTACAGCATCTTGCAGCATCGTACAGTGTCACAGAGGCAATAGAAGTAAATGTAATTTTCACAATTTTTGTTCGGCATGAGGAGACATACTAATTCCTACACGGGTTGTGCTTATAACCATGCCCCCATTTTATTGTTCACTTGGTGCCGGTCACAGAGTGTTTTTTCTTTTTTCTTTTTAGTAATTTATTTGTCATAAAATAATCTATTTATCAATGAAATGATAATGATGTAATAACATAAGTTATGTTATTATATCATCATTGTGCCATAGTGCCAAAACTACTAGTAACTGGTGTACCGACCATGGTATTACTGTGCTTAACTGACCAGCCAACTGGCCTGACCTAAACCCCACAGACAGTAGATTCAACAATACAAATTAACTTACGGCTGTTATCAAAGCAAACCTGGGCTTCCATAACACCTCAACAGTGAACAAAGGCTGATCACCTCCATGCCACGCCCCATTGATGAAATAATTTGTTCTAAAGTAGCCCAGACCAAGTATTGACTGCATACATCAATATACTTGACAGATGGTCGACATTTCTCGTTTAAAACAAAATATATTTTTAGTGGTCTCGTAATATATTCTATTTTGAAATATGATCTTTTTTTCATGAGTTGTATGCCATAATCAAGATTAAAACCAAAAAGGTTTTAAATCCTTCACTTTATGCACAATGAATTAAGAATATATGAAAGTTTCACTTTTTGAATTATATTTGGGAAGAAAATGAACTTTTAAACAATTTGAAAAGGTGCTGTACACACACACACTTGCTTGTTCTTGCCCATCGTGATGACCATCTTCTCCTATTTGTGAGTCTTCTGGTGGCTGTGTAGTCCGATCCTGGCTCCACAGTCAAGGTTGCAGACCGGGCATATAAAAGCGGTACTGGGGGGAACAGGGGTGGCGCACGCACGCACGCACGCACGCACGCACGCACGCACGCACGCACGCACACGCACACGCACACGCACACGCACACGCACACGCACACGCGCACACACACACACACACACACACACACACACACACACACACACACACACACACACACACACACACACACACACACACACACACACACACACACAGTTCCAATTTCAGTTCGTAGTTGCCCTCTGGTGGCGGGCAGGTGGTGTTACAGCATGACACACAGACAGACAGACTGACACACAAACAGACAGTTTTGGCCATCTTCTATACTTCTATACTCACTTCGTTCGCAATCACTTCGTTCGCAATTATTTATCACTGTGTGCCATATAAGGCGAAGCAAGGTACCAAACTCACCATGCCTTCATCTTTTGCCAAGTATCTCTTTCATTGCATCACACGTTGTGGTTTCAGAATCATGTATACTTTCACACACAGATAGCTTAGGGCCGGGCCCTAAACAGGAGCCCTTGTACAAGGCTTCTTTGACTATGCATGCACCTCCTGGTACCACAGCACCTCAAAGGCCCTTAAAACTAGGCTCCAGACCTCCCAAAACAAACTGGTCAGGCTCCTACTTGGCCTCACCCCCCGAACCCACCTCACCCCTGCCCACTTTGACAGACTGGCATGGCTTAGGGTCGGCGACAGAGTACAGCATCTTGCAATGGGTCTGGTCCACAAGATTCGATACTCCACCAAGATACCCATGTACCTGTGTAGATACTTCCTTAATGTTAACGAAGTCCACACCCACAACACCAGAGGGAGTGCAACGAATCATGTTCAACCCAGATTCGGCACAAACAAGGGACTAAATTCTTTTCGCTCCTATGCCGCCAAAATGTGGAACGCCCTACCAACAGTCATTAAGACATGCAAATCCCTTGACTCCTTCAAAACCGCTCTCAAAGGGCACCTACGGATGGCTGCAATTCGAAACTGGCCCCCGTAAAATCTGAATCCCCCCCCCACCGCCCCCCCCCCCCCCCCCCCTTTTCCCCTCACTGTATATGTTTCTTTTCCCTTTTTACCTCCATTATGATGAATTCCTGTACTGTTCTTTGTCTATATAGAAGTGTCTATTTGTACGTCTCTAAATGTTTTGATGAATTGAACATGGTGGACCCTGTTGTAAACAAGTGTAATGCTTAATTGGGTCATCCACTCACAGTTAACAGCCTTTGTATTGAGTTTGTGCTTGAAATGTACTGTAATTCTGCAAACTGTTAATACAATTTTCAATCAATTTCAATCAATAGGCCTAAGACCTTTATAGTTGCCATGAACAGCACTTTTTGTCTGATAACATAGCCCATCCAGCAAAATCATCCACAAGAGATCATTTGTTGTCACCCTTTGTTATAGTGTAGATTAGTTTTCTGGAATATAGCGTTGTAAAAGATTGGTAATGTTCATAATACACAAACTGTACAGTCTAAGGTCTACAGAATAGCACATGAATATGAAGTTCATGTGGATTTTCTCCATTAAATACTTCTTATCCATATAAAAAACAGTGTTAAGGGCCTTGCAAATGGGAAGTGAGGAACGCAGGCGTTGTTGCCTGGATCAACGACAGGTCTCCTCCAGGTCTGTTGAAGAGGGACGCAACAACGCAAGCGTAAAAAAAAGCTAAACGGAATCCAGAATCCGTTACTTGCGGGCGTGTGCACGTAACGAGCATGCACGCAAGAAATTCACGGGACAGCGTTCACGTAAATACGCTTGCGTTGTCGCACCGCAACTTCTCTGAGCAAAAACGCAGGTCTCATTGAAAATGAACTATGCGCGTTTTATCGTTCCCCGTTTGCAAGGCCCTTTAGGCTTACAGTTACACTGTTGCATCAGCATAGCCCTATTGTTACAGGGCCAACAAATCAGTCTAAATCAGTTAAGGGCCTTGCAAACGTGAAGCGAGAAACACAAGCGTTGTTGCCTGGATCAACACAGGTCTCCTCCAGGTCTGTTGAAGAGGGGCGTAATAACGCAAGTGTAAACGCACCGCGACTTCTCCGAGCAAAAACGCAGGTCTCATTGAAAATGAACTATAGACGCGTTTTATCGCTCCCCGTTTGCAAGGCCCTTTAATCTGCAAACATTTGAGCGAATTATATTATGTTATTTAGCTACCTGGTTTACTTCTGAAAGTTATTAGTTACTAGTAATTAGTAGGCTAGCTTACTAACTATCTCAATTACATAAGAAGACCCTTCACTGTAGCTGAAAGCACCTTGCAATGGGTCTGGTCCACAAGATTCGATACACCACCAAGATACCCTGTCTAAATACTTCCTTAATGTCAACGAAGTCCACACCCACAACACCAGAGGGAGTTCAACAAACCATGTGCAACCCAGATTCGGCACAAACAACTTCAAATTCATTTCGCTCCTATGCCACCAAAATGTGGAACGCCCTACCAACAGTCATTAAGACATGGAAATCCCTTGACTCCTTCAAAACTGCTCTCAAAGGGCACCTACGGACGGCTGCAATTCGAAACTGGCCCCCGTAAAATCTGAATCCCCCACCCACCCCTATTTCCCCTCACTGTAGGCCTATATGTTTCTTTTCCCTTTTTACCTCCTATGATGATTTCTTTTTGACTATATAGTTGTGTATATTCGTCTCAAATGTTTTGATGAATTGAAAATGGTGGGCCCTATTGTAAACAAGTGTAATGCTTTATGGTGTCGTCCACTCACTGTTAACAGTTTTTGTATTGAGTTGTACTTGAAATGTACTGTAATTCTGCAAACTGTTAATAAATGAATCAATCAATCAATCAAGTGAAGATATGCAGGATGACAGGTCTTACTGTAGGGGCGGGGGCCTATATCTAAAGTCAACTAACTCCACAAACGTTTACGAGCAGAGCAGCATGCTACGAAACAGGTGGTCCGTTACTCCGTTTTAGCCAAATAAGGCATTACCCAAATTCAAACAAGATCTGTCTGGCCAATCAAAAGTCACCCTGATCTCTGAACAGAGGAGTATGTCAGAAATTATTTCCATTCTATGCAGACATTTGAACAAGATGACAACTCTGAAGTTCACAGTGTGTGTCGTTTCTCTGTTATTTGGGGAAATGGGTGAGTTGAGCCTTTTTTGCAACCATTTTGTGTTTCAAACTGAATTGCCATTGATTATACAGCTCTGAATAATGCCTTTTCATGTATACTATTATAACTGTAGTGTATGTCATTATGATAATAGGATAAATGATACATCTGAAATTGGTTTATTTTCTTTATTATTATTTTTTTACAGGTGTTCATTTGAAACGAGCCTCAGCCCTCCATCAAGATAGTGGATTTATATCAGCTAACATTGGAGACAATATAACTTTTAACTGCTCCTATGGGGATGTTAGTACAGGTCCAACAGTCTTTAATTGGTACAAGCAAACACTGGGACAGAAACCACAGCTTGTGTCTACCTTCTATACGCTAACACAAACATCAGATCTACATGATGAAATCAAGGACAATCTGCGCTTCTCACTGCACACTGCAGAAAAGGGCACAAATCATTTGCAGATCTCAAGTTTACATCCTTCAGACTCGGGTGCATACTACTGTGTGGGCATCAGTTTCTATGAGCCTAGCACATTTTCAGACGGGGCAATTCTCCGTGTAAAAGGTTCAGGGTCCAACGTTCGAGCTGTCATCCATCAGCCAGTGTCTGAGTCGGTCGAGGTAGGAGACTCTGTGACTCTGAACTGTACCGTCCACACTGAGATCTGTGATGGAGAACACAGCGTCTACTGGTTCAGAAGCTCCAGAGAATCTCAACCTGGAGTCGTTTACACGCATAATAAGACTGAAGTCTGCAAGAAGGCTCCTGAATCTGGGAAGTCTACACAGAGCTGTGTCTACGAGCTCACCAAGAGAAATGTCACTGTTGCAGATGATGGAGCTTACATTTGTGGTGTGACCCTTTGTGGGGAAATGTACTTTGGAAATGGAACAACGCTGGATATTAAACGTAATTCCAAATTGCACATGTATGATACATGGTATTGCATTTAGATGGAGGGAAAAGATGTAATTACACTAAGCTAATGTTTCTATAGGTTACCAAATTACCATGCCTTTCACACGGAGTCTTACTGTGAAAACAATGTTTCTTGTTCTCATCTGAAGTGGTGAATGTGAACTAATAATTATTCTGCCTTCATTTCAGGACATGAAGATCCAACCATCACTGTGTTGGTGATTTCAAATGTACTTCTTGGGTTGTCCACACTTCTACTTGCATGGGCTCTTTGCAAGTCATGCAGAAAAGGTATGAACACTGCATTTTACAATAGTAGGTAAAGACTTAATTGATTGATTATTATATTATTTCGATGAAGACAAATACATTATGGTACTTCATAGGTTCGGTATTTGTAGTGCGCCCCCAATCCACTTATTACACAGCCAGAAGAAAGATGAAATAGAAAAAATAGAAGAAATAGAAGACAAAGAAGATTAGACTTTGCAACCTCCTTGCAAAGTCTAATCGTGCAACCTCCAGCTTTTCACCAGAGGAGAAAAACTGAATTTATTTATACTTTATCCAAAATGAGATAATAGCACAGGCAGACTCTTCACATAGGCTACTTTAGAGCATGTCTGAAATAAATATCAGAGCTGAAATCAACATGTAAATATGAAATAAATGCTTAAACATGTAGCTAGGTGTAATGTTAGAGTACACAGAAGTGAACCTTTCAAGCCTGTTTTCTCAACTCGCTGTTTTCTGCAAGACATACTCTATAAGCCATATCTCCAAAACTGGTGGGTCAAACTGAACAACTAATATGTAAATTTGATGATTCCCTGCTTTCATATGACATGAAAAAACAAAAATTCAAAAAAATCCAATGGCAGTCCCTCAGTCAAATTTGGCCACATATTTTCTGTATAATTTACATAATGTGTATATTTGTACAGTGAACACAGTATGAATATTTGACAGTATAGAGTAGTTCAGGAAGAACGGATTGAGTGGCCCTGGTTTTTCCCTAATGGGACTGATCGAGGGTAGCTACTGGGACGTAAGTCGGGACTTGATCACCCCGGCTGGGTCACCTGAGCGAGGGGTATGATGTTGCGAGACCCGAAACCCCGATGACCTTAGGATACATCACTGAGGATACGTCCCAGGTGCATCCATGTATGTATGTATTTTGTTTAGTTATTCTATTTATAGTGACTCATAGGAACAGACTACGTGACAACCAGGAATAGTCTGGTGACCACCGGAGAGACGGGTGGCAGCCGGAAATTAGACGGCACCCGGGAGCAGTATGGGTTGGCGCCCCAGCCTGTGTCTTCCGTGAGGAAGAAGCCCAACAAACCCATGGTGAGGCCTTTAGGAGGGCCATTCAAGCCTCAAGCGGCGCCTGCGGCACCACCAAGGGCAAGGTGGAGCCTGCGTAACTGTTGCGGCTCGAGAATCCACTATTCCTGAATAAAGTGCCTGGTGCTGGGAGTCTGGTGCAACGCACAGGGCCTGACCTGGTGAGAGCAGGAGTGGACCTGGTGAGACGTAGGAGGGGCCCGGACAGGAGTCAACCCACAGAGCCTAGTCCTTCCACGCGCCAGAATGGTACCTCCCAGTCCCGGCAGAGTAGTTCAGGAAGAACGGATTGAGTGGCCCTGGTTTTTCCCTAATGGGACTGATCGAGGGTAGCTACTGGGACGTAAGTCGGGACTTGATCACCCCGGCTGGGTCACCTGAGCGAGGGGTATGATGTTGCGAGACCCGAAACCCCGATGACCTTAGGATACATCACTGAGGATACGTCCCAGGTGCAGCCATGTATGTATGTATTTTGTTTAGTTATTCTATTTATAGTGACTCATAGGAACAGACTACGTGACAACCAGGAATAGTCTGGTGACCACCGGAGAGACGGGTGGCAGCCGGAAATTAGACGGAACCCGGGAGCAGTATGGGTTGGCGCCCCAGCCTGTGTCTTCCGTGAGGAAGAAGCCCAACAAACCCATGGTGAGGCCTTTAGGAGGGCCATTCAAGCCTCAAGCGGCGCCTGCGGCACCACCAAGGGCAAGGTGGAGCCTGCGGAACTGTTGCGGCTCGAGAATCCACTATTCCTGAATAAAGTGCCTGGTGCTGGGAGTCTGGTGCAACGCACAGGGCCTGACCTGGTGAGAGCAGGAGTGGACCTGGTGAGACGTAGGAGGGGCCCGGACAGGAGTCAACCCACAGAGCCTAGTCCTTCCACGCGCCAGAATGGTACCTCCCAGTCCCGGCAGAGTAGTTCAGGAAGAACGGATTGAGTGGCCCTGGTTTTTCCCTAATGGGACTGATCGAGGGTCGCTACTGGGACGTAAGTCGGGACTTGATCACCCCGGCTGGGTCACCTGAGCGAGGGGTATGATGTTGCGAGACCCGAAACCCCGATGACCTTAGGATACATCACTGAGGATACGTCCCAGGTGCATCCATGTATGTATGTATTTTGTATCTTTACTACATGCTGTTTTGGTTGAGGGTAGAATGAATCAATGCATACATACTGTATTTGTATAGTAATGTATATACCGGTAATAGTCTAGCTATCACACCATCAGTATTACAACCTGCACAGCTTTTGTGGTGAAAACTAAAATGAATATGTTGACATTCATTATCTCAATTTACAGGGAATACAGACCTATCTTCCTCTCAGGTAATTTGATTTATTTTCTGCCTATACCTTCATACAGTATCACAAATTGGAAGCCATATTCTCCAGGTCGAACCTCTAGTTTTTCAAAAGTTTCCAAAAATGCACCTTTTACAAGTGAAAATAGCAGACCTGCTGTACAAGCTCACAACGTATCGTGATGACTTGTATTAATGTTCTTAAGCAGTCTATTAAATGTTAACAAGTTTATTATAAGCGCATAATAAACGTATAGTCTGAGGCAACTCTTATAGTCTATCTTAATCTAATATGGACTTTAAGGGACTGATTAACTGTTAATACGTGTTTATTACGGCCCAGGCCGGCCGGTCTGTAATTAAAAGATAAATAAAAATAATAATTCATGTTTATTACAAGCTCCTTATAAGTTGTGACCAAAATTAATTCAGGCGTATCATCATATCAACATGTGATATTGTAGGTAAAACATATTCTACTTACAAGGTTACACTAACAGTTATTTTACTATTTTACTTGTGTGGACTGAATTGACTATATACAGAGCCAACAGAGGACCTGTTATTGTTCTTGCTCTGACAGTTTTTTGAGCGGTGCTAGCACAGCTTTATGTGCATGTGTGTCTGTATGAGATCTCTTTTTGTTCTCAATCACGGAATCGATGACTTTGATAGGCTGAGTACGGAATGTGATGTATGATGATGTATGGTGATAAGAGCGCCGCTCACTTCACAAGTGTGATTTATATAGCTCTGTTTCGCCCCTTACAGTGTCAGAATGGCGATGATGTCACCTATGCAGCCGTGAGTTTCACTTCTAGAGGCCGTGCCTCCACCAGGATGGACAGAGTGAAGTCCAACAGTGACACCGTGACCTATTCTGATGTCAGGTACCTTCAGCAGGAGTGACGCCGGTGTGGAGAATCCACGGCCATCTTGTTTTAGCTGCAGAATAACAATGGTTTGTGCATGCAGTTGGGCACTCATTGTTCACTAACACAGAGCCATGTGTATTCCTTTCCTGCCAGGGAGGTGCTTAACACCTCATTTCCTCGAACACTTTCACAGCTTACCCTGTTGACGATAAACCGCAGGTTGAACTACTCCCGTATGTAGTTATGTTTTATCCTCCACCTATCCTTTGCCCTCTCTTATAATAAAAAAACATCACAGTATTACTATCTATTACTCTATTTTCTCAACTGTTGTATACAATATATACAATAAAAACTGATCAATATCATTTGCCCATGTCTTGTCTTTCTTGTACCGACGCAATCTGGGAACCCATTCAGTAAAAAAGAAAAAAGGACCAACACACACACACACACACACACACACACACACACACACACACACACACACACACACACACACACACACACACACACACACACACACACACACACACACACACACACACACACACACACACACACACACACACACACACACACACACACACACACACACACACACACACACACACACACACACACACACACACACACACACACACACACACACACACACACACACACACATAAAATAAAACATTCTTAATCTGTCTTGAGAGATCAGTGTTTATGTAACCACCACAAGGACAAGACCTAAAGCTGTTGCTAAAATGTTTTTGTTCTCTTCTTGGTCCTACATGTGAGGGAGGATGCCCATGATGAATTACCGCATGCAAGATATCTCATAATTTAATCGGAACATTGCAGGATGAATCCTACTGATTTTGGTGGCCAATGGCCTTTCCTTTAGCACCACTGTATTGTTTGGACAACTTATTTTTTTATATAATATACACAAAAAGCCAAAACGTTCTACAGCCTCTGATTCTGCCGTACTGGTGTCAGAATCTCAGCCCTGATGAGCCACACAAAGTAAAGTGAGAACAAAGGAAATGGATGCATAGTACATGAGTGGAGCATGGTTACATATCAGTATCTGGCTATGTGACTGAAACCTGTCTTACAGATACAGCATACAAGCATGGTCAAGGAAAAAACAACAACCTCAAACTCTGTGTCTATAAATACTTTCTCTGTCTCTTGATGCAGTTTGCACCTTTCAAGTTCAACCAAGTCTCATCTGATGAAAAGCTCCACTCCTGTGTGGTTAGACTAACAGTTGTTTAGTTTCCACTGGTGGAAACGTATGTGAAGCGAGGACAGGAAGACTAGTCTGACTGCAACCTCAACGTCACGTACAGCATCTTGCAGCATCTTACAGTGTCGCAGAGGCAATAGAAGTAAATGTAATTTTCACAATTTTTGTTCGGCATGAGGAGACGCTACATACCAATTCCTACACGGGTTGTGCTTATAACCATGCCCCCATTTTATTGTTCACTTGGTGCCGGTCACTCTGAGTGTTTTTTCTTTTTAGTAATTTATTTGTCATAAAATAATCTAGTTGTCAATGAAATGATAATGATGTAATAACATAAGTTATGTTATTATATCATCATTGTGCCATAGTGCCAAAACTACTAGTAACTGGTGTACCGAACATGGTATTACTGTGCTTAACTGACCAGCCAACTGGCCTGACCTAAACCCCACAGACAGTAGATTTAACAATACAAATTAACTTACGGCTGTTATCAAAGCAAACCTGGGCTTCCATAACACCTCAACAGTGAACAAAGGCTGATCACCTCCATGCCACGCCCCATTGATGAAATAATTTGTTCTAAAGTAGCCCAGACCAAGTATTGACTGCATACATCAATATACTTGACAGATGGTCGACATTTCTCGTTTAAAAAAAAACATATTTTTAGTGGTCTCGTAATATATTCTAATATTTTAAAATAGGATTTTGTTTTTCATGAGCTGTACGCCATGATCATCAAGATTAAAACAAAAAAGGTTTTAAATACTTCACTTTATGCACAATGAATTGAGAATATATGAAAGTTTCACTTTTTGAATTATATTTGGGAAGAAAATTAACTTTTAAACAATTTGAAAAGGTGCTGTACACACACACACTTGCTTGTTCTTGCCCATCATGATGACCATCTTCTCCAATTGTGCGTCTTCTGGTGGCTGTGTAGTCCGATCCTGGCTCCACAGTCAAGGTTGCAGACCGGGCATATAAAAGCGGTACTGGGGGGAACAGGGGTGGCACACACACACACACACACACACACACACACACACACACACACACACACCTCTGTCCCAATTATCATTATTTATTTTCTTCAAATTGGCATCATGGTGATGCTATTAAAAGGCCTCTTCATCTTTTGAAATATTTGAGTGTATATACCTAGGGGACCTCTCCCTTTTACCAAAAGTACGGCTTAGTCGACAATATGTATTTGGTTTCCACGGTGATTATGCACTCTGCACTTTAAACTGTGCAACTAAAACAAGTAAGACGCGTAAACGCGAAGCTGTTGTGGCACACACACACACACACACACACACACACACACCTGTATCGTTCCAATTTCAGTTCGTAGTTGCCCTCTGGTGGCAGGCGGGTGGTGTTAGTGTGACAGAGACAGTTTTGGCCATCTTCTATAGTTAGTGCTCACTTCGTTCGCAATCACTTCGTTCGCAATTATTTATCGCTGTGTGCCATATAAGGCGAAGCAAGGTACCAAACTCACCATGCCATATTCGGGTATAACTGGACAAGTCAAATGTGAAAAAGTTGAAGTAGGCCATAAGTAGCCTATATTATGATGCCAATACCTTTGTAATGGAGTAAAGTTTTAGCAGAACTTACTAACACATGCAAGTACTTGATATAAAAGGAACAAATATGGATGCATTAGTATTGGTGATATATTATATTCCAAAACAAAATAAGAAAAACATGACATTTAAAGTGGTGTACCTTTAAAACCACAACACCTAGTACAATCAAGGCTAGGTAAATCATACACATCATTAAAACCTAATTAAAGAAACAAGGTCTCCCTGAGGCTAGGCCTCTTAGCTTGTTTCTCTCCTTTGTGTTTCTGGACAAAGGTTATGATTCACACGCAACGATGCACTGCATTGTCAACAAGCATAAGTCATTCATTATGTATAGATTTCCAGATGCCCAGTACCAGGCTCAACATTGAATGAGGTATGGGAAAAAAAGGAAAATAGAAAAAAAGAAAATGCAAAATGAGACAACCAATGTTAAAGGACCACTTCACCACTTTTCAACCTACCTTCATATACTTGGTCGTCATTAATGTGTTTAAAAAGAAAGAAAAGTCTGCCTAACGATGTCACTGACGGACGGGTTTCTGAACTGCCCACAGCCCTCTGAGAGTAGAAAAAAAAAATTGTGGCATTTTATCATGAACATTAGTGAGGACCAATTACCTGTATATGTTGAAAGCAGTGAAGTGGTCCTTCAAGTATAATTAAAGCTGCAATCTGTCCGTTTCATATCGAAAACTGGGACTCCTGCGTGGTCTACTGTTCAAAGAAAGACCAGGGTCTCAATGTTAGAGTAGGGACACCTCCATGCACTCATGTGCTTCAGGCATTACTACTCAACAGCAGGGTCTCAATGTGCTTCAGGCATTACTACTCAACACCAGGGTCTCAATGTTAGAGTAGGGACACCTCCATGCTTTCTTGAAAGTTATACCTAACCTTTTAAAAACAAGTTACGGATTGCAGCTATAATGAAGGAATGCTACTGCTCCTTGGCACACACTCGCACTGGTATTACGTCCTCCTCCAGCAAACACATCACCCCTTTCAAATCTATAAAACACACCATTGTGAAAACTTAACGATCTTATCCAACACAAACAGTCACAATTTCAGGCGACACGAGGGCCGGGCGCTGACACCGTAGACATAGAAAGGTATGACGCCTCATTCGCCGCTGCAATTCATTGGAGCGACGACTCAGCGACCTGTCTCGCACAGAGGGCGGCAGTGCACCCGTGGAGATGTATGGACATGAGTCCAGTCACGTGACTCACATCGCTTCCTTTCATTACGTTCCTTGGCGCCAACACGGAAGCTTGCCCTTCCTTTGAGAGCATTCGCCCCAGAGCATCTACCTTTCCATGTCTATGGTTGACTGAGAGACAAGTGAATGCGTGTACAGTTGGAGGCCATCGATATTGTCCTTTTCTTTTTGCTGAGGTTTGCGCGATCTGCGCAAAAGGACAGTTAACCCATTTTGGGCGGGAACCCCTTTTGGCGTTTTAAACATTATGTTATAATTTAGTTATTGAAAAATAGCAGATCTACAAGCTCATAGCGCGCCACCGAGTGGCGCGCTACGAGCTTGTAGGTCTGCTATTTTTGAAAAATCGTGAAAATATTTATTTCAGAAAACTGGAGGATTTAGAAGGATTTTTTTTAAATTTTGAGGTCAGGCCTAAATGGGTCAAATGATAAGGGACAATATCGGTGGCACCCAACTGTATGTACTGTAAAGCTTGACGCTCTGCTTGAGGAAGACAGTTGCTCTTTTCGTGCCTTGTGACGCAACAAATTCCTTTTGCAAGGCATGTCTGAAACATTTTCTCCGTTGTTTGCAGCGTCCCTGGAGGGGGCTTTACACTATTTAATGACAAAAATGTTTTTAGCTTGAATAAAGCTTTCTAAAGAGGTATTACAAGTTGTAGGATTACACAGTTAGCCGGCTAACATTCTACAATCAAGTTTCATTTTGTAGCGGTAAATGGTTTGAACGTTACTACGTTAGCCCTCATTTAGAGTTCTGTGGCAAACCTTGTAATCCTGGTTCTTACCCGCCCACCGTGATCTAAAATGTGACAGGGTTGTTTCAGTAACTTCAGTAAGTTATCCACCATTAGTAACCATTATTATTATTACCCATCATTATCGTAATTAGTACTCATTATTAGTACAAGTTAAATTAGCATATACAGTGATACTCTCAAAAATTGATTCACCATGTCAAATAGTTCTACAAAAGTGCCACATTAGTAAACCATTTCAGGAACATAATTTTCCTTTACACATTCTATTTTGTCCAGTTTACATATACATAAATTATATACAGTATATAGTCAACCGTTACCCTTTTAAGAATCCTGCAAGAAAATTGCGACTAGCATATGGAGCTGACTGAAAGCTTGGATCTGTCATCTAGTGTCGAGGGCAGCGTCTCTCCTACTTTCACACCATCTTATTCCAGTTCCATGGCGAGTTAGGTGACACAAAGATAGAATGGTCTGAACTGACCATAGACTTAGGAGGGTGATGGTTGGTGGTGGCGTGGCTACAGATGGGGGGGAAAATATACACCGTACAACAATTCTAAGCTTAGACAAGGCCTCTGGTTCTCTTAACTCCCAAGTGGTTTCCTGAGTTACATCCGTGCATAGTTGTAGTGGCGATGATGAGTGTGTCAGTAATCACAGAAACTGCTCAAGCTCAACTCCCACGCGGTCTTTGCCAGTTCATTGTTAGTTCAATCGTTCAACGTTTGAAAGCAGCGAGCTAGTAGTTGAGGAGGCGCTCCCGTTCCGTCCCCGCGTAGCGCTTGTTGGCCGCCGACACCTTGGCCTTGTTCACGGAAGGACCTGCGAAGTGATTCACAACAGCCCGACATGATCAGAGAGGCACTTCAGTCAACACACATTTCAATTCAATGCATCCTGTAGAGATTTGAAATCATGTGCTGAGGTACTAGCTTTGTTTTATTTGACAGTTTCTTTTTAAAGTCATAAAAGTGCATTCCTGAAATATTTGCTCTTACTTCATGTTCAGGTGGGTGGGGTTACACAGGTCTATGGTAATTTTTACACCATTGTTTTTGGTGTACTGTACAAGCACATATATTAAACGCCTGAATCCAAGTCCCTATCCGAGTCCCTATTCTGCTCATGTCATAACAGTCAAACATTCAATTAAAATAAGAAAACATCTACGAGTTCACAATGCATCGCATTCTGAGCTTGTAGATCAGCTATTTTCGATGGAAAGACTGGAAAAAAGGAAGGGGTCGCTAGTATATATATAAAAAGTATATAGGGTTCACCCATTTAGACCTGAGGACGCGTCTGTGTCGCTTTATAGCTATTAATCACTTTAACCATTACTTTAAACTTTAGCTGTTGAAAAATAGCACATCTACAAGCTCATAGCGCGGCACCGAGTGCCGCGCTATGAGCTTGTAGATATATTGTAGATGGGGGTCGGCGGCCAAATACATATCATTTTTGGGGTTTTTCAGAAAACTGTCATGATTTAGAAGACATTTGTAGAATCTGTTCTCAGGTCTAAATGGGTTTATGTTGTTAACCCATTTCGGGCGGGAACCCCTTTTGGTGTTTTAAGCATTATGTTATACTTTAGCTATTGAAAAATAGCAGATCTACAAGCACATAGCTACAAGCTTGTAGGTCTGCTATTTTTAGAAAAATCGTGAAAATGTGGCACAAATCTTTGAATATATATTCTTTCAGAGCGAACGTTTTTAACTCAAAACTTTGTTTCTGGGGGGGTGCCTGGAACAACATATTTTCAGATGGGGGTCGGCGGCCAATTACATTAATTAATTCTGGGGGTCCTTGACATGAAAATGTTTGAGAACCACTGACACAGAAACATAGGGGTTTTCAGAAAACTGTCGGGGTTTAGAAGACATTTGTAGAATCTTGTCAAGTCTAAATGTGTTAACCCATTCTGGGCGGGAACCCCTTTTGGTGTCAGCATTATGTTGTGTTTTAGCTATTGAAATCTACAAGCTATCTACAAGCTCATAGCGTGCCACCGAGTGGCGCGCTACGAGCTTGTAGGTCTGCTATTTTTTTTTAATCGAAGAACGACTGACATAGAAACATAGCTTTTTCAGAAAACTGTCAGGATGTAGAAGACATTTTTAGAATCTGATCTCAGGTCAAAATGTGTGAAAGCCTGGTGGTAGTTCTGACCTATATAGCTGAGCAGCACCGGTAGGAAGATGAGTCCGTGCGTGGCTCCCAGCAGCACTATGGCCAGGTACATGCGGAAGTAGAAGATCTGGAAGATCTGCGACTTGGACAGGGCCAGAATCAGGATGCCACCAAACTTGGTCAATGTGATCCCGCTGAAAACCTGGAAATAAGGCACAGTGCACAGAGATATCACACGAGGCTCAAAAAGGCTTCCTCACTTGCCTTCATGCATGCAAATTCAAAAGTTCTACTATTAAAAGGACAACTTTAGTTTTTTTCCACCAAAGTTCCCCCTACTGGGGGAAGGCTTATACTGTGTGTATAGGCTCCATATGTCAGTTTGTCATATTCAATATATCCTGTGATCTTTTCCGGCCAGATGTAATTTCTTGGGGTCTAGTAGGACTACAGTAAATGATAACAAAAGAAATCGCCATAAAATTTTGTAAAAAAATACATATTTAGCCAAATGCTCAAATGCCCGCAGCCCCTGTCAAAAACTGCTAAAATCCCTAAAACGAAAGAAAGCAGCAAATGAAAGAAAACTAACACTCAACTTTTAGTTTCTCTATAACAACCTAAAACATGAACTTTGGTTGAAAGTTGTCCTTTAAACCTAATAGTAGTAGTCTTGCGTTGCCAAACTGTTGCGTCTCGCAACTTTCGAATGCTTCCGTTGCTCCGTCTGGAGCAACGGAAGCTCTGGTCATGACCCAGAGATAAAGCGGAAGTGAAGCCTCCTCCTTACTTCTGTTTCGTCTTTACAGTTGCGCAAATCGAAATCATTGAAGCACATGATATACCTTGCTGCTTAGCAGGAATGGATAATAAAACATTTAATGTAAAGATAGTGTGTTTTGGTGAACGGAAATGCCAGCTTCCTCGCTCGAATGTCAGGAGTTCCAGACTCTATATAGCATTCAGAGATTGTGGAATAGTTGTCTGGCTACGCGAGACTAAAACCTATATAGTAACAGCAGGCAGTACTGTTCCTAAGACTGGTTGTGAGCTTGTAGATCAGTGAGACCACCGTGCAACTAAGATCGCATTCACACCAGAATGCTTTACTGCGATTAAAACGAATCCTGCTACGTAGTGTCGGAAAGTGCGCTTCGTGTGGCAGCTGTGAAGACTGATGCGGATCAAACAATCGCATTCTAGTAGGCCAAAAAGAAGAGTTTCGTTTCGCTTCCAAGCGCACCCGACTTCGATTCACTGCAGGTGTGAATGCAATGGCATCAAATAAAGGAAATGAAACGTGTTACGTGAGGAGTATAAACGGTTGGAGACGGAGGACATATTTTACACAGCGCAAAGCTGTCCCGTTACCGTGGATAGACGTGGTCGAATGAGGATAAACGTCGGATAATTCATTGCGCACACGCACGCACGCACGCACGCGTTTCCTTGCTGCGGTTGATACAGCGCAGTGTGAACGCAAACGCAGCAAATTAAAAATGCATGAATGATGCAACTTCTCCGCCCAGTCGCATCGAGTCTACCGAAGTAGAGGTGAGAATGCGACCTTAGTATAAGACTTACTGAGCTGCCCATGTGAGCCAGAGCCTCCTCGGCTCGCTCCACCCTGGTGCTCTTCACGCTAATGGAGAACGCCCGCATGATGTGACTGCAGAACTCCACAGAGATGCCAACGCACTGCAAAAAAAACACAAACACAAAAACTTGAAGAAAACGTGGGGAAAAAACAGATCTGCTGCCTCAAATGCTGGACGTTTCACTGGTAGACCAGTTAGAATAGATCATTGGTTCCCAAACGTTTAAGCCTGTGACCCAAAAGTTTAACAAGTAGTGAAAATAGCTGATCTACAAGCTCAACGCGGTGCGGTGCGATGCGTTGTGAGCTTGTAGATCGGCTATTTTCACTACTATACATTTGTTTTACAATTTATGGAATTTCATAGCATTTGTTGATTTCTTCATGAAAAAAAAACAGCTAACATTTTCATTAATTACATTTTGGGAATGTTTTTTGAAAATGTTTTGAAATAGTTAATTAAAAACAAAATGTAGCAAACAAAAAAAATAATAACTTTTTACCCATTGCTGGCAGTCTGAATACCAAAAAATAAAACATGTCATTACATTTTTGAGAAATACTGAAAAGATATTGCTTATAGCAGCTTTAAAAAAGGACCTAAATTGAGCCTTTTACCATGACGAGGTTGACCAGGGACACGGCGTTGAGGCTGATGCCCCACAGCCACATGACCCCGAACATGTTGATCAGGATCATGGCGATGGTGACGCTGACCATCACGGCCGACCACAGCTCGAAGCCCAGCAGCACCGCGGTCACTACGAAGACGGCCGCCAGCGACATGCTCAGGTTGAAGGCTGTGTCGTAAACGATGGTCAGGTACTGCTCGTAGAAGACGTAGAACACGCTGTGGTCGAGGGAGAGAAGAGCAGAAAGGATTTGAAACCAAGGAGTGCCCAACTGCCCATGAAGCAACGTGTTAGTTGCATAGAACGTTCACAGAGCTCATTTCATTGGGAGACACGAAACGTGGGGTCGCGGGAAAGCAGGAAATAAAATGTAGCTTTTTTTAAGGCCTTAACCCGTTTTGGGCGGGAACCCCTTTTGGTGTTAGCATTATGTTATGCTTTAGCTATTGAAAAATAGCAGATCTACAAGCTCATATCTTGTAGGTATTTTTGAAACATCGAAGAACGACTGACATAGAAACATAGCTTTTTCAGAAAACTGTCAGGATGTAGAAGACATTTTCTGATCTCAGGTCAAAATGGGTTAAGAGCCACTTGTTCGAATGCCCCCGTCCCCTGTCAAAAATAGCAACAAAATAAATAAAAGAAAGCAGCAAATGAAAAAAAAAGAACACTCATCTTTACTTTCTCTAAACATGACGCTTGGTTGAAATAAACAAAACAAAGTTGTCCTGTCAAAGTTTTAACATTGTGGGGGTCTACAATAGAGTCAATAATATACAACTCCATCTCAATGAATTAGAATATTTTGTAAAAGTTTTTCTTCTTCTGTAATATAATTCAAAAAGTGAAACTTTCATATATTCTCAATTCATTGTGCATAAAGTGAAGTATTTAAAACCTTTTTTTGTTTTCATCTTGATGATTATGGCGTACAAAATCAAAAAATCTCAATGAATTAGAATATTTTACGAGACCACTAAAAAAAAGGTTTTTTTAAACGAGAAATGTCGACCATCTGAAAGGTATATAGTGTTATGGAAGCCCAGGTTTGCTTTTATAACAGCCGTGAATTAATTTGTATTGTTCAGTCTCATGTATCACACCTTCCTCTTGACAATACAACCTAGATTCTCTGTGGGGTTCAGGTCAGGCCAGTTGGCGGTCAGTTAAGCACAGTAATACCATGGTCAGTATACCAGTTACTAGTAGTTTTGGCACTGTACTGTGGGCAGGTGCCAAATGGAGCTGGAAAGGAAAATTAGCATCTCCATGAAGCTTGTAAACATACTGAAGCACAATGCACTCTAAAAAGATGGCTGTGTTGAAACCATTGTTAAGTTTTCACTGTCAGTGGATCAACACCAGCAGATAACATCGCCTAAATCATCACGTGACCATTTCCTTTCCTTCTCAAAGCTTCCTTGGATTGGCTCCAATGTTGGAGCAATCATTCCCAAAATTGAATGTTGAACGGCCTCTAAAGTAACCTGACTTCGCCAGATTGCGGCAGTATCGAGTTCACCAGTTCCCTCCTCCTGCCTGCATCTGGGATCTCTCAAGCAGAAACGATGAACCCGGAAGCAGCGGGACAAACATTTGATATCTTCATAATAATTTCGAGTTGTAGTCTTGTTAGGTTGTGTTTACATTTGCGCTGTGGCAGCGCTTCAATATGTCATAAGTCTCGCATTGATCCCGCCTCTAGCGGCCTCATACAGCCGCATATCGCTCCGGCCAGAATTGGACCGGAGTACATCATCTCTGCCTGAGAGTTCCCAGACTCTCCCTGCTGGCAGAATGCAAATGTTGTCCAGCAGGGGGAGTGGTTTCACCAGGCTACCTCTAAAGAGCACCCTTCCAAATGCATTTTCACTTCTGCTGCCCGTAGATAGAGCATGCCATGAACATGTCTGAGTCGTACAAACGATGTCCCCGAGGGATCGAACGATTTCATGTCAAGGACCCCAAAACTTATATGTAATTGGCCGCCAACCCCCATCTGAAAATATGTTGTTTCAGGGACCCATGAGAGGCAAAGATTTTAGTTAAAAACGTTTGCTGTGATTTTAATTAAAAACGTTTGCTGTGAAAGAATATATATTCAAAGATTTGCACCGCATTCACGATTTTTCAAAAATAGCAGATCCACAAGCTCGAGCTTGTAGATCTGCTATTTTTCCAACGGCTAAAGTTTAAAATAATGGTTAAAGTGGTTAAAAGCTAAGGCGACACAGATGCGTTCCTCAGGTCGAAATGGCTTAAAACAAACTAGCAGGACGACCTAAAGGGTTACACTTATCAAGAATAACCATGAGACAAAGTTCATTATACTGTTGAGGTTATAAAAGATCTACTTGGATGTTTATCTGGAACCTTTGCCTCTACTCATCTGGCTGTGCTCTATACTGTAGCGCCCCATTATCCTATTCCATCCTTATATATTAAGTTCATTTATATTCATGGCACACTTTTCTTCACGCTCTGCTCCCAACACCCTGCTTTCCCCCCCATGGGATAAATAAAGTGGTATCAGTTAGTGTTGTGCTGTATTGTACTGTATGCACTATGCAGACTTTCTAAAATCTAGGATACATTGGATTAGAAGTATGAAGTGAATATGTGAATGCATGGACCCATTTAAGGTCAAACATTTGCTAGCCTATGGGCTATAAACGTTGTTGTGAACGATGTTATCTATGGCACAATTGTATAGTCCCCTTGAACTTTGAGTTCAAAACAAACTCGACTGTCATAATACCATACAAATTAAAGGGATTCTTCCACTTTCAAACACGCTTGGGGTCATTCTGACGTCTACTCGAGCTTTTGTGAGCACCCCGGACAGTTTCTGATTGAAGCCGTTTGGTCTGATTCCAATAAGGTTTACCTGTAAGGGAAGACCTTGTGGCCCACGGCCTGCGTTATGTTGTCAGCCAGAACGCGGGCCATCTTCAGGGCATGGATGAAGTCGGAGGAATTCTGCAGGATGGTGTGGTAGGTCATGAAGTAGGTGGCCCCTACGCCCGTGTCATTTGGATCCAGGTGCACCGCTGAGCTGTAGGCAGCATGGCCACTATGGGGAGGGGGGGGAGCACACAAGCAGACATTCTTTTTAAGTGGTCAAACAAAGGTTTGGTGAGAAGGAAGCAGCGTAATGTAATGGTACGACGGGAATCAGAAGTGATACTGCCATGAGTGTCATGTCCCTCTCTTGGTTTAAGATCTGCCAACAATAATAGTGGTTAACTATTGCAGCCCTACTACATACAAACAGGAAAATCACACCTGTGTGAAGTGAGCGGTGCAACTATACATTTGTTGTTATAATTACTGTACTGTACTATGCTGTATTGTAGTGTACTGTGCTCTGAGAAAGTGGGCAAGGCCCGAGTTCCTGCGTCCGAAACGGTCGAGAAATGACAGAGTTACCCGTGTTGCAGCTGGCCGTGCTTAGACATACAGACTTACATATGATAGGGACACACACAGCTGCGTATTGGCGCGGAGGCACAGCTCAAAAAGAAGATAACAAGAGACTAATAATTGAACCAACTGCTGCACCCTTACACTCCAATAATAATTATTTTAAACACAAATTAAATTACCCTTTCCCACAGTTGATGTTGGGGTTGTCGGACAGAAACATGGGCAGGAACCGCAAGAAGTCTTCCCCTTCAGGCCTCTGTTTCCCACTGGCAGTCATGGGTCGACAGTGAAGACACGATGGATCCACCACTGGAGAAACACAGAGTCACAGCATGTTCCAACCAGACCAAGCAATAAGACGTGGGGGCGCTGGGGAACACTTCACGTGACATGCTAAACATACAGTAACAGTCACTACTTCCTTCCAAAAAAAAAAAAAATCACAAAAGGAAAGTTTAATAATAGGAATCCAAGTTCAACTAAAGAGCACAAATGTCATCATGTGCTACTACATGTGCTAATTTATTGCTCAAAACAACTTCCTCTTGTTTTTTTAAAACACACACGCGGGTGACATACCGGGTATCCATGGAGTCGTCAGAGAATGACACTTTTTTTTTTTTTATATATATAGTTTTTATCCCACGATTTTGTAACCCATTTTTCACCCCTGTGTCAATTATCTAATGTGATCCTGGGCCCTCTTACACACCCTCCGCCAACCTAGTCCCCATATATGGGGGACATGGGGAGAGCAACGGACTTGAACTCATGCTTCCTTCATGCCTGAGTATCCAAGTTGCTCCTTTACACCTGACAGGGGGAGTTTCCCTGGTTGGACGTAGCGCGTGGAAGGAACACCTTATTCCAACCAGTTCCAGAATGACACTTTTAACCATTATTTTAAACTTTATTTGTTGAAAGATAGCAGATCTACAACCTTGTAGATCTGAGCCTTTATATTTTGCACAAAATTGTGAAAATGTGGCGCAAATCTTTGAATATATATTCTTTCACAGCAAACGTTTTTAACTCATACATTTGCTTCTGGGGGCGGGGTGGGGCTGGAACAACATATTCAGATGTGGGTCGGCGGCCAAATATATATTAATTTTGGGGGTCCTTGACATGAAAAGGTTTGAGAACCACTGATAACGTTTTTCAGAAAACTATCAGATTTGGAAGACGTTTACATGGAATCGACCTCAAACTGGGTTAAAAAGAGGAGAAGAGCATGTGGAATGCGGCGGGCGGGCGGCGGGGTTAATGGTTTACCTGAGGCGTTGCAGAACGCCCCTGTGTTGTTGAAGTATCGACAGCAGGACGACTGGGGCTTCACCCAATCAAAGTAGTCATCCAGCCACGAGGAGGGGGAGTAGGCGATGGTAGTGCTGCGAGCAAAACGCACAACAAATATGTAAAAAAAAAACAATTCCTAGGTCGCATTTACTATGAAAACCTGCATCTACCGTTGTGGAAAGGATACAGTAGGTGTTAGTAAAAGGGCGTCTGTGTCGCTCCCCTCCAACAGAGGCTATGTATATCACGCAACCATATATGGTCACGCCTCGTGACATTACGCCTCGTGACACTTCACGCCACCATATATGGCCCTCTCCATATATGGAGATCACGACACTGATGCGTGCACGCGACCAGGTCGCTTCTCGCCCTCAGGGCGTCTTACTGGTATACCGGTAAATATTATCTCAGGTAAAAGTACTATGTGTACATTTCTTTGTGGGAAAAGAGACCCCTTGGTTGTACGGCTGTACAGCCTGTAAATAAGCTAAGAGAGACCACCCTGTGGTTGTGCCGTTTGTGCAACAAGCTTGAAAACCCCTTACTAGGTATTGTAAATTAAGAGAGACCCTGCGGCTGTGCCGTTTGTAAATAAGCTAAGAGACCCTACGAGTGTGCTGTTTGTGAAACAAGCTTCTAAATATCTGAAACCTTTTACTTTTCCTGCCATGATCTCCTTAACCCCCTCTTCTTCCTTTTCTGTTTTCTTGGAAGAAAAACACGATGGGAACTATGCACAAAAACTAATTTCACCCACTTTTTACTGTGATGTGACAATAAAGCTGATTCTGACTCTGATTCTGAGCCCTACTTACAATTTTGTCGTACAACGGTGTCACACTAAGATAGTGAAACTAGTCAATCTGCAGATTCTCATTCACAAACGTATTTTGTCTCGTACAAATTGTCCGTTGTGACTGAGACTGAAACGGTTGGTAGTTTCCTTACTAGTTGCTGATGAGCGAGGAGTAGTAGACCTGCTGGACTAAGGAGTCGTTGTTGCAGCCCACTCCTCCACACACACTGTTCTGACCCTCCAGGCTGGTGTAGTTGACCCCTCCTTCCACCACAAAGTACACCGGAGGGCCCGTGTGGAGGTACGTGGTCAGGTTCTCAAAGTACTGCAGCACATAGGAGTCCTAGGCAAAAACAGAACAGGAAGAGAGAGGAAGGTTATGTATAGTAGTGAAAGGAGTGGGAGTTCTAAGGCAAAAGGAACAGAAAGTTCTCATTGCACAGAACACCACAGATCTATGTGAAAGATAGAAAGAAGATCTGAAATATGCGTAGGAACCGAGCGGTTTGACATGCAGTCTCCCAGTTGACAAACGGCACGAATAGGACTGTGAAAAAATGAAGTTCAATCAAACTATTATTAAATGTGTAAGTGTACAGTATTTAATTCACACTCAAATTCTTATAGTAAAGGGTGCATAGGGGAATTCAGAAGGGTGTGTACGTGTTATTAAAACAAATATTGTGTGATTGTCTGCAACTTTTAACTACTAATAAGTAATAAATAAAGTAAAGAGATTGATCTTCTGCGATTAAGAGCTAATAACCAAAATGTTGTTTTAACAATGAGCTATAACCTAATTTGAGTTCTCACATTGATTCAGGTTCTTCAACTTGGAAGATAACGTTTAATGAACTCTACAAACTCTAGATTAGTTTAATTCTAAATGTACTTAATTATTCTCCGTTTGCAGCGGCACAATGTTGACACCATCCACACAAGGCTTCTCATGTACACAACGTACGAGGACACAATCTCGACAAGAACTGCACAGAGACTTACGTCCGGCATGGAGAGTTTCTGATCCAGTCCGATCTCTACTTTATTCACCACAGCGATGCTGAAGGAGAGCATCCCCACGAACACGGCTACCTGCAGAAAGGGAGGGGAGGTTATAGAAACTGTGAAATCTCGACTTAACCCATTCTGGACAGGAACCCCTTGTGTTTTAAAGCATTATGTTATACTTTAGCTATTGAAAAATAGCAGATCTACAAGCTCATAGCGCGGCACCGAGTGCCGTGCTACGAGCTTGTAGGTCTGCTATTTTTGAAAAATCTTGAAAACGTGGCGCAAATCTTTGAATATATATTCTTTCAGAGCGAACGTTTTTTAAGTCAAATCTTTGCTTCAGGGGAGTCCCTGGAACTACATATTTTCAGATGGGGGTCCACGGCCAAATAAAGATAATTCTGGGGGTCATTGACCCCCAGAAAAGGTTGAGCACCACTAACATAGAAACAAGGGTTTTCAGACAACTGTCATGATTTTAGAAGACATTTTGTAGAATCATCCTCAGGTCAACCACTGATTTGGTACTCGGACCAGAAGACATAGAAGGCATGTGGGAGAGCTGGCCATCATTTTTGTTCTTCGGTAACAAAAAGCAATAGCATCATTGGATTACTTACCACTATGGGTCGCACCCACTCCTTGAGGATAAAGGGGGCGTATATCTTCTTGAAGAAGCGGAAGAGGAAGCCATCAGTCTTTACTTCCTGACCTTCTGGAAGCTTCACGCAGCAAATGATGTCCAGACGATTCCCCTACACACACACACACACACACACACACACACACACACAATACACTCTCAACAAACAATAGTCTAATCCACTGGTGCCCAAACACTGGTTTGACCAAAAGTTGGGCCGTGGACCAATTTTGATGGGTTCCTGTTAGTGATGGGAGATTAATCGGCAAACACATCAGTATCGGCCGATTTTAGTTGTTTTTAGATTAAATCGGCATCAGTTCGATTAATCAATCAGACCGCTTAATTAATCGGTCCGGTGAATCGGTCTGACTTTACAGATAAACAAGCCCAAAGTAACACCTTGAACAGATCTACAAGCTCACAATATTAAATATAAGGTATTAAAGTTAAATCTGACTTGCCTAAGCCTGTATTTTAATTTTAATTATTAAAAAAAACACAACATTCATTTTTTTTATAATTCCATGAAGAAAATCAACAGAAAATCTAAGAAATTCCATAAATTAAAAAAACGAATGTATAAGAAGTAGTGAATATATAGCAGATCTGCAATTTTCACTAGTTTGGGTCCCAGCGGGGAGACCTAAATTTTCTTTTTTGGGGTCACAGGCTAAAAGGTTTGGTAACCTTGGTTTGGTCTAATGGCGTCCCGCCTCGTTCCTCCTGTGAGTCATCGCCACCGCCCCCTCAACACAGGACTAGAATTGCTTTTATTTTATGTAGTCATAGCACTTTATAGTGTATAGTATAGTTTATATGTATAGTTTAATTATATAGATATCATATTCCACTGTTATGTTCTTAACTTACGCATGTTTCATGATAACTACTTTTTATGTATGTGATGTATTGCCCTGCTTTTTGTTCTTGCTTAATGTAAATCGCTCTGGATTAAGAGCGTCTGCTAAATGCCTAAATTGTAAATTGTAAATGAAAACTATTCAAGAGACTATATAAATAAAACTAAAATAGAAATTTGCTGCCAAAAACCAACAGTGGTTGATAGATACCACCAGTAAAACAGCAGCAACGTTCCCCTCTCACCTCCTGCCTGCGGGCATCCAGGCCCAACAGGCTGACGAAGCAGCTGATCTGCATCAGGAAGTCAATGAAGACGGCCAAGCCGGCAAACAGAGAGAACGTCCTCACCGCCGGCATGTCAGACAGGGCTCCTGACAAACGTTCAGCATACTCGTTAGCACATGTTCTGTACCATCATTAGCACATGTTCTGTACCATCATTAGCACATGTTCTGTACCATCATTAGCACATGTTCTGTACCATCATTAGCACATGTTCTGTACCATCATTAGCACATGTTCTGTACCATCATTAGCACTTTTATTCTCATCATCATTATGCGTGTTCGGCGACTGCCTTTTTTAACCCATTCTGGGCGGGAACCCCTTTTGGTGTTAGCATTATGTTATGCTTTAGCTATTGAAAAATAGCAGATCTACAAGCTCATAGCGTGCCACCGAGTGGCGCACTACGAGCTTGTAGGTCTGCTATTTTTTTTAAATTGAAGAACCACTGACATAGAAACATAGCTTTTTCAGAAAACTGTCAGGATGTAGAAGATATTTTTAGAATCTGATCTCAGGTCAAAATGGGTTAATAAAAACAAAATAAAAACCATGACGATTGACAATTTCGTCAACAAATAAAATGTTAGGGTGGGGACTAGTGGATGAGAGATCCAGTTTTATGCTAGGTTGCATTCTGAAAATAGCCGATCTACAAGCTCACAACGTGTCGCACTGCGACACGTTGTTAGCTTGTAGATCGGCTACAAGCTGTCATTACGACAACATCAAGGCCCTGCCAAAACACATTAAGTCAACTAAAACAACTGGAGATTTAGTTGACTAATAAAATCTTATATTTAGTTTGGCTAAAACTAGACTAACACTAAAACCTTTCAGGTGATTAAAATGTTGATAAAATGGAATTTTCTTCAAAAGAACTATGACTAAAACTAAAAATCTAAATTTGCTGTCAAAATCAACAGTGGTGTTGTAGTGCGTTAGTAGTAGTACCGAGGAAGAAGGCCACAGTCTCAGACAGCGAGGACAGGAACATGCTGGGGGCCACGTCTCCTAGGATACGACCAATCTGCTGGTCCAGTTCCTCCTGGTGCATTCGCTCGTCCCTCTGCACGCGCACACACGCACGTACGCAAACGCACAGACACACGGACACACAAGAGCACAACATTTGTGACTCTTTCTGATACAGATACAGACAGTCATGGTGGCAAGACTAACTTTTTTTTAATCCAAAATGAGTTAATAGCACAGGCAGACTCTTCACATACTACAACGTGTCTGAAATAAATATCAGAGCCGAGATCGACATGCAAATATGAAATAAATAAATAAACATGAAGCTAGGTGTAGATGTTAGAATCCACAGAAGTGAACCTTTCAGGCCTGTTTCTGCAAGACATTACTCTATAAGTCATATCTCCAAAACTGAACAGCCAATATGTCAATTTGAAGCTGTGATTCCCTGCTTTCGCATGACATGAAAAAACGAAAATTAAAAAAGAAAATCAATAACTTAGGCTTGATCCGAAACGGTCACATTTGATTTTGCCCTACAATTGTCACATTCACACAACACCACAAATGGGTGTTGATGTAGATAGAAATCATTTGGAACCTGCCTGGTATGTTTGCACTATGATGAAAATGTTGTCCACGCCCACAGCCAGCACCAGGAAGGGGATGACCTCGATGACGATGAGGGTGAGGGGGATGCCGGCGTAGCTGAATATGCCCAGGGAGCAGGCCACGGAGCTCAGCACGATCAGGATGCCCGCTATCCCCAGAGAGATCTTAGAGTCCACCTAGGATTGGCACAAAGCCCAATGAATCAGTCATCTGCCACTAACCAGTTCCATGAACTCGCCAGGCGTGTCAGGCTGGTTTCACTCCACATTGCTGAACATTTGTGTTCGTACGTCATGTTTGACTAAGAGTGGCGTTTGAATGAATCAACCTTCAATGTGATTCAAACACACGGACCCGGCCTAGCGTCCGTATTCTGGGGTGAGCACAAGTATCATGTTTGTAGATCGATCTTCATCGGAGAGGTTTAGGGCTCTATTTTCGTCCATGCTAAACCCCTTATCCCTAAACTTCTTTTGTTTTACCATTTTGAAAAACATTTTTTAATAGTTCAACTAGCCGATCTACATCGACATGTTGTGAGCTTGTAGATTGTCTATTTTAACAATTAAAAAATGTTTTTCAAAATAGTAAGGGCCCTCAGTGTAGAGGGGAAAAAGGAGGGGGCCTAGCATAGACCCCTGGGGGACTCTGGACCCCGGTACTTCTGAAATGGGGCGAGACTGAGACGCTCTATGACACACTGGTTAGGATGGATGGTAACACTATGACACACTGGTTAGGAATATACACTGGTTAGTCATAGTTTTAGTCGACAAAATCAACACTATATGACACACTGGTTAGGATCATGGGACGTTAACACGATGACACACTGAACAACACACTAGTACGTGGAGACTAGTCTCACCATCAGTCGCCGGAGGCTGTGGATGTGACCGAGGGCCAGGGAGATGTAGACAAACATGATGACGTAGCTGACCACGATGGTGCTGATGTCACTGTCGCTCTCCCTGTCGATCTCGTCCATGATGCTCCTCTCAGAGTTGAACGCTATCGTCAGGTTGGGGTTGTTGTAGTTCTTCATGTAACGGATGAATCTGAAATGCACACACATCATTCACACGGTAAAAAAAAAACATTTGTGCGAAAAGAATGATTACAGTGTTGTTTTTGGCAGCACATTTTTGATTTTAGTTTTAGTCATTAGTCTCTTGAATAGTTTATTTAGTTTTAATAACATTTTAGTCACCCGGAATGTTTTAGTGTTAGTCTAGTTTTAGTCGACTAAATATCATAAGATTTTAGTCGACTAAATCTACAATTGATTTAGTCGAACAAAATGTATTTCAGTGGGCCTTGATGCCGTCGTAATGACTGGCATAGCTAGTCAGAATATGTACTGTATGACACTGATTTACTTCAGACACTATGGCACATTATGAGTCCAACTAGTACAAGTGGTTCTCAATTTTTTTATTTGTAAAGGACCCCCCTTAACTCTGAGAGTGTACAAATGGAACCAAATGTCTCAGAGTTACACAACTGTTATGGTCCTAAGTAGGCCAACCACTCTTTATGTGTTTCTGGTAATATTATTGTCCGTTCATTTTGTATGTCCGTGGCATACAAGAAAAATAAAATTGACAAAAATGTCCAACCACATGGCGATGAGCCCCGATTGTGACGACTCACTCTTTCTCCCATGCCCGAGCTTTGCCCAGCTTGACTTCGTCGTCTTTGTAGTTGTTGACGGGGAACGTGATCACCAGAGCCGTGGCGTTGTTGTAGTGAGTGCCTGAGGAGGAGGAACGAGAGAAGTGACGACACAATCAGGCCATGTAATAAACACCGAACAGGAGAAGCCATAATGGAAACTAAAATAACATTTGAAGACCTTGTGTGACATTCCCCCCCCCCAAAAAAAGCATAAACAAACTGAACGAAGTTGTGGTAACTAAAGGTATTCGAAGACCAGTGACCAAACTTGACACACCGTTTTCACTGAGACCACGTGATGTACAGTATCATGATATTTTCAGCCCCTTTAAAAAGGGGTATTTCTGCCAATGTACTGCATATCCAAACCATGAAGAATCCCATAAAAGCACTAGAGATGCCAATATGCGCAAGTACTGTTTTCGGCTGCGTATGTCTGTGGCGGCTAATCAGGGATTGTGTATTTTAGGTTAGGTATTTTTGATGACGTAACTATGGTACGTTTCATGGCTACAAAAAAGGTTGAGCTTGCTTAAACTTTTTCCAGCGCTCCAATGATGCAGTGAAATGTCAAGCACATATATGTTTATGTTTCACCATTCCCTCCCTACTCTGTTCCGTAAGGGAAAGAAAAGCTCATGCTCGCTGTTAACCAGTTGCCTATGTTATTAAACCCTAACATTTCATTTACACAAGTTACTGTTGAAGTGTGGCTTTTGTCACCACTAGACGCAGCATTAGGGCTTTCATTTCCAGTGATTTTTACTAGTTGCCTAATTTACTAGTCGACTAGTTGTTTAACTAGGCCTAGGGGCTAGTACCAACAATGTCGACTAGTGGATTTACTAGTCGACTAGTTGAATATTCGACTAGTTGCTTAATGCCCTACGCAGCATAAGATTAAAGTATTCATAAATAAATGATATCCAATACGGGGATCGACGACCGAAACAGAATGACTTCTTGTGTGAACAGTAAAACATTTCAACTTGGAATAAAGATTACAAAAACAATTGGAATTTCAAGAGTGCGTTCTGTAGCACATCTTCGGTTAACATTTCCTTATCCAATTTGTGTGACTTGAGCTCACCGTCGTAACCCCCCAAAGCCAGCCAGGGGAACACAGGGCCTCCAAAGGTGCCCATACATGGGTCATGGAGGACAGTCATGTCATCGAGGGATGCTGGAGAACTGAAAGGAAGAAGAGACAAAGAGGCCATGAAGGTATGGCGAGAATAGCTCATCCTTCTCTGAGGAAATGAATGAACTCTCCATCGCTACATGTTCTCTGGATATCTCTTTGTGTGACAACAAAGGAGCCAACGAAAATGAGGAAGCATGAATGATTGGCTCCATTTCTTGCGTTTACTCAAATACAGCTGTTGAGGTCCAACCTTAAATTCCGACCTATTTCCTGTGTCAGATAACGTCACTTTGACAGCAAAAATTTTATTTAGTATGTTTTATTACCTATCTCATGCAGGTTTCAAATAGATTTCCATGCCTTCCTGAAAAGTTTCTTAGTTTTCATAGCTTAGATTTCAATTAGTTTCCATTTGGTTTTCGTCAGTGAGAAAAGGTAGTCGACGAAAAAAAAAGAAAGGTCATAGTTGTGTCGACTAAATCAACACTGCTCTAAACTCTCACAGACTCACAAATCTGATGGTAATTTAAACCAGAGGACGAAACTTTAGTTTCCTCCAAAAACAAAAACACACACACACATTCCCACCTGACACAGTAGAGGAAGTGAGTGTGTAAGTCGGCATAGGTCATGAACTCGTCCCCGTTGATGTGGTCCAGCACTTCGTGGCTGTTCTGGAAGTAGTTGAGGACACTGAGGATGGTGCAGTTGTTGTTGTACGGGGCCAGAGGAGCCAGACAGATGTCCTCCAGGGTCACGTTGTGCCCGTCGTACTCGGCCACGAGGCCCTCGATGCCTAGCTGCAAATCCAGCACCTATAGTTGTCCAGTAGGAAGAAACCCCAATGAGCAACAGAGAGATGCGTATAGAGCGTCGCAGTCCCGCCCCCCCTTTCAGAACGTAGAGGGACCCAGAAGAGAATTTCCCATGCATTTTTTCCCATAGACGTTTCAAAAAGTATTTATTTAAAGATCCGTTAAGCCTCAGACAAAGCTAACTCGGATCGTGAAAAAACAATAATTTGAAAGAAGAAAAAAAGGGCACGGTACATTTCTTTGTGATTATTTGTTTGTCATGACTTGTCACGATCCGTGTTGGTTTTGTCCGAGGCTTTTATAAATGTCTTCTAAATCCTGACAGTTTTCTGAAATACCTATATTTCTATATCAGTGGTGCTCAATATTTCATGTCAAGGACACCAAAAATGATGTATTTGGCCACCGACCCCCATCTGAAAATATGTTATTCCAGGAACCTCCCAGAAGCACAGATTTGAGTTAAAACAAAACGTTTGCTCTGAAAGAATATACATTTAAAGATTTGCGCCACATTTTCAAGACTTTAAAAAAATAGATCTGCTATTTTTCAGTAAGTATAACATAATGCTTTAAACACCAAAAGGGGTTCCCGCCCAAAATGGGTTAAATGAATACTTTTTGAAGTTTATGGGGAAAAAAATTATAGGAAATTCATTTCCGGGCCGCGGCTCGTCGTCATGAACGTCATGGCGGGACTGCGACGCTATTGGGACACACACACACATAGCTGCGTAATGTAGTGGAGGGCACCGCTCAAAAAAACACAACCCAACGATAATGGCTGATCTTTATGTAAAACCTCTTATGCGTGCCTTTGAGAAGACATGCTTCTTTTACCCCCCCCTACAAGCTCGTAATGCGGCATGCTATGAGCTTGTATATCTGCTATTTTTCAATAGCTAAAGTATTACATAATGCTTAAAACACCAAAAGGGGTTCCCGTCCTGAATGGGTTAAGTCACTCTACTTAGTTACTTTCCACCACTGCCCTCTCCGTGCACGGCTCACCTGGTGCAGGATATTCTTGTCCAAGATGGCGCCGAAGGGCACGTCGGCCCCCTGCTGGGGCTCAAAGGTGAAGGTGCTGTTGAGCGGCGTGGTGATGATGAGCTGCTCCGTCCGGAAGAAGGGCGCGAAGTGGCCGTCAAAGAAGTCCTTCTCTTGGCGCGCGCGGCTATCGGGGGCCGACCAGAGCTCCACGGGGTCCGTGGTGATGCGCATGTAGGCCAGGCCCGACGAGGCGGCCGCCACCAGCACCAGGGTCGACAGTATGACCACCAGGGGCTGCCGCACGCAGTAGGAGCCCCAGGCGGTGAAGAGGAGCCGCATGGCGTTCTCGAAGCGCTCGCCGAGTGTCTCGCAGCACGTCGCATCTACAACGGATAAGGGGGAGAAACACCAGGGATTACGTTCAGATCCGAAGTGAAAGGCCAACTGAAATCCTATCACATCGATTCCCTTTTAAAACTCATACATAGCTAAATAGTTCAGCACAGGCGAACATAGATTTGTTCTATTTTTTTAGAAAGAGAGTTGTAAGATTGTAAGACATTTTTATTTAATTTTTTTCCCAATGTTAAAAAGACGTTAAAGACGTCTTTGGCCTGGATGGCAATTTGTTAAAAGAAGACAAAAACGTATTTGGCCTAGAATGAGTTGGTCTGAACAGGCCAAGCTGCCTTGGTCCAACTATGTTGGGAGTGTTTTTGAACATGGGAAAACCTGGTGAAAACTAGGCAACGGAGTCCTTATTCCTTACCCACTGCCAATAGATGAGTATGCCTATGTCTTTGTTTAGTTCTCTGGTTTGTCACTTTTAGCCTCGGAAACCGACGTTTTTATTTCCAGGAAGAAGAAAAAAAGTCTGGGCTTGTGTCCACTGTCCACTTCAATTCAGCATACAGTAGCACTAACGTTTCTCTCTCTGCGGATCGTCAGCAGCCTTGTTAAATTGACGCACACACTCCTCTCTGTCGCTCTAATTAATTAGTCTCATGTCCTGCAGCTGGGTCTAGTTTCTCCCGGCGGATCCTGCCGGGAGCTGTCTATGCCATAGAAAGCATAGGTCAGTTCCAGTCTAGCCACGTTTGACCTAATCTCTCAAGAACAGATTCTGTGCTGCGCTACAAACAGCAGAGGGTGCTGTTTTTTCTTTTTTTGGCCGATGGGTTCCCAGATTGCGGTTGACCCAGCTCATCATGTGCCAACTTGTTATATCCAAGTCAAATAAAAGGATGTCTGTCAGGAGGCTTTGATGGCCCGATTGCCTGACAACAACTTGGTGTGTTCACTTCAGGCCCTTAAGGTTTGACGGCAAACGTTGCTTTGTGATTACTTGAGTTTATTTAGGTCCCCCCCCACCCCATTAGCTGATACTTCATCAAGTACATTACTGTACCTCGGTCAGGGTTGTCATTGTTCAGAGACAGTGGGTTGTTGCTGTCCAGTATGGGGCCATATTCAGACGTGATTGTCCTTTTCCTGTAGGCAAGAAAAATATAGAAATTGTTTTAACACAAACAGCTAAAGAAATACAAAACGTCAACATATATTGTCCAAGTTATTAGCTTCATTATTAGTTGTTGACAGGGATGCGCCGATCACAGGTTTTTTTGCTACCGATCCCAATCATTTGATTTTGAGTATCTGCCGATACCGATTATTCCCGATCCGATATTTTTATACGACACTTACAATAGTACAATATCCAAAATCACAGACAATATCCAGTCTAACATCATGATATGGATAAAATATTGATACAAGAGATGTCCCGAACACGATTTTTTTTTGCTCCCGATCCGATTCCGATCATTTGAAAATGACGTGATCGGCCCCGATTTCCAATCACATGAGCGGATGTAGTTGTTGAGCCTTGAAACGTACGCATGGCTTTGTGTGCGATATGGGTCCATCCATGCAAGACAAACCATGAATACATAAAACAGACTACATGAGAGAGACACACTGGTATGTGCTGGTTCTTTACCTGTAGCAGTAGGCTCCCAGCACAACGGTGACAAAGATGAGGAGGAAAGCCAGATAAGAGATCCACATGACCACATACATGGCATCGACGCCAAAGATGGTCCAGGGAGGAGGCAGAGGAGGGGGGACTGGCTTGGGCCCGCAGGCCTTGGCGCAGTCCTGACAGGAACATGGACCCGAGCCATCATCCAGGCCCTCTGTGCAGGCAAACGTCTCGTTGTTCATGGGAGTGAAGCCAGACACCGGGGCATCTGCAAGGACAAAACGGCACGAACGCGTCAAGGTGATGATTGCAACAGCAGAGCTGTCATTCTCAAAGACTACTTTCCATTGGTTCAATATTTTCGAAACAACACACAGACAGTAACACAGGGTGTTCAATAGCACTGATTTATTGAAGAAATAAAATCAATAACCTCAAAAATGGAGTTATGAGGTTTCCCTCCCGACAGCAACGATATAATATAGGACAACAACGTAATCTGCTGTAGCACTAAAAAGCGATTTACCAGAGAATTTGGGGATTATGGAGAAAGGACTCTGGCCGTTATTGATGTCAAACATGAACTGGATCCAGTTGGTGGCGTTGCAGTCCTTGGCCTCTTTACCACACAGCAGTGACAGGGCCTTCACGTTGGTAGAAGGATTCTCCACGTCCTTACAAGCATTGTACATGGCTGCAAGATAGGAAAGACATCAGACTTGACTTATCTTTGAACCATGGAACGTCAACAATGCCCCACCCCGGACAAACCCCCATTCCCGCTGCGGCTTTAGTTGTGCAACAACAAAGCACGACTGATAACACAGAAATCCAGAACTTATTTGAATGAATAAATAGTGATTTGAACCAATCCGTGTGGTAGAGTTGTTACAATATGTTTAATACACTATACTTTATTCATCTGCAGTGGTTGGAGGTGCTGTAACTGCTCATTGAGGAAAAAATAGACCCTGGACACCTATTAAAGTAGTATTTCCTGAAGCTCATGTGCAATATATCCTCTCTAGCAAAACTGGGTATCTTTTTGGTAAAACCAGAAAATGAAAATGTGAGATAAAGAACTAATGGAACTATTTTTTTTTTTTTTTTTAAACACCTCACCTCTGGATAAAATAACCCCCCCCCCCCCTGCATGGTAGGTGTATAAAAGCATGACTTGATAAGCAAGGGTAGAAGAGATTGGGAAATGAAGGGGAGGTCATGTGTGCAGTTCGAGTTCATTCAATATAAAGCAAGGCTCCATTTGCTAAATATAGGACAATAGCAACCATTAGTCACCCCAGGGTAGCACGAGGCAGCGCCTGAGTGGAAGTAAGGAAGTGATGTAGTTGTACTACTCAGCACGATTCATCTGACGTGCACAGATAAATGTGCAGAGTAGTCAAGTACAACTTGTTCCCTTGTGTCCTGACCATGTCATAGCAATAGCAACTTTCATTACTATTTGGCATTATTGCACTTAATCCCATGAACCCTAGGGTCCCAATTCTGTCACATGTTATGTCATAATAGACATTAACATTCGGCACTTGCAATGCAACGTGTATATCGTCTGTCGGGTCCAAAAATGTCATTTTCAGGATTCAAATGTACACGCTCAAAACACGTCGATTCGCACCGCATTTGGAGCTTGTAGATAAGAGGTTTCTGCCCGACAGCAACGATATGCATGTCGATCTGCAATTTTGGGGGAAGAGATTTGGTGTAGAGGGGAGTGGACCAAGTACAGTAGCCTGGCTAATAAGCCAGACTCAAATCACACTGTCGTGTGGTATTTGAGTCTGGAGATGTTGTGTATGGATCTTGTTTCCCGGGGGGCGGGTTCAAACATTTTCTCTTTGACGCAATTGGTCAGAGATACTGTCAGTCAAAGGTCTCAAGCATTGAACGTCACTGTACCAAAGCCCGCCCATATTGCATACCGTGTCCCAATTGGCCACACCAGTTCTCTGGTGTAGGAAATGGGCGTACAATTGAGCCTCTCCAGACCATAATCCGCCGGCAGGCAATTTTGTTTTGCCAACGGCTGATTCGGTCTGGTTTATTAGCCAGGCTACAAGTACAGACCCCCGGGAGAACCCTGTCAATGAAGTAGTAGTAGTTTAAGTAAAAAATAAAAGAATTAAAAAAATGACATTAAGTGACCAGACTGCCGCTGTATGAACTTACCATTAGCAAATGTCTGTCCGATGTAGTACTCCACCTCTGTCACGTCGACAGCGGACGTGTTAAGCGCAGGTTCTGGGCCAAACTGGGTGGCCTTCATGAACTCACTCTGGTGTGGGCTGCAGGTCAGCTCACAGAACAGGTTCATCAGGTTGAAGAAACAGGCAGGGCATCTGCACACAGTAGCAGAGGAAGATAATCAAACTGTGGAAATGACCTCTCCGGACTAGAAAAGATTTGAAAGAGTGACCATAAATCTAAAAAAAAATGAAGACAGCGAGCCAATCTACTTGCCAACTTGTGTACTAAAGCGAGGTTCGCGGAAATAATGTCAACATTTTTGACATATGTTTTGGTGCTTGCAAATCAAACCGTATGGGCAGATTGGGCACTTAACAGTACAGTGCAGTACTAAACGTTTTGAATGACAGCCAGCCTGTGTGTGTGTATAATTGTTTTATTTATTTCTATTTATTTATTTGATTTTTTTTTGTGGCTTTCGCCTTTTATTTGACTTTTTACCCCTTTTTCTCCCCCCAATTAATTCCTCCCCCACACACATTTCTGTGTTGTCACTGCTGCTGTAATCTTACCGACTCACCTGCCGCCCCAGCCCGTGGATTACATGCTGTGACTATTTTCAGCCTCCCCACCCAGCCCCCCTCCCCTAAACACGGACGGGCCAATTGTGTTCGTACATAGATGCTCGACAAAGCCTGATGGCACCACGGTGGATTCGAACTCGGTGGTGGTGGGCAGGCACTTTTCCACTGCGGCACCCGCGAGCGCCAAATAATTATTTTCAAGTGAATGTTTGTAGGACAGTGTGTGACCATGTGATGATGATCGCCTGGTGGTTAACATTACAGCCATAATCATACCGAGACAGGAACTGAAGAGGCAGCTGCAGGCTTCGTTTGAGCGTACCGAGCTGGGCCACGTCACAGCACAAGCTTTGGTTTCCATAGACATAGCCAGGACACAGCTCCTACATGAAATCCAAACACATCCTCAGTGAGCTTCATGAGTAGTAGCCAAATACAGTAGACGGTACAGTACCACTTGAATATGATGCAGAATGTTGGTTCCAGTGTTGACTGCGTGTGTGTGTGTGTGTGTGTGGGGTACTTACCGTGAGAAGTTCATTGCCTTCAGCAGGCAACGCTATGGGCGGACCAGTGTAATTGCAGTTGTACTTCTTCCCTGCAACAGGAGAGTCTCCACACTCACCGTACCACACACAGTGCTGGGCCTGAACCTGAGACAAAAGGCAACACATTACTGGACAATCATTTCTCTTGTGTGCTTTTTGGCTTAAATCCGATTTGGCCATCATGGCAGCTTCATGTTTAAACTCTGCAGAAAGTCCCCATTTCCAGTGTGAGTTCAACCAAGATGCTATATGGACAGAAACACGGAATACAATTATCTTAGTTAAGATATGGAGCATAACCCCAATTTGCATTTTACATAATTTACAATGTCTGCCCTGAAGAGAGCCCAAAATGCAGAACGCATTATCATAGCTGAACCACATGACACGGTTGTCTGTGCAAAGGATCAAACCATTCTAATCTGGGGTTTCAGGCTAACTATTGTGTTTCACCTTGAAGTTAAAGCTTGGTTTATACTCTGTGCCGTGCACATAAATTAGATTATCTACAAGCTCACCACGTGCAAGGCATTGTGAAGATAGTCTAATTTTGGTATTAAACAGTTTAAAGGTGGAAATGAAACATGACCAAAGTTAGTCATGGTTAGTCATGTTTCATTTCCTTTGTTTACAGAACCTGTAATTAAAAATCTTACTTCTGCAAAAGTGCAAATAACAACTGGCCCCATCATCTCTCGAGGCTCGACAGACCTGCTGTATCCAAATATTTGTGCTGAGCGCAGGCTGACTGCATCATGTGCTTAGTAGCTTCTATTGACTGAAGCTTCCTAAAAAAAGTGTGTGTGTGTGTGTGTGTGTGGGGGGGGGGGGGGGGGGGGGAAGAGGACTACTCTAAACACTATAATTTTGATTATTTATTTATTTATTTTTTATCTGTAGTGTATCATTTGTAGGGAGGGGGGGGGGGGGGGTGTTATCCTAACAAAAATAAAACATCTGAATGGGCTGAAGTTTGCGACTGCAAAATAAATCTTGCAGCTTGTCTGCAATCTGTCTAACCAGCTCTTCGGTTAGCTGACTATTCAGCTTTAGCCCTCTTGCACGTGTTCCCAGTCCTCTGAGAGGGGCAAAAAAAGAGGGGTGCGTTAGGGAACTTCACTTCGCTTGCACAATGTTTTATGACTTAGGCTACCGCCTCTGTCCTAGTCTGAGCTAAGTTCAAGGCCACCATTCAAATGCCACTATTTCCACAACCCCCTGTCCTAGTCCGAGCTAAGTTCAAGGCCACCATTCAAATGCCACTATTTCCACAATTAGTTTTTTCAGAGGCACTGAAGTGCAACAAACCATATTATGCACAGGTTGGGCGCTGACTACTTTGGACGTTTCACCAAACTGGAAGGACTGAATGTAATCTCAGAGCTGCCTAGACACATCCTAATGGAAAATAACCCTAGGTTAATTTGGACAGGCTGATAAAGAAAATAGAGGGGTACGGATCGTTCCCGATACAAAATGCCCTTGTGTATCAGTCGATACAGAGTACCAATCCCTGAGTGTTCCTTGAGAGTGTTCCAAATGGACCCTTTACAGCTCTGTAACTCAGTGTACAAATGGAAACAAATTAAATTTGTACACTCTCACTCAGAGTTATGGGTGTCTGACTGTCCTTGAAATGAAATAGTTTGAGAACCATGGGTCTAGGTAGTATTAAATCAAAATGCCATGAATAATTGTGGAGGTACAAGTTTGCAAACTAATAATGTATATAGTACAGTTATATAGTACCTCTTATTATTATAGTACAGTAAGAGTATAAAACGTGCAACTGAAACATTACAGTTGAATGTGGTATGGGAGTGGCATAGAGTGGCATACTCGCCGAGTCGCCGATACCAGCATTTTAGGCAGTATCATCAGCTTTTCTTTAAAAAAGTCTCTTAAGTGCTTCATGCCATGAGGTTAGGTCTCAATAAATCCAAGAGTGTGCTCTTGAAATAATCCTTTAATGTAAACTATCATGAGATAACCAAAGTCAATCTACAGTACAAACCCCATGTCTTCAGACCTATAAGCAGAGCTGTAGACTAGTATTATTGAACATTGATGATTGCAAGGGCTTATAGGCCTAGTATATAAAATTAAATCACTAAGCCACACTTTCATAATTAGTTTTTATTTTATTGGAGCCATTTTACAACTGGTTATAAAATTAAATAACCCCATTTGACCAGTGAAACAAACATGAATGTGGCCAGGTGCATTTCAGTGCATCTAGAAGCCGTTTTTAAGACCTCATTCTACCCTGTTGTGTTGTTGTTGATGTTTTTGACCCTTCAACAGTCTTAACAGTAACCGCATCACACGTTTGGCAACTTATCAACATATCCAATGTGCTGTTTCAGCTTTGTTTAGAACAGAATTTGCTCTGTAGCCTAACCTACATAATCACATAGTTATCTATTAATTACTAAAGGACAGCAAACTAAAAAAGCACAGGTGAAGTGAGGACAATGTTTAAGTACGTGACGGTGGATCACATTATCTAACCAAATCAAACTGAGTTTGTACTGGAGCAAACCTAGAAAAGGCTGTGATACATTACATACATTTTATTCCACATAATCTTCCCCCCTACATTAAGAGCTGCCCAATCCATTGAGATTGTTAAATCCCTTCTTAAAACTCACCGTTATCTGATTTTAAATGGTTACATATTCTTATTGTCTGTCTTCTGTGTCTGTGTACATATGTTCCTTCCTTGTTGTTGTTTTTTATGTAATTTGCCTTGTTTTATTTTCTCCTGTGAAGCACTTTGATCAATTTCGGTTGTGTGAAATGTGCTATATAAATAAAGGTTGATTTGATTTGATACATGAAATGTATGCAATATCACAGCCATTCTAGGGCTAGAGGGGTCACTAAACCCTCCCCTTTCTGGACCCTCGATCGGTTACCTTTTTTGTATTTTGGACGGGGCAAACCTATCCACTGTCTTTGTGTGCGTGATGTAATAACCACAAATAATGTGTCATCACAAATAGCAGCACAGTAGAATCATGTTAAATGTATCCATTTCTAACGCAAGAGATTATAATGAACTAGTAAACTCTCAGCATTACATGCCTCGGATGCCTGGATGTTACCGTTTATAGCTACCTATCTAGGTTGGGTTGTGTGTGTCAGAGGATTATTATGTCAGAGGATTATTGCCAGACCAGTGTGCAGAGTATCATTTTAGCTAACGTTCTCTTGTGTTAAAGACTGGATGCCTAGGCTGTCACTTCAAAGGGGGGGGGGGGGGGGGACAGTAACACATTCCACAGCGTTGTTGTCATCCCAACCAGCAGCATCGCATCTTGACGACAAGACACTGTGAACAATGTGTTCTCCCAGAGAGATACTGTACGTTGATCCATCTCAAGTTGTAGCCGGCGTGCTAAAACAGTTAATTCAGCTAGCTATAATAAAACCACAACATTATTTTCCATCTCCCTACAGTAACACAGGGAGGGGCCAGGCAGTTAATAATTATAGAGAACAGCAGCAGCAAAATTAACAGCCACAACAGCCCTCATTTACAAACTAGCATAAGTCGCGCGCACACACAAAAACACGCCAGGCTCACATGATAATAATAAGCAACAGCCAACAGGGCTGACTCAGTCATCTTTTATGTCGGTAGAAAGAGACGAACGTCAACAAACTTACCCACTGGTAATGTCCCACTGCCAAGAGAACGAAGAGGAGACACATAAAGGGATTGTTTTTCTCAGCTAACAGCCCCATACCTCCCACACTGAACACACAACAGCCAACTACTAACTGAGAGTGAACTGACCACCAAAAGCTCTGCTGCTGATCAACTTTCACGTTTCCTGTTATTGCTTTCTTCTTCTTCGTAGCTTTGTTATGGGCGGAGACAACCCCCCTCCCTCGATTGGTGCCGCCACCTGGTGCTGTGATGTGGAACATCCACAACAGTCCCCCAATCCCAGTTGTGTTGGAGAATGTTTTGCAATGCACCACTTAAACGTTGTTGGTTGACTAAAGTTCACCTTCTCAAACCATGCACTTTTTTAAGTCACTCAGTTCTATATTATTTGGGACATGTTCCATGTCCTATTATGTTATGTTTGGTAGTTGCTGTATAATGAAATGTATCCACAGAGTTGTTTGCTGTCCATTTTGATGATCAGATGTTTAAAGTTATTCAGGCTGTTAGCGTATTCAAATAATCAGTTTCACAGGTAAAAAATAAAAGCAAAAATTGTTATTTCACACACTAATTTATTTACAATATCTCCACAAATGTATAAACAGTATAACAGGCCACAGCTAAATAAATGCAAAAAAAATGTCAATTTCACTGCACAATCAATAAAAACAAACAATATAAAAGTATTTACAAAGATCAACATATTTATAAGTGTCCAGGGCATCAAACTTCACTTTAAAGGGATAGTTAAATTTTTGAACATAAGCTGTATGAAATACTTGCCATTCATATAGTGGTTGCAACTGTATTAATTGGTTGCCAGAGTCCCGTGGTGGGAGTTCTGCTCTGGTTTTGGTGAAATATGAAGTAGTTCCGGTCATTTTGTGGGGGGCACTGGGGCCACGCATTAAAAGTAAATTAATTCACAAAACTAGCGTCATTTGTTGACATATTTCTACCATATAGTGCAACTTTCGTTTATTTTTTACCCCTCTATGACACGGAACAATGTTTTTTTTGTGTCCATATCACTACGCCCAAAAAATAGTTCCATGTGATAGAGGGGTCAAAGTTGGACGAAAGTTTCGCTATTATTTTATAAATAGGTCAAAAATAGCCTACAAATTACGCTAGTTTTGTGGATTCATTTACTTTTAATGCATGGCTCCAGTGCCCCCCACAAAATGACCGGAACTACTTAATATTTCACGAAAACCAGAGCAGAACTCCCACCACAGGACTCAGGCAATCAATTAATACAGTTGCAACCACTATATGAATGGCAAGTGTTTCAAACAACTTAAGTTAAAAAATTGTGAACTATCCCTTTAAGGCCAAACCACACCAAAGGGTCGGGTCGGGACAAAACGTTTTTTAAGGTCAATTATTGCAATGAGTTGCAATAATGTGGTTGACCTTAAAAAACGTTGGGGGCACGGTGGCACAGTTGGTAGTGCTGTCGCCTCACAGCTAGAAGGTCCTGGGTTCGATTCCCACTCGGGATGCTGTGGGTGCTGGCGGCGTGCTTCCTCCTCCGCGTCATCAGTGCCCATACCCGAGGCGGGGTTGGCGAAAGGGCCTTTCTGTGTGGAGTTTGCATGTTCTCCCCGTGTCCCCTAGGGTAGGTACCCTCACAAAAAACATGCAGTAATCCTGGTCTCTAAACTGCCTCCCCCTGGCCAGCCGGGGCGCCTGATGGAGGGGAAAGGAACTGGTTGGAATAACGTGTTCCTTCCACGCGCTACGTCCAACCAGGGAAACTCCCCCCTGTCAGGTGTAAAGGAGCAACTTGGACACTCAGGCATGAAGGAAGCATGAGTTCAAGTCTGTTGCTCTCCCCATGTCCCCCATATATGGGGACTAGGTTGGCGGAGGGTGTGTAGAGCCCAGGATCACATTAGATAATTGACACAGGGGTGAAAAATGGGTTACAAAATTGTGGGATAAAAAATTATTAAAAAAAAATAAAAAACGTTTTGTCCGACCCTTTGGTGTGGTTTGGCCTTTAGTGGTAAATTCCTTCCACTGTCTGAATGTTCCAGTGATGGTCTCTGAGATTCAGCCCAGTATCGACCAGAGTGTCCTGTATAGTGTCCACTGCTGTACCAAACAGTAGCACATGTTCGGTCAGTGAGGCGTGCAGGACGCACATGGAACCCTAGCCCTGGTCCAGTGCGTCAGCCAGTCTCTTTCACTGACGCCCTGCCGGGCACGCCTCAACTGCTCTCTAGCAGTTTTCCAACTGCCAAGGGTGCGAGGGTTTAGAATTCACCGAAAATAAACAAAACGACATAGCTACTCACCAAAACAAAGCCTGCTAGACCTTGGTAAAAGTCTATTCTCAAAGCTGGGAAGTGTCTCAGTTCCACAGCTTCTCTCTAAAATGTATTTTTGTCATGAAATAAAATGCATCCCAAATGTAGTAGTAGAACAAATTACTGTCCGGTACTAAATTACTTTATTAAAATGGCACAAAGTGCATTTTAGAGAGAAGCTGAGGGACCTGAGACGCTTCCCAGCTTTGAGAATAGACTTTTACCAAGGTCTAGCAGGCTTTGTTTCGGTGAGTAGCTACGTCGTTTTGTTTATTTTCAGGGAATTCTAATTCTTTTTTTTCTAAGTGCTGGAGTTTGGAAGTACTCGTTGACTATCACTCAACAGCCCATGTGTACCACCTGTTTACATAATGCAGGAGGCAGCAGGAGGTTACTTTACTGATAACGAGTGCTTCCAAACTCTGACACTTAGAAAAATAATCATCTGCAAGGAATTTCTTGACAGGAAGTTGCTCATAACATGTCAACGGTGGATTTTTATGAAAAACACTTTGCAGATAGTAAGACGATAATTCAAGCTTTTCGTACAGCTGCAATGTTGGTGAGTTTGATGTTATTTAATACAATTAAATATGACTTTTCTGTTTTGATGAATGGGCTGTCTATGGGAAGTTGCACCTAGGTAGCACCTTGCTGGCAAGATGGCAGCCGTGTGCATATCAATGGAACCCATCCAGCCTCCTGCATTCACAAACACCCACTGCAGGTCTTCATCTGGTAGAATGTGACCTGGGTACTTGTTCCTGAGTTCAACGACCACTTTGGAGAAGACCTGGTTGCGATCCTGACCTGCGTACCGCCGGGCGAGTTCTGCGACGTCTTGTCCATTGAACAGATATGGCTTGTTGTCCAGCCAGTAGGAGTCTTTTAGGGTGGATGAACCCACCCTAAACAAGGCCTGGGTTCATGGGCATGGCCAGAGGCTGTCCATACACCTCTCTCAAAACGTCGTCCCACTAGTTCACCACAGTCTGCCTCGGCTTCCTCCTCGCCACCCTAACCCTAGGAGGAACGTGTGGCTCGAGAGAATCAGACTCAGAATCAGGTATGATTACGAGTCTGATTCTCTCGTGGGTCTCCCGTTCGAACTCCTGCACCTGTGTAGAAAAGAAAAAAGAAATGGATTTGAAATCTTATATTGTTGTTAAGAAGCTGTTATCATTTTATTTGTTTACATATACTTATATATCGTTGCTGTCGGGAGGAAACCACCTAACTCCATTTTAGATTTTTCTTATTTTCTTTCAGTGCTATTGAACACCCTTTACGTCTGTGTCGTTTTGAAAATATTTAACCAATTGAAAGTAGTAAAAAACCCTCCTCTCATTCAAGTAACAAACTCCCCTCTCATTCAAGTAATAGATAATATATAAAAGTCACAACACCAACTTTGATGAGGCAGTATTGCTTTGTTTTCAAAATATATATGTTTTTTTTTTAATTTCCTGAAATTTTTAATTTCCTGAAAAATGAACATTTTGGAGTTAGGTGGTTTCTTCCCGACAGCAGAGCCAGAGATATGCAATCATGCCAATGTAACTAACGTATTATTAATGAAACACTCGTACCTGAACTTGAGGGTTAAATGTGACTCTCTTCACAGGCTTCTTGGAGCTGGTGGTGCCATGGACTGTCTCCAGAGTGCCGTATCCCTCGTCGTTTACTGCAACCTGGCAGAAGAGAATAGTGTTAACCATCTTAATACTTATTTTAGATTAACTACAATATTTCATTTAATATAGAGCTGGTAGTAAAAACAAAATATATGGTTACAAAAAATATTTTTTTTTATCAAAGAGCTTGAGAGATGGGGAAACCCCAGTTACTGAACAAACACTCTGAGCGATGATTACTATCAGAATATAGAACTTTAAACTTTTTCATTAAAACAAAAAGCACTATCTTAGGCATAATAACAATAGCATGTCATTTGTGTGTAGCATGTCCATTTAACATTATAGTAAAACAAATGTATGAGGAAATGACATTCATGGTAATTTGCTCATATAATTCCTCATGAAACACTTACCTCCAGTGTGGGTCCTGCAGCTTGGAGTGGCAGGATGGCACCAATCATCTTCAGATCAACCTGGAAATTAAACAGAATATGAGAATATTGTTATTTATTTAGTTCTCCAAGATTAATCTGATTTAAGAACACACACACAGTGTCACACACACACACACACACACACACACACAGAGAGAGAGAAAGCAGCCGGCAGTTAATATCCTTTTCACATAGTTGCATTTACCTCTCCACGGACAGAGCAATGGACACGTTTCAACCTAACAGGTGTCCCTCTGAGTCTGACTCCCTCAGGAAGACCATGTTGGTTTTAATATAGCCTACATTAGGCCAAGCCAAGGACCACCATTTTATACTACAGTACAATCTCACTGTAAAGTGTCAATTTAACTCTGAGAGGACGATATGTCGTCCTGAACACAAAAAAGTGTGTTAGTAATACGTTTAACGTCCAGTCTATTTTCAAATCCAAACGTGCATGTAGGACTACTGTACACGGATAGACAGTCCGGGTTACCGGTCTAATTTAAAATCAAAACAATTTAGCTAGCTATACGTTTACTCTGCCGTTAACACAAGTTCAAATGATAACATCAAAATAAGAACCACAATACAATAAATAAAGGGCAGAGCCCGTTGGAAGTTGGAATGAGAAGTCCACAACAGCTAACCGGCTTCCATTTTTAAACGCCCGTTGTTGGAGCACACTAGCACAGCCACGGCCACAGGCTCCCATACAAAACTAGTGTGGTCGCACAAGCATGTCGTCTCTAAATGCACCGTCGTGTCAACTTCCCCATCAAACTAAAACAGGCTGCCCGGACGATGATGACATTCATGACACTTACCTGATGAAAGGGCTGAAGGGAGTCCCAGCTGGTCCTCTGGGTGTCGTGGACTGGATCCGGACGACGGGGTTTTGGTCCTGAGACGCACTGGCCCATGATGGACGGTCGCTCGGTTGGTTAGGGACGGGTAACTGGTCGGTCGGTCGGTTGGTTAGTTGGTTGGTCCGGGTCGGTCAGTTAGTCAGTCAGTCAGTCAGTCAGTCAGTCAGTCAGTCAGTTGGTCAGTTGGTTGGTCGGTAGTACTTGTAGTGATAACTGTCTCTCTCTCTCTCTCTCTCTCTCTCTCTTTCCGTGGCTTCTCTCTCCTCTCTCGCTACAAGACTACACCTGCTCTGCTCGCGTCGACGGTATTTACCGCCGAAGCGTTCAAAAGTTTGGCCAATCGGTTGAGTTGACCAATCAGAATCAGGAATGAGCGGCGTGTCAGCTTGGCCAATCTCGCGGGAGGCCCGTACGTTGAGTTGACCAATCAGAATCAGGAATGAGGCCCGTGTCGCACGCGTGGTGCATGCGTGCTGCGGTCGCGTAGAGGCTACAGTTTAAAAAGGCTCGCAGCGTTTTCACCTCAGATGCACTGAGACTTTCAACAGAACCAGTCGCATTTTGTACTCGCTTAACAGCAACCTACCTGCTCAGCAGCTACATCACCAACTGACCACCATTTAACACAGTTACAGAGAGGATACATCGACAACCACGACAGGAACTAGCGTTTATCTAACAGTGCTAATATTGTTGCTTTTCTGCACTAACTATTTCTAGTTTGTCCACAGGTTTCTACCGACGGAGTCCTGCGTGCTGATCATCGTCACCAGTCAGTTGGCCTCGCGTCTGGCGGGCTAGCTTGAGGTGCCCTTCAACCCTGTGATGGTCACTGGCCTTGGCGTCTTGCGGGCCAGGCTCTAGGTTGCGTCTTGCGCCTGAGCGTTTAGCAACGTCTGTCTATGGGGCGTCTGGGTGTGGTAAGAGGTAAAGTACTCTCCCCACCACTGCAGCATTAACTGCTGTGCCTCCAACTTGGCCTGGCGCTCCATCAAACACAATTGGCCGTGTTTACGGGTGGGAACTTAATCTGGCGATGGATCAAGTGACCGTCCCTTTTGCTGCACTGCAGAAGCTACTTGCAAGTGTGTATGGGAGGATGCACACAGTAGTTTTTGGTGCCAGCAACAGGGACTCAAGGACACTTGGGGCAATTGGGAATTGGCGATGACTAAATTGGGTCTCCTCCCATGGATTGTCGCCTTGATGTTGGCGGAGGAGCTTATGTATTTCTTAACCCAGAGAGCAGGTCATGGCAGGTACATACCGGACAGCTCAAAGGGTAAAGAAATCAACTAAGGACAATCCGTAGATAGAACAAACCTGTGTTACAGAAATCACCACAAGGGTAGCCGAGATACCACCGTGGAGCATGCTAGGAGGTGCGTGGTGGTGGTCTACAACACATTGAGCAGGGACCCCAGGTAAATCACAACTGGTTAACCCATTAAAAGTGTCATTTTAGATTATTGCATTGGATATCAGCAGATATAAAAGCTATTTGTATCTGCTATTTGTGAACATTTTTGAAAAATCTTGAAGATTTGTGGTCAAATGCATATCAATTTGAGAACTACTGATTTAGTAGAATCGGGCTCGGGTGCTATTGGGTTAATGAAAAAAGACCGTCACACTAATTTAGTAAAAACATTTAAAATGTCAGTATAGATTGGGATCTCATCAATAAAAGTTGTATAAAATGGAGGTCCGTGGCTGAATGCTCATCAAACTGGAAATTTAAAAGGTTGAGAATCACTGTTCTAAATTAAATGTCAGGTCGAACTACTAGTATTGATTATGCACTGAATGATTTGAGGCATGACAATGGTGAACTGTATTGAGCCAGTATATGAACACAACCTGTTCTGTGCAGGTGGATGAGGAGCAGTTCACTACCAGCAGTGGGAAGAAGGAGGGAGCCAAGCTGATGTGTGGAGGAGGCGTGGCCATCCAGCCCACCGTGTTTGGAGACGTCGCATGACAACATGACCATCGCTAGGGAGGATTCCACGATCCGGCGTGGAATCAGGACAGACATTTTTCATATTTAGACCTGAGACCATTTGACCCATTTAGGCCTGACCTCAACATTTAAAAAAATCCTTCTAAATCCTCCAGTTTTCTGAAATAAATATTTTCACGATTTTTCAAAAATAGCAGACCTACAAGCTCATAGTGCGCCACTCGGTGGCGCGCTATGAGCTTGTAGATCTGCTATTTTTCAATAGCTAAATTATAACAATGTTTAAAACACCAAAAGGGGTTCCCGCCCAAAATGGGTTAACTGTCCTTTTGCGCAGATCACGCAAAACTCAGCAAAAAGAAAAGGACAATATCGATGGCCTCCAACTGTAAACTAAATCATTAAAAATAAATCACACCCGTGTGAAGTAAGGGGCGCTCTTATCATTATACATCATCTCATGAACAACTGAATTTATGTGGTTTATTGGTTAGCCGATTTGCTAGTCTACATATGACGTAAATCTTCCCTTCATTGTCAATGGCATTTAATGTTTGTGTTGCCACATATTTATGCCGTATTTGGCGGACATTTGACCTAATTTCTCCTTTCATTGTCAATGGCAAATATGAGACTGTGGACAAACTGTCATATTTGAGGCACATATGACCTAATGTCTCCTTCATTGAACTGAATATGTGATTGGTTAGCCGATCTGCTCGTCTACATATCGTTGCTGTCGGGAGGAAACCTCATAACTAAATTTTTTTAGGTTTTAGATTTTCTTTAGCATAAATCAGTGCTATTGAACACCCTTTACGTCTGTGTGTTGTTTCGAAAATATTGAACCAATGGAAAGTAGTAAAAAGTGCTTTGGACAAAACCTCTCCATTGGACCCTCAAAATGTCTACTAAAGCAACTAACTCCACCACCTCTCATGGAAGTAATTGACAATATATAAAGTTACAACACCAACTTTGATGAGACTTTGTTTTAAAAATATATAGTTTTCTTCATTTCCGAAAAATGAACATTTTGGAATTATGAGGTTTCCTCCCGACCGACAGCAGAGATATGACGTAAATCATCCCTTCATTGTCAATGGCATTTAATGTTTGTTGCCACAAATTTACGTCATATTTGGCGGACAATCAGACATATGACCTAATTTCTCCTTTCATTGTCGATGGCAAATATGAGATGTGTGGGGACAACAGCTGTATATACAGTAGGAGAGGCTAGTGCCCCTCCAAAACACAATGACAGATCTGACTTTAATCCACATGTATATTTAAACTATAAGTCTACCTCCAGGGGTCATATGCTGTACATGTCTGAAGACACCTTATTGTTAAGGTTAGAGGTTTGGAATTAATAGTCACATTTACAGTCAACAGTTATATTACAAATGGTTATTTGAAGGAAGCATGAAAGGTACCAAGATGTACCAGGTAAACATCACCCAACTTTCTCCAATAGTGACTGGCTTACTCTTTACCAGAATGCTGCTGCTTGTTGCCACATGCATCCTGCCTTGTTTCTCAGAGAAGTGCACTGTCCAGTCCTGGCTGATCCACACATCCAGAGGAGCAGTGAGTGAGTCTCATTACACTGTCCAGTCCTGGCTGATCCACACATCCAGAGGAGCAGTGAGTGAGTCTCATTACACTGTCCAGTCCTGGCTGATCCACACATCCAGAGGAGCAGTCTCATTACAACCTTTGGTTCAGGTTAAGGGTCAACCTACCCAACATTAAATTGCATTATAAGGCACCTTCCTTTCAACAATGGCTAAAAGGAGTTCTATCATTCCTGCCTCTGGAGAAGCTCAGGTATAGAGTGGACAGAGCCCAAAAAAACTTTGTCCTGGCTTGGAGTGCCTTTGTGGAGTTTGTTGAGGACTTTTCATTTCAGTGAACTAATCCGGACTGTGTCCGACTATGTCCCTGTCTTGACTCTTTTTGATCTATGATTGTCCGCTGCTTTGTCCCACCACTTTTTTTTTGTTTTTGTTTTAGGGGAGGGGCGGAGGTTGTATATGTTTGTGTGTTTTCTTGCATACATGTGTATTGTCTTGTGAAGAAATGTAAAAATAAAGTTTACCCAAAAAAAATGGCATTATGTTGTACACAGCGTTACATGGGCAATATAGTGTCAGTATGACTTCCCCTTTAAAGAAACCTCAAGCAGAAACATGTGTCTGGCATGGTGTGGAAGAGAGAGAGAGCTGGTTTAGCTCTGCTTGCATATGATCTCTACAATGTTCTATGAGGCCGATTAAAAGTAAATGTATTTGGCCACAAACCCCCCATCTCAAAATATTTTGTTCCAGGGACCTCCAGAAGCAAAGATTTTTGTTAAACATGATTGATGAAAAAAGATTATATGCCTATAAAGATTTGCAAATGTTCAAATTGTTTTCAAATAGCAGATCTACAAGCTCATAGCGTGGCACAAAGTGACACATTAGGACCTTGAATATCTGCTATTTCTTAATTAAAGTATAAAATATGGTGTCTAAAATTAGATGCTTTTCCTGTTTTAATGGGTTATAGCGTCCCGCAAAAGAGACTGTGAGGATGGTAAAAGACAGATGGGAAGACTGAATTATTTAACCATTTGCACCCTAGCGTCCATAATAGGCGAACATTCAGGAAAACTAGCAGATCTACTACAAGCTCACAGAGGCATCACAAAAGGCCTGTGGGCTTGTAGATTGGCTACCCCGGTCAATGAAGTATAATTATGCTTTAAGTGGTTAATGAGTGTGGTACTACCGTCTTCACTGGAACCTGTCCTTTTACTGTATAAAATGTACGTTATTACAATGAGATTTCCATAAAAAAACACGTTTTATTTATATTCACTTTGGAATGACATAATTAAAATTCTGGAATAAGTGCATATTCATGTATAAAGTGGCAAAACCATGTACGGATAAGATAAATTGCAGGTGACTATATTGTACACAGCATAATCACTCTTCTCTGTACATGTACCTGTGTGTAAAAATCTGAAAATGTAGGCTCACATGTTGCTACGACAGTATATTCCTTTAAAACTAGGAAGGATATTTGTATTCAAAGCTAATGCTCTTGCAAGACTACAAGACTTTAAAGTAATGAGCAGATCTATAGATGTAGTGTCAACACTTAAAACTCTGTGAAAACAATAACATGTACAGGACTGCATTTAAAATAAAAACACACAACATACAAACAAGGAAAGGGATCCCCAATAGCAGAAACATCTTCTCCAGCTATTTCCATAATATTCTGGAGCCATCAAAACACATTTGTGTTGCTCTGTCTAACGCAATGTTAAAAAGGGAATACCACTAAAATGAATAATTCAAATAGGCTATGCATATGGCTTAGGGCAGTCATGAGAGTAGTAGAGAGTTTAGTCAACTAAAAAACTTCAAAAGAACAGAAAACCAAACTCTCATCTGTGTCAATGAGACATTACATTTGTGGGCTCAGGCAATGATATTTGAAACTAACTTTGTATTAAAGTAGCACTATCAAAGAGTTACATGTATCATAATGAGCAAAAATGCTGAGATATCAGCCTGGATACTACAGTCACATTCTCAATTCCTTCTCATGGGAGGCTAAGTAATATAGGCTAAGCCTTCCATAGGCCTAAACACACTACCGGTAATATACTTGAGTTGGCTGAGAAATGTCTCTCTCCAGCTACGGAAGTTTGATATTGGTCTTCCTAGCCTTCCCTATTCCCTAATCTCACCAGTGTGGTCAAAATGTTGATATAAAAGAAAAAACATATTTAAAAGCGTTTGAGCAAGTGTGTAGACTAAATTTGTTGTTTGCTTCCCCATACATCAGCAAACGTCTGGTTTCTGACTAAGAGAGTCAGTGACTGCCCTAAGGCCGAGCAATATCATATTTAAAAGCTAATATGCAGTGGCATTCCCCTTTTCAATGAATGATACATTGCAACATTAACATTTATTTTCTTATCTCACTGACTCCTCCTCCAGGAAGAGTGTCGTCATGAAGTTCCCAACATTCCAGCCAGCGCTTGGACTCAGGAACGTTCCCCCCTTTCAGTCACTTGACCTCATCATGCAGACACGGAAGATGTCCTGCAGCCCTGCATCTCTGAGCCGGGTGCAGTACTAAAGATGTCCTGCAGCCCTGCATCTCTGAGCCGGGTACAGTACTAAAGATGTCCTGCAGCCCTGCATCTCTGAGTCGGGTGCAGTACTAAAGATGTCCTGCAGCCCTGCATCTCTGAGCCGGGTGCAGTACTAAAGATGTCCTGCAGCCCTGCATCTCTGAGCCGGGTGCAGTACTAAAGATGTCCTGCAGCCCTGCATCTCTGAGCCGGGTGCAGTACTACATTCCGACCAGTCATTGGTCCGACAACGACAACCTATACCTCAAACCCTAACCTAACCATAAGCGCCCTAACCTAACCATAACGGAGCAGCGCATGTTCGCCCACCTTAATGTATTTATAGTGAAACAGTTGTCAACCCTCGTTACTAGTCAATACTGTTCACTGCTGTTTGTTTAAGTTCCAATTCTGACATCTACTGTACCTTAAATTATGTTTTGGATTTAGCTGCCACCCCCCCTCCACCTCTTAAATCCTTTCATGTGATAGTAGCGTCCCCACATTGATACATTCATATCACAGCATTTTGTCTCTTACCCTTTGACAGGGACTAGTGATGTGTGGAGAGTATATCTAGAAGAGAAACTCTCACTTCCATTGAGTACAGGTCTCACGTCTTCCAGCATCCATCAAAGTGACGTCCTGTCCTTCCCTTTCAGTTCAAATGTGATATGGAAAAGGCCTGTGGAATGAGCCGAGCTTCGTGTGACAAGCACAACGACATGCAAACAATATGGAAAAGCTGCACAGCATGTCAATTGCCTCCTCAAGACCGGATACATACAACATAGAAAGCAGTTCATAGTACCACTATAGCTAACCCACCCCCCTGCCAGTTTCTCAAAGGAGCAGGAAACAGTCTCTTATGTCTGTAATGCATATCCTTCCATCCTAAGAGCATGGGGTCCTTCGCCACACTTCAGTCTGGGCCCAAGTACTCTACATTCTCCGCCGACGGGACGTGTCCATTGGTGTGGCTCTTGAAGGTGGGAGTGAAGTCCTGCTGATAGTCTGGGTTGTCTATACTGTTCTGGGGCTGGTATTTCTGAGCGCCGTGGAGCGTTCCGTTGGAGGTGGGCGACAGAACGGCGGGCGCATGGTGGACGTCGTTCAGGTACTCAGGCGGCGAGGTGTCGTTCCTAAAACAGTTCAGGTACTCTGATTCCGTGTCGTCCGAAGAGATGGTGGGCAATATGCAGCGTGGCGGCCCGGGCTGCTGATAGACAGGGTTCAGCATGTCTGACGTTCCGTTCTGGTTCATGTAGTCTGAAAGAAATCGATGATGAGAAGCCAGTCAGCCAGATGACAAACGGATGCAAGCCAGTAAAAGCCATAAGGGTAGTCAGAATAAACCATGGCAGAAGTCTTGGTGCTAGTTCATAGCTCAAGGGGTTGGCATGGCACTTCTGTGCATCAAAGCTCATAATCACTAATATATATGTCCACTAGATGTCCCTCTCGCTCACTACATGACTTGGAAAGAAGTGGGCTCTATTGAGAAATACATCACTTGCATGACTCAAATGAGTCAGCTGAGATTGAGTGAAGGAAAATAATTGAATGTCCGCACACGATATATGTCAAGAACTTGAGAAAAGCCCAGGGGCAAAATGTTGTTTATTAGGTTGAAATAAAGAGGACGGGGAGCAGACATATATTGTGTGCGGACATTCCATTTTTGTTCTTCATTTGATCATTTTTTTGGGTCTTTTTTTAGCTGAGATTGAGGCCTTTGGAAGTTGAAGGATACTTGCCTGGAGCGTATCCTGGAGCTGGCTGGAAGGCCTGGTCGAGATTTTTGTCTGTGGGATCAGGAATGTACCTAAGAACCACACTTCCTTCTCTCCCTGGGAATCCATTCTGTCAGGAATAAGATGGTATTAAAATGAATATGTACTGTGACTCCCTCTTAAAATGCTAGACACAAGAAGGGTCAGTTTCCTTGAATATCATATTGTACAAGATTAACATTATCCTCCTACCGTTAAGCCATTTCTGCCGTGGTATGTTCCGATGCTACTGTTTAGGCTCTGCAACATAAAATATACAAAACTTTCAATGATATCTCTCTGGAAAGGAAGGTCGAGTGGATTCACTCATGCATGTCGAGCAGATCCCTATTCGTTATAACAGACAACTGTTGTTATGTACTGTTGTTTTCGTCTTTTGTTGTGACTTTGTAGATGTGCACAGACCAAAGAAACCAAGCGAGCAGAGGAAACAAGAGTGACAGCTGTGGCAATGCAATTACTTTGAACAAGAGCAGGAAACTGAACACGCTGAGTAGGCAGCCATCTGTAAAACTCTCTAGCACCGCAGAACACTGTACTCTCTCTCACAATGGTATTAGAAAAACAGGCTCATTCTGAGCTACGCCCCCCTTTCTGTGCAGCAACTTTATAAGTAATTCCGCCTGCAAAGGTAATCAAACTTGAAAGTGGCCTAAGCAGGCTTTCAGCGACAGGCATGGAGCCCAGATAGAAATGCCGGACCTACGCTTGGCCTTCTTCACCAAAACCTGAAGTGAAATAGAGGATGTGATTTTTTTTCCTTCTTCTCATTTCGATTCGCTATTAATCATCAAAAGGCCCCTGGGAGGAAAACGTGGGAGATGGAGGGGAAGATGATGAGGGGGGGGGGGTTGGCAAGATGAAGAAGAGCCATGATGGTGAGAGTTTAACTGGATGGGGGTGACAGCAGGCGTTCTGTTTCAGGCCAGACTTCAGCCTAAGTTATACTCCATGTACGACACTGTCACTTGCTGACAAGGACAGCAGATTCTCAAGCTAGTAATAATGCGTGGTATCAGTTCTTGTCGGCAAGCAACACTGTCACACTACGGAGAGGCTTTCCACATACGTTGGACCTTCAATTCAAGTCAATTAGTTCCATGCATCAGCATGACAGTGAACCTACAGATAGGGCTGTTTGGGTCTAAGCCAATGTGTTCAGCTTCTGCGGTTTGAGGAAGAAACTTAAATGCTGCCGACGAGCTAAAATACCTCATTAAATGTCCAGCTTCAATCTAATGCAGCTGAATCTACACTATCTACACAGGCTGAGGCAGCAATAAAAGTTTGCCCGTAAAAAGCAAGTGATAAAATTGAGGTTGTGGGTTCTGGACTCGGTAATAATATAATAATAACGTTTCCACTATAGGTTCCTGTTGAAATCCATATGTGATTAAAATATGTACCCGGGCCACAGCTGGCAAATGTGCCCTGTCTGAGTGTCTCATAAACTAGGGGCTGTGGACTGGAATTTAGTTGACACAAAATTCCAAGTATGCTTTCTTCTGACTGAAATTAAAGGCCTAATCTATTGCTGCAGATAGCTCCTCCGGCTGAAACTCTAATTACTCCGAGGCTTACTGCGTTTACATTGTGGTTTATTGGATTTGGTTGTTTCTCTCTGAAATGTATTGCCAGTACATTTGACATAGTAGTCAAGATTGACAACGTGTGACATGTGTGCATTTTTAGATTTCGCTTTGATATGCCAGACCTGCATTTGACTGATGGCTCAATTAAATCAAATCAAATCAAATATATACAAATATAAAAGATCTCACGTCAAACTACTGAAAGACAAGGGACCCCAAGGGGCTATACTGTGTGACCCGAAACGAACACAAACTATATTATTATTACAGTGCTGTACTGTAAGCTTACCGCCGAGTGGAGAAGTGGCGTGCGGGAGGTGCTGGGGCTGTTGAAGAAGCCATGCTGGGGCACCAGGTACTCATCTGCATCCACGGCATCCTCCATGTCCTCTCCACTGATAAGGCTGCGGTACAGTTTGGTGTCTGAAGGACTCGGCAGGTGCATCCGGTCATCGCCCTGCAACAGAAATACAGTAAGGTACTATAATGGGACTGCACTGCATGAAGCAAATCATACGAAAGAAACTGTATATGTTCTAATCTATGGCACTGTTTCCCAAACGGTGGGTAAGTAAGGAGGAGTCCCATTTTTTTGGTCGCAAACACATTTTTATAGGTCCCTTGATTTTTTTCCTACATTTTGTTTTGAATTATTCTTAATATTGCAAAAAACATTTCCAAAAAAGCATTTTTCTTTCATGAATTCAACCCAGTAATTTCAGGAAGATAATAAAACCTAAGAATTTCCATAACGCACTTTGCACCGCGTCTGCTATTTTCACTAGTCTGTGTCCCGAAATTTTCTCTTTTGGGTCACAGGCTAAAAAGTTGGGGAACTGTTCTAAGGTCAACCTTAGATTTGAGATAAAAACTTTCGCTCTGAAAGAATATTATATTCCAAATTTGCGCCACATTTTTCAAAAATAGCAGATCTACAAGCTCGTAGCGCGGCACTCAGTGCCGCGCTATGAGCTTGTAGATCTGCTATTTTCCAATAGCTAAAGTACAACATAATGCTTAAAACACCAAAAGGGGTTCCCGTCCTGAATGGTATAATAATATAGTTTGTGTTCGTTTAGTTTCTAAGGTTAACCTTAGAACAGGCTGGCAAAATGATACCTGAATGACGAGGTAACGGGGAGGATCTCGCGCCATCTTCGTGAACTCGGCCATCAGCTCCCGGAAACGAGGTCTGCTGTCCGCGTCGATCATCCAACCTATAAGACATGACACAGATGTTATTATCCTACATGTGGTCTACACTACAGAGTAGCAGCAACGCTCTTTCTGGCGTGCGGCGTCTTCGACGGACTTCCACCAAAACTCACATTTCACCATAATCATGTAGACGTCTATGGTACAGATGGGTGGCTGAGGCAGCCGCTCCCCTTTCTCGAGGACCCCGGCGATCTCACTGGCTGGAATACCGTCGTAGGGCTTGCTCCCGAACGTCATCAGCTCCCAGACGGTCACACCTAAAGAAGGAGACAATATGATGTAGTAGTGTACAGTTGGGTGCCACCGATATTGTCCCTTTAGGCCTGACCTCAAAATTTAAAAAAATCCTTCTAAATCCTCCAGTTTTCTGAAATAAATATTTTCACGATTTTTCAAAAATAGCAGACCTACAAGCTCGTAGCGCGCCACTCGGTGGCGCGCTATGAGCTTGTAGATCTGCTATTTTTCAATAGCTAAATTATAACAATGTTTAAAACACCAAAAGGGGTTCCCGCCCAAAATGGGTTAACTGTCCTTTTGCGCAGATCACGCAAACCTCAGCAAAAAGAAAAGGACAATATCGATGGCCTCCAACTGTAGCTCACTGCTGGTACTTTAACACTATCTTTGTCAAGAACGCCGGATCCCGTTTTTCTCTCCACCACCTGCCTCTGACTGCCAGAACGTGAAAATCCGTCTTTAATTTAATTTAATCCAGTAATTAAAATTTATATTTGTCCTTTTTCTTCTCTAAATGAGACAACCTGGGATGTTTAGGACCTTATAAAACCTGAAAACAAGCTATGCTAATGCTGTTGCTACCGCCGGGCGATGCTGCTCCTCCACGCGCAAGAACAACAACAGCTACACATCAGATACACGTCCTAATTAGTCATTACTTCTTTGGTTTTTCACGCATTTTTCTGGCACTGGCTCCACGTTTTCCTCTAAAAGGGCTAGCATGAGCTATGCATGTGTTAAACTCCCAACATGCCAGAATCCAAGGTGAGGAGTGGGTGCCCGCTGGCCAAGTGGTCCAGGCGCATGCCATATAAAGGCTCTGGCCTGACAGCGCGCTGCATGTTCGAGTCCCGTTCATGACGACCTTTGCTGCATGTCTCTCCCCTTCTCTCTCTCCCTCTTTCCTGTCTATCTTCACTTGATGCTATCAATAAAGGCAGAAAAGCCCAAAACAAATCTTTAAAAAAAATAAAGAATCCAAGGTGAGGAGTGAGGACTGAGGACCTTGAACTCTAGCATGGGAAGAAAAAAAGTGACAAAGCGACAGAAATGTAGGTTTCCGAAATATCCCACAATATCAACAAGCTGAGGAGTTGGCCGAGGCAGAAGGAGTGGGAGTTGGCAGGATATTCTACTGAAAAGGGAAGAGGCCTGTCATGCTGCCAGAACCTGCTTGATGTGTTTGCCTTGTTGAGCGGAAGGTATGATCAAACCCCAGGAAAAAAGAAGAAAAAGGTTTTGGAGGCTGGCCCACAGACAGGAGCTGTGTGTTTCCGTGAGAATAATGAAGGTATTATTACATGTGTGTTTCTGAATTGAAAATATTGTTTATGTGAGCTTCTGAAGTGATATTGCCCACCTGAGATTTGCTTTTGTATAGTTTTTTTTAATAGAACTTGTGTCTTAAAATCCCAGATGCTAGTAAAACGCTATTCCTTACTCCCCCGCGTGGAATTCATTTTGACGACTGTGGTAGTACTGGATCCAGCAACAATATTTTTTTGTATCTGAAGTTACAAAACCTTAAAAGGACTACCGCACAATTTCCTTCGTCACATGCTGTTAAAGCACTTGAGCGAAAATAAACATTTCTCCGACACACCTGTCACCAAGTGCACTCTGGGTGCAAAGGACTAACTGTTCTATATGTCTGACATTGTGCAAGCTTTCAAGTGCATTCTGGGACACAGTGTATGGTGACAATTAGAACAGAACATGTCAAGACTTGTGTCACTTACCATAGCTCCATACGTCACTCTGGTGTGTGTATGTCCTGTTCAGGATAGATTCAAGTGCCATCCATTTGATTGGTACCTGTGCAAAGGGGAGATTTATGAACTATACAGTAGAGATTGTCCCAAATGTGTCTAAAAGCTGTATTATGTTACGGCAGAAATGCCTGCAGTAGACAATAAAATATCGCAAGGAGAATTACATTCCCTACTTTGAAATTGGACGCTTGACAAATTAGCCAAATGATAATAAACTATGCAAATCACATTACTCACAGAACATCTAATCTAAATTAAAACCAGCAATGTAGTGATAAACACAGTTTTAAGCCATGGAGCAAATTTGATTCCTTTACAGTGAAGGGATGAGGGATGCACACAGAGCGCATTTTTCGGATTTTTAGCGGCGTTTCTCCATCGGTTTTCCGAAAAACGCGTCCAGTGTGCAACCACCTTAAGTCCTCTTTATGAATCTATGCACTGTATACTGTGCATAGATCGCTTTGTCCAACCAACCTTTCCTCCATCTGCATGATACACCTTCTCGTCTGCATTGAGGAGCTTGGCCAGACCAAAATCAGTGATCTTCACATGTTGAGGAGTCTTCACCAGGACATTCCTGGCTGCCAAGTCACGGTGGACCAGGTGGCGCTCCTCCAGGTAGTTCATACCCTAATGTCAAACAAAGGTGAAGTTGCGGTTAAAATGAGCAGTCTGGCACGGTGCCCTGTGTTCAGTGGCCCCGTTAATCAGGCTGAACTCTGCTGTGGAGTCACTTCTTGTGACTCATGTAAGTCCGATCTGAAAAGGCGCTTTAAAAGCCCTGGTTTCCGTCAGAAGAGACCTCATGTTGTTTCTTAATTAGTGATGTCTTTCACCAGTTATTTCTAGTGATTACATATCCTGGGTCTCTACACACTGCTTTCCATTGTTCAGTAGCACCAAGTTGACGGAACTTGAGCTCAGATTGGTGAACCAATATGATTCGGCACTTGCTCCATGCGCTACCTACCCCTCTATACCAGAAAGCACGCTGGCTGGGCCAGGCTAATAGGACAGTAGACTGACAGGAAATGGGGGGAAAGATGACGAGTGACACGCAGCAAAGGTCGTCGGGATCGAGATCCGACCGCGCGACACGCCGTCAAGGCTGGGATTGCAGCCTAGTGTGCCTGGACCACCACGCCAGCGGCCCGGGCCGAACAGCATGACTTGTACAGTAGTTGGATTCATGAGCTACTAATAATATTATAAATTAAGCACTGCAATATGAATATTGTGTATGTGGGGAATAACTCAGGAACCAGACAGGATTCGAATATTGAACACCTAACACTAAATGTGTAACGGCGAATGGTTTCCATACCTTAGCTATCTGCACACACCAGTTGAGCAGGTGCTGGGAGCCGATGTTGTCCTTGTTCTCCTTGACATAGTCCAGCAGGCAGCCATAGGGCATGAGCTGAGTGACCAGCTGCACCGTGGAGGTCAGGCAGATGCCCAGCAGACGACACACGTGGGGGTGTTCCACGCTGGCCATCACATACGCCTCCTGTGGTGTGGAGCAGGGGTTGGGCAACTTTGACCATTAGAAAGGTCCACTATATATTTCCACACTCATTCCAGAGGGGAACATTGCATATATATATACTGTCGGGCAGAAACCATTATTAACCATCTTATCTCCACTATTTTTCATAATTATTGCGCTAATTCGTCATTCTAATGTATGTCACACAAAAGTAGCAAAAATGGCCGATCCACGTGCACAAGCTCACAATTGTAATCGTGAAATGTAACACTTAATTTTATAACCCGTAAAACAAATACATTGGACTTTAAAAAGACAATACAATTGAAATGGTAGTCATTAAACTACTATTATAGACCCACTTTAAGTAATTAAAGCGGGTCATGTTTGGAATTGTAACAGCTGAAATCAATACTACATCAGTATTAACCTGCGGGCCGCATTAAGTGAAGGTGGGGGCCCCATGTGGCCCCCGGGGCCGCCAGTTGCCCACGCATGGCGTGGAGAACAACCAGAAGCTTCAACTAACTGACCACCTAACATCTCCCATAAGCCCTTATACCAATACTGAACTTTATACAGTACTTTTCCACATTCACATCGTCGCTGTTGGGTGGAGAAACTTGCATGTTCCAAAACCACTACGGTGGAACAAGGAACCCTGCATTCCAATCCAATGTATCCATCAATGTAGATTATAAATGATTCACAAGCTCTTATGCGTTTAATTGGTTAAATATTTGTAAAAACCCACAGGCAGACTTACTGTACTTTCCCTTTCAGAAAGTTTCAAATATAGTGGAAAAAATAGCAGATCTTTAAAGGACTTTGTGTTTTTTTTTCCTACCAAGGTTAGGTTGTTATTAGAGAAAGTAAAAGATGAGTGTTACATTTTGTTCATTTGCTGCTTTCTTTCGTTTTAACGATTTTATAGAATTTATTTTGACAGGGCGGCAGGGTAATTCGAACAAGTGGATAAATATGTATTTTGTTTTACACATTTTTACGGTGATTTCTTTATTATGATTTACTAGTCCTACTAGACCCCAAGAAATTACATCTGGCCAAAAAAGATCATAGGATCTACTGAATGTGAAGGGGGAGGTGACAAACTGACATAACCTGTCAAAAATAGCTAAAATCGCTAAAACGAAAGAAAGCAGCAAATAAAAAACAAAAACAAATAATATGACACTCATCTTTTTCTTTCCCTAATAATAACCTAAAACATGATTGGAAAAAAAAACAACAAAAAAACACTTAAGATCACAACGTGTCGCAACTAGCTACTTTTGTGCAACAAACTTGTAGGCCTGTATATGAAGTAGGGCAGTAGGCCATATATTTATGAAAATGTCTAATATGGTCAATTGGCTTATTTAACCAGCTTCCGTACAGTGATGAATACAACTACTAAGGCTACAATACTCTTTCCTTGTGTCGGTAATGGCAGTTATTTTCAGAACACTACCATACTGTACAGCAAACTCTTGTCTTCAGCGAGTTAATCTCATTTCCTTACAGCTCCATTTGAAGGTCACTCTAGAAACCCGACACATTACTCATTTAAGGGAAAATCACCGGTCATTAGTTCTAAATAGACATCATGTGCTCTGAATTAGAGGAAACGTGACACTAAAGTAACATCTGGCTTGAAAAAATTGCCATTCACAATATGAATATATATATTTTTGTAACCCACGATTTTGTAACCCATTTTTTCACCCAGTGTCAATTATCTAATGTAATCATGGGCGCTACACTGACCTCATGCTTCCTTCTATGCATGAGGAGTCCAAGCTGCTTCTTTTCACCTGACAGGGGAGAGTTTCCCCGGCCGGCCATTCACAATATACCAACTCAATGGTATTATACCTGTATTTTGCAAATTTTCTTTTCTTTTTAAAGGGATTGGCATAAAAAAAAGGTTTTGTAATTTTTCTTTACTTTTTGAGCTCAATTGCACCCAAAAAACCTGAACTTTGAACATTCAGTGGATTTTCTGTGGTCTGGGATTTTTTCTGTGTCTGTGAAGCCTTTTGAGCTGCAGTGACAACAGGCAAAACAGTGAAAACAGTGACATCTGCTGGCAGATTCATATGTCATATATGGGATTTGCCGACTGAGACACAATCACAATCAGCAGGATTATCAGAGAACTTGTTTGAGCCAAAAAAAAAACAGACCACAGAAAATCAACAACAAACCTAAACAAATTAAGAAAAATATATTTTTGGAAGCACAGTGAAGATAGGACAGGAAAGAGGCAGAGAGAGAGAGAGAGACAGGGAGTGACAGGCAGCAATGGCCGTCGGACTCGGGAATCGAACCTGCGGCTTGTTGTCGGGCTGCAATACAGTACATGCACTGTAATTTCTCCCATCAGTTCTGCTTAAGTAAGATGAAGTAAGCTGGGATCCTATACAGTAGTCAGCTATTTACTTCAATTCCCACTAGTAGCTGCAGTTGCTGCGACAGTGAGCTCACACTCCAAAGAATAACCCATACTGTAATGAAACAATATTAATTAACTCACATCTAGTATCTCCTTGTTTGCTTTTGGTGATGTGGCCTCACGCAAAACCTTGATGGCCACAGGGATCTTCACGTCCTCTCCCTCTGGAACCCACAGCCCCTACGCATGCACGCACACACGCACACACACACACAAACACACACACACACACACACACACACACACACACACACGTGTCATTTCATAGGCTTCTACAGTATTATTAGTACTACATACATACTCAAATCCAAATGTGCCCATAAGAAACTTTAAAAATGACATATTTGGCTCTTGCATGCATAAAGATGAACCGTACTATATCAGCACTGTTTCCCAAACAGTGGGTCGGGACCCATGTGTGGGTCGCGGACACATTGTTTTGGGTCCCCTTAGGTTTTGTTTCCTACATGTGGTTTTTAATTATTATTATTTCAAAATTCATTTTCAAAATGTGACGCATATAACGCATTGTGAGCTTGTAGATCTGCTATTTTTATTTTTATGCATTTGAAATGGGACATTCTGCATGATGAGTACTTTTGCTTTTGGTACTATAATTACATTTTGATACCAATACTTATTTTTACTTGTGCTTTTACCCATTACATTTTGAGTTCCGGACTTTTACTTGTAACAGAGTAGTTCTACATTGCAGTATTGAAACTATCACGTGAGTAAAAAATGTGAGTACTTTTTCCACCAAGTGGGCACCCTCCTCACATGGCTACTTGTGTTTGGAAAGCCGAGTCAAGCTCGAGACACTTTGGAGGATTTCTTTGAACCCCTATGCCTTAACCACAGTACTGTTATTCTACTAAATGTACAGTATCTAACCGTTATTGCACTTTATTCACCTGTGCATTTTGGACCCCATTGTTTGCTATTCTGTTCCATTTCCGAGGCTTTGGCACAACCCAGTACTAATGATCTTATGCTAATAAAGCTTTCTCTGAACTCTCCAAACAGTCTCTCTCGCACGCACACACGCACGCACGCACGCACGCACACGCACGCACACGCACGCACGCACGCACGCACGCACGCACGCACGCACGCACGCACGCACGCACGCACGCAGTAGTTCCCAAGCGTTTTAGTTCAAGAAACTAGTGGAAAAAGCAGATCTACAATTTAACAACACGTCGCTTCGAGCCATGATGCAAGCTTTTAGATCTGCTTCTTTATTTGGGATTTATTCATCGAATTGATTAGATTAGTTCTACTTGTGAAAATGTTGGAATTGTTTTTGATTGATGAAAAGTTGCGGTTTCAACTTATTTTTTTTGTCTTTTCAAATAATATATACCGTTTCTAAATGTAGGAAATGAGGAGACATTTACTCGTGAGCCACACAAACCCAAACATGGGTCCCGACGAGTCCCCGACCCACTGTTTAGGAAACTGTAGTCGTGCGTGAACACATGCATGCACACGTGCGCCCACGCACGCACACACAACCACTGAAAGTGAGATCGGACCGACTCATGCATGATGTGGTGTGCCGGAAATCTGACTTTTAATTGAAAAATGGACACCAGATGTAGATGTGGGATAGCATTGAGGGGTGTTGGTACTTGGTTCGCTGCTTCACTGCAGCTCGGCAACACAGGAGAGGAGGGGATATCATGGGACTGTTCACAACAAAGTGCTTATTAATACAACCGACACGTAGTTCGTTACCTTGTAAACGGTGCCGAAAGCCCCTGATCCCAGCACTTTGATCTTCTTAAACTCCGTCTCCTTCAGAATCCTCAGCAGAGCCTGATTGGGCGCCTCTCCGCTTGGGGTCAAAGGTTCAACCAACTGAAAAAAAGAGATCATCAGCACGCTTCTATCAAGTAACCGCAAAGGCATTTTGGCAGTTTAACGGTGACAGACATCGCATAATAATGTACTACAGAACCTCATATACATATGGAGTGGATTTCGACTAGTAGCGAGGCCGATTCTGCACTAATCTGGCCTAAAGCTGAGTTTTGTCTTAAGACTGTGTCACCCCCCAGTTGTACGACAACATTTCTTTTGAGCGAGCCCACACAGTTTCTGCAGGAACTGCTCTTCTAGTTTATCTTGCTATTGCAAAAGCGCTGTGTAGCCCTGTTTCAAAAAGCACGCTATAATAAATAACGTTTATTATTATATTGAATACTATTAGACTTTAAACAGGCGTAAACCATGGTTAGAAGGCTTCCGGCATGCAGGCATGGGCATGCGTCCAAGCCAATAACCCATTTTGGGCGGGTTATTGGGTTTTAAACATTATGTTATAATTTAGCTATTGAAAAATAGCAGATCTACAAGCTCATAGCGCGCCACCGAGTGGCGCGCTACGAGCTTGTAGGTCTGCTATTTTTGAAAAATCGTGAAAATATTTATTTCAGAAAACTGGAGGTTTTAGAAGATCTTTTTTAAATTTCGAGGTCAGGCCTAAATGGGATAAAAGACTCCTGGATTGGTTTGTTCCTCTTCTCACCTCTCTCTCCTGCAGAAGCCTGCGCAGGGTCCTCTTCCTCTTGATGTGGCGTCGGCGTAGCAACACAAACACAGACAGCGCTGCGATGACCACAGCCAGCAGACCACCCACCACACCGGCCGCGATCATAGACAAGCCCGATTGGCTGAAAGACAAAAAGAGGTACAGATTGATACAGATATTACACAGTGGAAGTATAAGCAGCAGACTTATCCACTTATTATGCTCTATATCAGAGGGTGCCCACACTATTTTGACTTGAGAGCTATACCTTCCAAATGACCAGCTCAACAAGATCTACAGACCAGAATAATTATTATCCCTTTGCTGGAAATAGTTACATAAGACACACTTGGAACAGGAAATAATTAAGAAAACATCTGACCAATATGAAGTGAGTGGTGCCACAGCGCCCCCTGTTGGTACCCTAAACTCGGGACACCACCAGGGACGGACAAAGCTGGGCATTGGAGTGGCTGCACCCTATGGTTGCATCACTCAAAAATAAAATCTCAAGACTGAAAATGTAATGATGATGGTACCGTATGATCATTCTAAAGTAAACCTATTGTTGCTGTTTTTCCACATAACAGCAACAATCACAGATTTGAAGCATTTAACCTCTTTGCTTTTATGACATTTTTGAGACAATTCATGTTAAACTTGTATTCTATTCCTAATTCCTGATCCTGATCACATCAAATACTCTTTCATCTTAAAAAAAACAACAAATGACCGAAAATAGCCGATCTGCAAGCTTGCAGATCTGCTATTTTCGATGTTTTCAGAGAAGACACGCTGTGGCTTCTATGGAATCCAAATGAGTGAAATCAATGCGTGGCGACTGAGAACTTTGAATCCATGCTCACTTTTTCTGGCAGCCTTTCAGTCCAGGGCCATTGCATCTGTAAACAGAATGTGATTCACGGTCAGTAAATACATATTCAGTCGAATGTCTGGGATGTTTGCATATTGTATATTACATATCCAGCAGTGTTGATTTCGTCGACTAATACTAAGACGAAAAATGTTCGTCGACTACCTTTTCTCACTGACGAAAACTAAATGGAAACTAAGCTACGATGACTAAAACGAAGACTAAATATATTGACAATTTCGTCAACAAATAAAAACTAGACTAAAACTGTTAGAAAGGGACTAGTGGACAAGATATCCAGTATAGTCATTTTACACTTGGTTGCATGCTGAAAATAGCCGATCTACAAGCTTGTAGATCAGCTATTTTCAGCAAGTGTAAAATCAGCCATTACGACGGCATCAAGGCCCGCCAAAATACATTTTAGTCGACTAAATCAACTGTCGATTTAGTCGACTAACACCAAAACATTCCAGGTGACTAAAATATTACTAAGGCTAAATGAAAACTATTCAAAAGACCATGACTAAAACTAGAATCAAAATTTGCTGCCAAAAACAACACTGATCTCCAGGTGGTGAAATTGCACATTGCTAGTATCATTAACGTGTTGGCATGAACGATACGCGCCGCTTACCCTTGGGTGCAGTTTTTATGGCACAGCCGGCACACGTGCATCGGATCTGCGTATTTCCAGACGAGAGTGTCGCCTTCCCCCGGAACACCTTTGGGACAACGTGACACGCAAAACAATCCATCCTGGAAGTTGGCACACTTTGTGCAATTTCCAGGACCCTGAGAAGTAGAGACAGAAATACAGAGAGTTAACACCTTGAGGGCCCGGATCTATTTAATCCATTAATAAAATGTGCCCATCATTTATAGCGCCCGGACCACTTTTACCGGGGGACCGGAAGTTGTTGTGAATGTCTGTGTAGCAGCTAACAATAGCCACACCACTCTAGAGTCGATCGACAACAACTGGACCGCGGAGCGCCGTCTAACACAGGATCTTTTTTCATAATTAGACGGGATGATTTAGATCGCGAGTTATGAACGTTTTAAGACTGTCACTGTCACTGTTGTGCAACACCGAGGATTGGGCAACAAGCGCTCCTAGGCTGTGGAGCGATGCGACCGGTTTTGATATCATTAATCTCCGTCCCATTTATCAATCTCCGCCCTGGGCAACTGACCATGAACTTGAACTTGACGGTGATCTCCGTCTGGGGCCCTTAAACTGTTAATATCCGAACAGACTGCATTCTATATGGGTAAAATTATAAATGGAATAATACATGAATCCATAAAAATAAAAATAAAGTATTGTACTAGAAAAAGTGCCCCTCGGGGCACAGGTTGTGGCCTCCTGGTGGCGCTATAATAGGCCAATGTGAAAAGGGTGGGATATATTCCTCAGCCTAGTAGGAAAGTGTGTGAAAGATTTCACGTAAATTGCATGCTGCGTTCATGATTAGAGGCTTTTTGTTCAAAACGGGCCAGTCCTGCAAACTTTGAAAGCCAATGTTAGCCAATTAGGATGGAATCTGAAATATCGGACAGATCCCTCTTGAACACATGACTATAGAGATACTGTGTAACGATTTGCGGGATTTCTGGACAAAATCTGGAGGAGAAATAGCCAAAAATGTGTTTTACAAAAGTCGGCCTCCTGGTGGTGCTATAACAGGCCGTTCAGGAAGATTTGGGGCAGAGGTTCATCGTTGGCATCTAGGGAGTCTGTGTGCAAAATGTGGCATGGATAGGGCCAATGGTGCCGGAGATTAGCTGGTAACGGACGGATGGATTATCTATGACGTATGACTACAAATCGGGGTAAAGGTTTCACCCCAATCAGAGCTCCGTTGACTCGATTTATGAAAGAATAAAACGTGAAAAATGAGCGGAGGTAGGTGGCCTACTGGCAGTGTGCACAAGACATTTGGTACATGTCTTTCTTAGTTACATATTATGCTTAAATGCAATAAAATGTAAATAATTAAAAAAGAAATTTGGCACTGATCAGTTCAGCAGTTTAGTTCATGACTCAGAGGAAGATGCATGGAAACGTCAGTCATGTCTTGTTGTACTATATCCTAGCACACAAAAGCTTTAACTTAATTTTTCATGTGGTGATATAGGTTTTTTTTCTTCTTTTTTTTACCTGTGAGGATATTGAATTTTGTTGTTATTGTTCATGTCATGTCTATGAATTGATTGCATAGGGCCTAAATGGAAACAAGACCGCAACGACCTTTGGACTGAGTGTTTGACTCTACTCTGTTGCTGTTTATACATTTCTGTAGGGCAGTGTTGATTTCGTCGACTAAAACTATGACGGAAAATGTCCGTCGACTACCTTTTTTTCACTGACGAAAACTAAATGGAAACTAAATGAAAACTAAGCTATGGTGACTAAAACTAAGACTATTGACAATTTCGTCAACAAATAAAAACTAGACGAAAATGTTAAGAAGGGACTAGTGGACAAGAGATCCAGTATAAGTAATTTTACACTTGGTTGCATGCTGAAAATAGCCGATCTACAAGCTTGTAGATCTTGTAGATCTGCTAGTTTCAGCAAGTGTACTGAACAGTCATTACGACGGCATCAAGGCCCGCCAAAATACATTTTAGTCGACTAAATCAAGTGTAGATTTAGTCGACTAAAATCTTATACTATACTTATACTTATCTTATACTTTACTAAAACATTCAGGGTGACTACAATGTGACTAAAACTAAGTGAAACTTATTCAAGAGACTATGACTAAAACTTAAACTCAAAATTTGCTGCCAAAAACAACACTGCTCCAGCAGTTTGTAAGATTAGCCCCGGACGGACATACAGACATACAGACATACGGACTTACAGACTTACAGACTTACAGACTTACAGACATACAGACATACAGACATACAGACATACAGACATACGGACATACGGACATACGGACATACAGACAAATATACAGTATCAGACAGAGCTTCTTCTAGAAGCCGATTAATCTGCCGATTAATCTCTAAAAACATGTTGCGTTCGCTTCTTTACCCCACAAAAGCGTCTGGCAACGAATCCAGTGGACCATATAAACACTTCAGTTGTGTCATTATTTATGCAGTAGACCAATAGACAATTGAGCACATGCTGCTATTGTTTGTTTACAGTAGAGACACACGTAGACGTACAGGAGCATTACAGGACTCTGTTCCGTTGAGGTGCCGACACTCTGAGTTACACTCCAGGCAGGTTCTATTCACTATCACCTCACGTGGTTCTCTGTGGAAAGAAAGAAAGAAAGAAAGAAAGAAAGAAAGAAAGAAAGAAAGAAAGAAAGAAAGAAAGTTTTAACATTACGCACAAGAACCCTAGTGTCCCTATTCTGGGCATTTTAACACTTATTATGATGCTGCCAGAGTTTGTCAAAATAAAGGTGCTAGAGTGCCCGGCAGATGAGGCAGATTTTACTGAGAAAAGCCCCGCCTTCCATTTCCCCCCACAAAACCGGGAGTTATAATCTTCCGTTACTACCTCGCGCTACCTCGTCTGATCTCTCTTTAGAAGCGTTAATATTCCAAACGAGATGCTTGGATAAGTAGGACAGAACATTGCCGTTCTGATCAAAACCATGGACAGCGACACAGATTCAGAGATAATAGACAGTTTTTGTCGGCCCGTAAACAAGTAAGGGAATGGCTGCGCACATGCATGCGCAAAACAAGGCAGCTTTTATATCATTAAAAAGGACCTAAGGACGCCTATACACGTCCTTAGCACCCCGCGTTTTTATTGAGAGGACATGTGGAGACTGGAGACGTCTTTAGCACAAAAAAAAGGTGTTAATAATAGGCGAACATTCAGCAAAACACAGCTGATCTATAAGGTCACAACATGTGAGCTTGTAGTTCTGCTATTTCCAGCAAAGAGCTTTAGTGTAGAGGGGAAAAAAGGAACGGACCAAGTATATGTCTGGGGGACCCCAGTCAACTAAGCACTGTATACTGTGTTTAGGGTAAGTGGTTAAACTTGACAGACTTGGGTATTGCTGGCAAAGAAATACAGATGGGTTTCTTTTAGGGTTTTTTGTATTGTATGATGTGCGTAGTGTAATTGGGTCTGGGTGGATTGCCTGGATTGCCTCTGGGAATCAATAAAGGTTTATGTTATCTCATGTGATGATATTGATTGCCGTGTCAAGGTCCTGACTGTTTTTTATGCTACGGTATTGTGTATGTGATATGTGCCCATTTTACATGCGCTTTTTAATGTTGATATATTAACATTTTTATCTGCTCTTCTTTTTGATATTTTAAGAATATACAGTATATTCAAAGATCTGTGCCAGATTTTCGTGTTTTAAAAAAAAATAGCAGACCTACAAGCTCGTAGCGCGGCACTCGGTGCCGCGCTACGAGCTTGTAGATCTGCTATTTTTCAATAGCTAAAGTATAACATAATGCTTAAAACACCAAAAGGGGTTCCCGTCCAGAATGGGTTAACCACATTCTGCTCTACTGTACACGTAAAGGGTCTTGAGACAACGTATTGTGTTGTTGTGACATGTTTTGAGACGACTCGTTGTGACATCTTGTTGTCGTACACCGAACTATATAGGGCTTAAGAGGTTAATTAATGTGCGCGGTGTCCTTCTAAAATAATACATTAAATGAAAGGTTACATCTGAAGTGAAATCTTTGATCCCTCTTTTTTTTTCGTTTTTAGGGCAGACGTTAACGTGTAAGCAAGTTCAATGTTTGACAGAGAACCTCTTAAGATAAACAGTTGGGGAGTGTGTGTGCCATTCCTGCTCTGATGTTTGTCTTCTCCAGACCCGGGTTTAACCCATTGAGACGGGGAACGCAGCTGTGTCGCTTTAACCATTTATTTTAAATGTATACTGTATTTATTGGAAAATAGCAGATATACAAGCTCATCATGAGCTCGTAGATTTGGAAAAATCGGCAAAAATGTGTGGAAATCTTTGAATATAATATTATTTCACAGCGAATGTTTTAAACTCAAATATTTGCTTCTGGGGGGGGGGGGGGGGGGTCCCTGTAACAATTTCAAGTGGGGGTCGGCAGGCCAATTACATTAGCATTTTTGGGGTCCTTGACATGAAATATTTTGAGCACCACTGAGTCATAGAAACATGAGGTTTTTCACAAAAACTGTCACGATTTGTAGAATCTGGTCTCAGTTCTTAATGGCTTAAATATATTCACTAAGGCATGACTTCATGGACTCAATAGCAAAGCTCTCTATCTCAGCTGCTATCATCGGGCCGGAAACAGCCCGCATGAAAATAGGCTTCTAAAAAGGAACTAACCTTGTAAATCACATCATGCGATCAAACTGTTTATTTGTCTACAATGACAAGAATTGCTTTTTTCTACTCTTTGCTAAAGGGAGTGATATTCCTTCCTCACCCCTCCAGGATGTTGCAGGAGTCAACACAGCTCCCATCTCGGCTGTAGTCCCGGCAGGCAAAACACATGGCCGGGCCAGGGCCCCAGCACCCGTCCTTGGTGCACTTCCTGTCACAAATCTTGTTGTGCTCAGCTGCAAACAAACACATACACACAACCTCAATTAGAAATCCTTACATTTATGTTTGATTAAGATTAAAAATCCTGCAATGATCTGTGGCTACACAACTAGGGCCGGTAGAGTGGCCGGATGGAAACTGTAAAAAAAACTGTAAAATATCTAGAGTCTAGATATTACCCTTTTATTCTACCAGTCTATAGAAATCAACATTAGAAATGTGCCGTTCAATTTGGTCAATGTGGCAAACACAATTTTAGAGATTTGTCGATTGAATCAACAAATGTATTGAATTATTAGTTGGCTAAGAATGAAATTAGTTGAGGACATTGAACTGTGCGGTCTATCAAGCTGCGTTCAAGGTTCAACCATCCAGACTTGGATGGTTAGAGCGGCATGATTACATACAAAGTCAATGCAAAGACGAGAAGTTGCGTGAATGGGCGCAGTGCGACCTGGCGCAGCACACACGGGACGAACCGAGTGAATATATATATATATATATATATATATATATATACTGTATATACTGTATATATATATATTCAGGTCTGAACGCGCCTTAAGAGATGTCCTGTATTAATGTAACTTACTGCAGGTGGTGGCGTTTGGGGTTAGGTCAACCTTGACACTTTGGCTCTCGGACTTAAAGAGGGCCTTCCAGTGGCGTTTCTTGGTGTAGCAGAGGTTGCTGTTCTTGGTGATGAGCACGTCCCCGTCGCTGATCTCTCTCAGTGACCGCAGACCCAGGTGGCTGATGCCCAACGTGAGGATGCCCAGGCTATGGCTTCCACTGTGGTACACAGATACACACATAAACATACACACATAAACATTAACATAAGAGTATATACCCATTTATTTACAGAGAATTATTGACCGGTGTTGATTTCGTCGACTGATACTATGACGAAAACTAAATGGAAACTACATGAGAACTAAGCTATGATGAAACTAAGACTAAATACATTGACAATTTCGTCAACAAATAAAAACTAGACTAAGGGACTAGTGGACAAGAGATCCAGTATAAGTAAGACACAAGTCATTTTACACTTGTTTGCATGCTGAAAATAGCCGATCTACAAACTCACAACGCGTCGCGCTGTGACGCGTTGTGAGTTTGTAGATCGGCTATTTTCAGCAAGTGTAAAATCAGCCATTACGACGGCATTAATGCCTGCCAAATACACTTTAGTCGACTAAATCAGCTGTAGATTTAGTTAACTAAAATCTTGTGATATTTAGTCATAACATATTTAGTCATAACACTAAAACATTTGTGGTGACTAAAAGAAGACTAAACTAAAAGTTTAATTCCAAAGACTGTCTATGACTAAATTAAAATAGAAATTTGCTGCCAAAAACAACACTGAAATTGACCACGATATTTTAGTGGATATTTGAATCCACAAGGAGAGTTTCAACAGCGAGCCTATATAATACCGTTTGGTCCTCCCACGAATGACCTCCAGGTTCTCGAAGGGAGTGAGCGAGTCCATCGTCTTTGGCCAAGCCTGAATTAGTAGGAAGCCTGTGAGAAGGTACGACATTTTAGGGGGGGGGGGGGTTACAAAAATCACTGTGTGAAGTGAAAATAATGCAAGCAATTAGAAATAAAATAGGTCATTATGTCATCATTCAGGAGTTGTGCAATCTTACCTGTAATTTCTCTAACGGTCTTAAACACATCCAACTGGGCAGGGTCCATCTTTGGTGTCTTTGTAAAATCGTCCCTGTAAATTAAACGTAGTATTATACATAGAACCTCAATGGAAAGAAGTCCCCAGGACCTTTTTCGTTATGCTTTTAGCTCAAATGTCTGACTGTACCTCCTGCTGTTTACCTATCTGTCTAATAAAGTATTCAAAAGTATTCAGTTCGAGTTAGTGTCGAAGTGTCCTTGAGCAAGACACTGAACCCCAAATTGCTCCTGGTGTGCTGGTTGGTGCCTTGCATGGTTTCCTCGTCATCGGTGTGTGAATGTAATGCACAATCTATGTAAAGCGCCTTGGATAAAGGTGCTACACAAATGCACCATTAACCATTCATATAATGTCACCTGTGAAGCTTATGTACTATTGCTGCCACTCACCCATCAAAAGATGTAGAGATGATAGCGATGTTCCCGTTGATGACGGTGCAGTTTCTAAAAGACTCAATGTTGGAGGCATTGATAGACAGCGAGTGGATCAGTTTTCCCATTCCAAGCCCATTGCAAACTGGAATCCAATCAACAGCACAACAAAACAAAATGGACATTATCAACACATGGAGCATGTCTCATGTCTTTGACCTCATGAAGCTGAGCCTAGTACAGTTGCAGAAACAAATAACACGTATTATGGCCTATATAAAATATTCGTTAAAGCAACATTTTTATTGAGTAAAACGAATTAATCTTTTGATTCGTTTGAATTAATCGACAAATACTGTTCCATTGAAAATGACCACTAGTGGCTAAGCTCAAATTTGAAAGCTTTCTTCACAAAATGTGTTCATAAAGGTGTCTACTATCACCTCTCAATTTGTTCCAAGCCAACTCCCTTGGGATACGCTGTGAGTGACAGCTGCTGAAAGTTGGGGTACCATTAACAACCTATATGCAGGCAACATTTACAATTTTTCATTATGCTTTAAGTAGCATGTGACGTGTCAAACTAGGGGGTTTTCATGATTCTGAATCCATTGCAAGCATTAGTTTTGCACACAAAAAACACTCCTTGGGCTAAAAACGGCCATAGCCACTTTGATGACCTCATCACATTTGTGATGACGGCTATGGCCGTTATTAGCCCAACGAGTGTTTTTCGTGCAAAACAACTTCCCAAGGGAATTGATGGTGATAGTAGACACCTTTATTTAGCTAAACTTTCCGAATTACATGCGGACATTCCGTGTTTTCGGCCCTTGCATATGAGACCCGAGTTCAAATCCCAGGAACGACATATATCTTACAGATTGCAGCTTTATTACTGTTCCCAGACAACCCATTGTGACAGCCAAGCTTGATTTATTTTTTTACCTAGTTGCGTGACTCTGTCTCTGTCGCACACCGGAAATAGCAAATCAACAGCGCAGCGCGCTGTGAGCTTGAAGATCGACAGTTTTGGGTACAAGTGTAACTCAGGTTTAATGGTGACCCCCCCCCCCCCCCTACCTTTTGGGCACAGTCCGTCACACTTTGTGCACTTCCTGACCCCTCCCTCGTCCACCTCGTAGGTGTTACCGCTGCATGTCCGCACGCAGGCATGGTCCGTCACGACGTAGTTGTCTGTGAGGAATCATAAAATCATAAAATGACAAGCTGAAATCATAAAATGACAAGCATGTTTACTTTAAATGATGGAGCACATAGATTTTATCTGCATTTCTAAACATCTGAGTTGCTCTGTACAGGAGGAAGGTCACAAATTATATTATATTGCAGGTAATATAACACTGACGAAACAGGCGCAGCAGTCGGACAGGCCGAGTTAAATTGAAAGAGAAACGGTTGTTGCATTAACACGCCACAAAACTCAATCATTTTCTTCTCCTTGTTTATCCAGTTTATAATTAACCCCTTTTGGACGGGAACGCATCCGTGTGGCTTTAGCTTTTAACCACTTTTAACCATTATTTCAAACATTAGCTGTTTTTTTTATCGTGAAAATGTGGCACAAATCTTTGAGTATAGTATAGTATTCTTTCCCAGTGAACGCTTTTAACTCAACTCTTTGTTTCTGGACGGGTCTCTGGAACAACACATTTAGAAATGGGGGGGTCTGCGGCCAAATATATATCATTCTGGGGGTCCTCGACATGAAAGAGTTTGAGAACCACTGATTTCTGAAAACTCATGATTTAGAAGACATTAATTTTGTAGAATCTGGTCTCAGTCCTAAATGGGTTAACCCATTTTGGGCGGGACCCCCTTTTGGTGTTAGCATTATGTTATGCTTTAGCTATTGAAAAATAGCAGATCTACAAGCTCATAGCGCGCCACCGAGTGGCGCGCTACGAGCTTGTAGGTCTGCTATTTTTTTTAAATCGAAGAACGACTGACATAGAAACATAGCTTTTTCAGAAAACTGTCAGGATGTAGAAGACATTTTTAGAATCTGATCTCAGGTCAGAATGGGTTAAACTAAGAAGGATCGACGACGACTGAATGTCTAACAGCCCCGAGGGACAACCTGGGCACTTGTTCAGCATTCCACAACGTGAAGAAAGCCCATATTCATGCATGATAGGTTCCATGTACAGTACGGGTGGGTGAAACCTTCCATGATAGGTTCCATGTACAGTACGGGTGGGTGAAACCTTCCTGATAGGTTCCATGTACAGTACGGGTGGGTGAAACCTTCCTGATAGGTTCCATGTACAGTACGGGTGGGTGAAACCTTCCCGATAGGTTCCATGTACAGTACGGGTGGGTGAAACCTTCATGATAGGTTCCATGTACAGTACAGGTGGGTGAAACCTTCCATGATAGGTTCCATGTACAGTACGGGTGGGTGAAACCTTCCATGATAGGTTCCATGTACAGTACGGGTGGGTGAAACCTTCCATGATAGGTTCCATGTACAGTACAGGTGGGTGAAACCTTCCTGATAGGTTCCATGTACAGTACGGGTGGGTGAAACCTTCATGATAGGTTCCATGTACAGTACAGGTGGGTGAAACCTTCCATGATAGGTTCCATGTACAGTACGGGTGAAACCTTCCTGGCATCCTTTCATTTCTCTCTCGGCTGTCAAGACAACAGCGCCAATGCATGCCTTTATGTGTGGTGATAAATACAATTCAATAAGTATAAGCAGAGTCCTTTCCTGGTAAGGGCCCAGCAAAAAATAAATAATAATAATAATAATAATAATAATAATAATAATAATATTATCATCACATTTCATTTTCATTTTTTTCATTTTATCAAACCGTTTCTCTGATGTGTGTTGGTCTTACTTACGCGGGCAGCTCTTGACACAGGTGGCCCCGAAGTTGTACTTCCCGTGCGGGTTGGGCACCAGCTGGTGCAGGTTGGGGTCGTAGCGATTGAGGAACGGGCAGGAGTCTTTGCAGGTCCCGTCATCCTGGAAGTCCCGGCAGGCCTGCGCAGCACAAACAAGAACCGTCCGGTACACTGGGACCATAACAGAGCCCCCACGCTAATGATAACACCGCATTCCTTCATTCTATCATGCCCTTAAATCTTAAGCCTAGCAGCTGTGCAGAAAGCAGAGATTTTATACACGATATTGAAGGGTGACTTCAGAGATTGTTTCACCTGAATCCCAACTTTCTAAGGTTGATGCACATTTCCCAGCCTCTTTTAGAGAGCACATGGGCGCATTGTATTGTACACATTTTCACTTCTCCCTTCCCTACAACAATGTGAGAGGACTCGGGTTTAAAAACCAGCTAAGTTGCCCCTTTTAATCGGCGGTACAATGGCATCGTAGCTCGGACTATACACGCAATGTGCTTTTGATCAGAACACAGCGTGCGAGGCTTCTCATAAAAGACACGCAATGGAAAAAGATGGCATGCCATCATGCCAACGCGTGTTTGTGTTTGCTAACAAATGAGTTTGGTTTTTTGGTTTCTTTTCCTCCCCCGGAGCCCACTACCCCTCCCCTTCCATCTCCCCATCTCCCCATCTCCCCGTCTCCCCGTCTCCCGTCTCCCCCCCCCCCTAGAACATCATGACCCGTGACCTCGTCCGGAGGCATTGCTTTCTCACCAGACAGTCGGTGGGTCTTGGTCCCGTACATCCGGCAGCACAGTGCTCGTTGCAGCAGTCGCTGGGCGAGGGCCCCTTGCACCTCTTGGAGCACTGCTGCGCACAGTTGAGCTTTGTCACTGTCGACGACACAGACAGATAGATACGCCTCTGTCAATGTAAACCGCGACAGCAGGCAAATGGCTTGGGGCCATATTCATGCGGCAGCCATTTTGCTATTACACCATGATAATATTTGATCATACGATAATAGGTGAGAATTGTTACATTCTTTAATGTAATTTGTAAGAATCTTTCTTTTTTTTTTTTTGTGATGCAACCATGTGTCTGGGTCTGTCTGTCCAAGCACGAAAATAGCGTTTGTTCACCACCAAGTGTCACTGTTGCACAGCCTAACAGACACAGACACAGACACACACAGGCCAGGGAGGAGGGCTTGTACAGTACAGTACAGTACAGTACAGTACAGTACAGTACAGTAAAGTACAGTACAGTACAGTACAGTACAGTACAGTACAGTACAGTACAGTACAGTACCACAGTTAACGTGTGAATATGGTCACATTTGTGTAAATTATGTGTAGATTTGTGTAGACAGAGAGGGATAAACACAGCCAATCAACTTACACTTCTGGCAGTTCTGAGGTCCTGGTGTCCAACATGAGCCGTTAAAGCAGCTGGAGTGACATCGTCGACCTGCGCCAAAAGAGAATTGATCAAAGAACGTCAGGACGTCAATGTTCACTTCAAACCCTTGATCAATAAATGCACTGAAGTGGTATTGCTTTGTTCTCGTGTATGCGAGTCAGATTAAAGTCCTTACATAGCGGGTTACCGCTAGCCTCCGGCAGCTCCATGTTCGGCTTACTGTCTCCGTTCACAATATCGTACCACTGTATTGTCTCGACGTTGCACAGCCGGTTGCCTGTGAACTTTACTCCTCCTTTGAGAATTTCTGAAACAGAGAAGTCATATTTCACTATATAATATGAGGCCACAGGGCGGGAATCCCTTTTGGTGTTTTAAGCATTATGTTATACTTTAGCTATTGAAAAATAGCAGATATACAAGCTCATAGCGCGGCACCGAGTGCCGTGCTACGAGCTTGTAGGTCTGCAATTTTTTTTCTAACATAGAAACAACGGTTGTTCAGAAAACTGTCAGGATTTAGAAGACATTTTGTAGAATCCTCCTCAGGTCAAAATGGGTTAAAAAAGGAAAACAACATTAGAACAACACACACCTGGCAGGCTGGGCTGCAGCCCATCTGTTTGGTTCATTGTCTCCGCCAGACCCAAGAAGGCGTGGCGGAGACTATGTTTTGCACGCCCGACGGAGCTAAACTGTGCCTTATACAGATGATAAATTAATCGGGTCATTTGAGAAGTTGTGTGCGGAACTCTGACCTGTGAGGTTGTTCAGCGGCAGCTCAGTGACGCCTTGGTCCACGGATCTGTTGTAGTTGAACAGGACGGCCAAGGCGAAGCCTCCGTCGTACAGCGAATGGCCTCGGATGATACGAAGGTTGTCCAGGGGGATCCTAGGAGCCGTGTTGAGGGCAATGAGGACATAACCTCCCACTTCCTGAATTGACTGTAGACAAAAGGAATGACCATAAGAGAACGTGGACTTATAGGGTAGGCAATTATAAGCTTTTAGCTTCAGCCTACACCTTTTCGGGCCACTCAAGTGTCTGTATAATGTATTATGTATTGTTATACATGTGAAAGGTCCGAAATAAACTAAACTAAAACTAAACTAGAGTCATTTTGTTGTGTGAATTGTAATTCATTGATGTTTTTCATCATGTTATGCTGCCATGTTTTCATGTCTGTTCTTGTCGAACAGCTAATGCATGATTCTTACCAACTTTACTGAGACCAACATTACTCCAGTCAATTTGTAATATTTTCATTACCAATTTAACTGTACATTTTTTTATATTATTATTATTATTATTTTATTTTTATCTTTTATTCCACGATTTGTAACCTATTTTTATCACCAATTATCAGTTATCTAATGTAATCCTGGGCTCTACACTCCCTCCGCCAACCTGGGGAGAGCCATGGCCTGACCTCATGCTTCCTTCAGTGCATGAGCATCCAAGCCGCTTCTTTTCACCTGACAGGGGGGAGTTTCCCCGGTTGGACGTAGCGCATGGAAGGAACACGTTATTCCAACCAGTTTCCCCTCCATCAGGTGCCCAGGCTGGCCAGGGGGAGGCAGTTTAGAGACCAGGATTACTGCATGTTTTTTGTGAGGGTACCTACCCTAGGTTGACACGGGGAGAACATGCAAACTCCACACAGAAAGGCCCTTTCGCCAACCCCACCCAGGGTTTGGGCACTAATGATTCGCGGAGGAGAGAACACGCCCCCAGCGCCCACAGCGCACCCAGCAGGAATCGAATTCAGGACCTTCTAGCAGTGAGGCGACAGCGCTACCGACTGCGCCACTGTGCCCCCCCTCATTCGGATATTATTGACCGTATATCAAGACACAATAGCGGCCTTAGCGGAGGCCTGTGCTCTACTGAGTGATTTCGAGTTAGATTTATAAAACTAGTTAGGTACACTGCAAAATCATCAGTGTAAAAATGGGAATATGACTCAGTCTACACACACTGCGTACTACTACTAGATTTACATAACCATTTCTACGAGTGTGTTATTTTAGGCATCCTCGCCCATGTGTGTCCTTGTCATGGCATTTTACGATGTAACAATATATAATAACCATTATTCACATGTCATGTGCTTACAGAGAGAGTTCAAACAAGGTTCCAACCAGAGTGATATACTGTAAAACCCCACGGCCTTTCATCTGCGGAGCCGAAGCAGCGAGAGCTGTGAGTCCTACAAGCACCACAGACTTCATTCAGACCACCAAGCGTGGTTTGTTAAAGCAGCCAGTTTGATCTCTTTACCAGCTGTCGTGTGATGAGCATGTCTACCGCGCAGTAATGGTTTCACAGTGGTGTGTAAAGTAACAGTACATTTACTCAAGTAGAAGTACTGTACACAGTACTGAGGTTACACTTTTGAGGTACCTTTACGTTACTTTAACGTAAAGGTTTAGTATTTCAAAATGTCTATATTTTTACTTCTACTCCACTACATTTATTTGAAAACTTTAGTTACTAGTTGTTACTTTGTAGATTTGGATAATTATTACAAAACATGCATTAACCACTTCATTAACCTTAAATACATTTCGGCCATTTTGAAAATCGCAGATCTACAAGCTCACAATGTGTCGCGATACGACGCATTGTGAGCTTGTAGATCTGCGATTTTCAAAATATTCTCAGACATTTGAAAACACGAAATGGGACATTCTGCATAACTAGTGCGTTCTACTTTTGGCTCTTTACTAGGGGTGTAACGATATAGTAACTGTATCGAAATATCGATTTTAATTAGTATATCAATATGTACAGTAAACAGCAAATATCGTATCGTATCATTTGACTTTGTATCGTATCATTTTACAATGGAAATAATCAATTTAATCAATACTTTTCCATTGGAGAAAATAAAACGTAGACTCATATTCAGGCCAATTTAGGGTACTTTTTGTCCACCACTGTCTCTTCTTTACCCTGAGGAAGGACAGGTCGTGGTAGTCCTCCGTGTACGTGACCTCCAGGTTCTCCAGGACCACGGTGCAGTTGCTGTAGGTCTTCACCATGTTCAGGTAGTGGTCGTCTTTGGTGCTCAGCAGGTTGAACTTGTTGGTGATGCCTTGGCATACTGTAGGGACAGCAAGAAGAAGAAGAAGAAGAAGAAGAAGAAGAAGAAGGCAAGTGAGTGGTCGATATCGGTGAGAAGATCCATGACTTTTCATTTCAAATGAATTGCATTCAATTCAGCCATTTTGTTCTCAGACGTTTTCATGTCAAGGACCCCCAGGATTGATGTAATGGATTTGGCCGCGGACCCCCATCTGAAAACATTTTGTGCCACGGAGTATATATATAGCTATTTTCTTTTAAATGTTCTCTATTTTTTCAAATGTTTCAAAATAGCCGATCTACAAGCTCACAACGTGTCACATTGCAGCACGTTGTGAGCTTGTATAGATTGGTTATGCCAAAGGCAAAAAAAAAAAGGATCAAGTGATTAAACTGTGATTAAACTGTTACTGACTTAGCTATAGGAACCCCCTGGAACAACCCCCCCCAAAGATCCCTGGGGATCTCCGGACTGACTTAGCTATAGGAACCCCCTGGAACAACCCCCCCAAAGATCCCTGGGGATCTCCGGACCCCACTTTGAGAACCACAGGAGGAACCCCCTGGAACAACCCCCCCAAAGATCCCTGGGGATCTCCGGACCCCACTTTGAGAACCACAGGAGGAACCCCCTGGAACAACCCGCCCCCCAAAGAACCCCCTGGAACAACCCCCCCCCCCCTAAAGATCCCTGGGGATCTCCGGACCCCACTTTGAGAACCACAGGTCTGCGACGACATGATTACATCACAAATGTATTTGTAAATGTGAACCGATTGGCAAAAGAACATTTCGCCAGCGGCCTGACACCAATCACAAGCTTACCTCATTTATTAACCTAATGAACGCGCAAGGGTTTCTTTTTTGGGTGTCTGTTAAGAAAGGGTCTGTGCAGTCATAGCTTGGCCTGCTTTCAGTTGAGAATAGCTGATCTGGATTTCATCTAGAGTGGGAATGGAGTCCCAGTGAACTGGAGTGCTTGCTTCACTTGCCTGTTCATGAGTCAATGTGAGCAGGCTGTATTTATACTGGCAACGGGGCTGAATATTTCCACTGCGATTCAAGCTAGTTAAAACAACCGCTATACAACCAACTTCTCCAAGTCGTGTCATTTCTGAGAAAAGGACTGTGTTAGTCGTAGATTCCATGATATCCATCCGCAGCATATGTTCACTTTACTAAGCTCCGGGTCCTTGAGAAGAAACAGCATTTTCCTAAGGGATTATATCACAGAAACGTGACCGAAATAAGAGTCGCACAGCTTTGTTGAAAGATACCTCGATTTTAGGACAAATGCTTGACAAAAAACACCAAATATGTTGGTGCTTCTAACTGCCAATACCAATGACGCTATATCGACAGTGTACTACATACGCCTACAGTTATACACTGATAATATTCAGACTATCTGGTGTTACATAACAAAGCGCTTGGATAAGAATGATAAGTACAGAGGACACGAGAGGCTCGTTCCCAACGTAAAGCAGCCCATTAAAGCTAGAATGTGTTTCTTAAGAAAGCAGGTCGTCTTCCTGTGGTTCCTTGTGTCCTAAGCTGGCCAGACAGGTTCTGACTGGCACCGTGAATGACTCGCTCAGTCAGCCATCTAGAATGTTGGGCACCTCCACGCACACGCACAGTGCCACGCACGCACACATACTGTACACACACACGCACTGACGCACATACATGCAGCCGAACACAGGCACACATGCAGGCAGGCACACACACACACACAGTAGAATATCTATATAATGAAACTATGCATACTGTATACACTATATAGTGCTATGTCTACATAAAATGCTATCTAAGTTAGATAAGTTGAGCCTTTGCATACACCTGTATGGTCGTCGGGCTAGGGCAATATGTGCTACGGCAAGTGTTCAAGTGTTCAATTTGAACATTCGGGACAAAAGCATTGTTCCTCCTGCTATTAAATGGTTCCAAAAGAATTGCTGTAATACTAATGACTGTTGGTAATGCATTCCTCAACGTGTTGGCTCATGAAAGTAAAGAAGCCCACAGCATGCCAATATACTGTAGGATACACCAGTACCTATAAAAGGACACACCTAACGCCACAGTACTTTCTTTACATGGACAGTTACAGAACCTGCACATAGCATTTCTTGGGGGGAAAAAAAGAAAAGACATTTGTGTGAAGTGGCGAGTCACGAGTGAAAGCCAGACGTTGGGAGGGGATAGCGCCCCTCAAAAAGAATGATGACAACAACAACACCCGTACTATGAATCATCCCATCGAATGCACAGAAATTACAACAACAAAAAAGTCCCCCCATCGTTTGGGGTCAGATTGGATAATTCGAGCAGTCTGAGGAGCTGAGATTACTCGAATTACTCACCAAACCCGTCCCCATGATGTAATGCTGAAGCTTCCTCATTCGATGGGGGGGATTCATACAACAGCATACATTTTGTGAACCTCAACTGAAATTAGTTAGTAAAAAAACTAAAAAACGCAAATGTCATAACTATTTTCATTCCATAGGCCCTACGCTGGGGTCAATATAGGCGAAAGATTTCAATTTTGTCCTCCAATATATATATATTTTTTTTTAAATGAAATGCTTGAACAGGGCTTACGTGGTAAATGTCCTTTTCCCACAGTGAGGGTTTATTAATTTGTTGTTTTGGGGTTCACATACATAATAAACCAGCATAAAATCGGTGAGAATTAGGCCCTATAACAGCTGTCTCCCTTCCTCACTCCCTCCCTTCCTATTCCTCGTCCTCATTAGCCGGGCCCCGCGGGAGCACCCTGACATGAACCCTGCAGCCCGGCAGCACATACAGGCAGACTGTTGGACAGCAGACTGGCCCTTTTAATTAGAGCAGGCATGTAAGATGAAATTAGCAGCTGTAATTGTTACTACGGCCCGAGAAAAATGTAACACAAACAAAATGGTTGTCATCACAAAACAGGCACACATTATTTTAACCGCTTTAACCCTGGCGCCACTGTTTTTGGGGGAAGCCATTATAAGCGAAAGAACTTCCTGAATTACCCTTTTTTTAGGGGCACTTTTTAGGGGCGCTTTAGGGGCCCCTCCTATATACAGCTTTTGACCCCACACGTCTCAATATTTGCCACTGACAATGAAAGGAGAAATTAGGTCAAATGTCCGCCAAATATGACGTACATTTGTGGCAACAAGCATTCTGATTGGCCAGTATGAGATGATGCATGATGGTGTACGATGATAGGAGCGCCCCTCACTTCACACAGGTGTGATTGTTTACTGCAACATGCTGTGATCTGCTATGCTATTTTAGCTTTTTGAGGTGCGCTAGCTCTTCCAATGCATGGCTTTTGAAGGTTACATCATATGGCAGTCCATGGGACTTTTAATGTTTGTTTAGAAAACTTATGACGTAAATCGTTTCATGCCAGCCAAGTCTATGGACTTTAATGTTTGTTTAGGGCAGTTATGACGTAAATCGTTTGCCAGCCAAGTTTATGGAGTTTAATGTTTGTTTTAGGGGTTGTAAATGACGACGTAAGACATGTCATGTAGCCAATACAAATACTTCACTTCACTTCACTTCACACAAGTGTGATTTTTGATTTGTGATTTTTTTGTCCTTAACTCGTGGTCACATTTGCCATTGACAATGAAAGGAAAATGTGTGTCTGAACAAATCGGCTTTTTGTGGCAACGCAAACATTAAATGTGTGATTTTTCATTTCAATCAGGCTGGTAATACCAAAATACACCTAGAGAACATAGACCTACATCATATGACTTCAATATTTGAACAATAGCAAATACATGTCATAGTTAATTAACTAGTAAACCTTCTCATTTCAGTTTATGATGAGCTTATGATGAGCATTTATGACAGGTGATAGCAACAGCACAGCATAATTAACTCAAATTAACCCATTCAGGACGAGAACCCCTTTTGGTGTTTTAAGCATTATGTTATACTTTAGCTATTGAAAGATTGCAGATCTACAAGCTCATAGCGCGGCACTGATAATGATACTGATGATATTTGCTTCTGGGTGGGTCACTGGAACAACATATTTTCAGACGGGGGTCGGCAGCCAATTACATATAGTTTTTGGGGGTCCTTGACATGAAAATGTTTGAGAACCACTGACATAGAAACATTTAGAAGACATTATGTAGAATCGTCCTCAGGTCTAAACAGGTTAACCCATTTGGGGCGGGAACCCCTTTTGGCGTTAGCATTATGTTGTGCTTTAGCTATTGAAAAATAGCAGATCTACAAGCTCATAGCGCGCCACCGAGTGGCGCGCTACGAGCTTGTAGGTCTGCTATTTTTTTTAAATCGTGAAAATAAGATTTTTTTTTAAATTTCGACGTCAGGCCTAAACGGGTTAAAGATGGGAGGTATAATATCCTTGAGGATGTGGCGCCTGCCGTCTTGTGCGACACGGGAAAACACTGTGTTGCTCAAGAAAAAGCCTCGCATTGTAAACACACTCTCCTGTATCTAGCTTTTGATTTCATCAGCCCTTTTATGACCACTGCAGGTGGTGTTCCAAATGACCTGATTTTTACACACATGCCATAAAGCCACTTCCTGCTCAGGATCTCCAATGCAGCAGAAAGAAAGATCTCATAGCCGCACGCCCGGCCAAACGCGCTTACGCTGTGTCAACACCGCCAGCATTGTACCGTACTTATGATGGAGAGAATCGTGGCTTAATGAATACCATATTTATCTTTCAAACAAAAATGTCTTTGTGAGACAATGAGCTACACCAGGAAAAATGCCAAATATGTATCTTTTCTTTGACCTTGTGTTACTTATAAATTGCTATTGTATTGTAATATTTCTTGAGATTGTATTAAAACCAAAGAAAGAACGAGTAAAGTTAAGTTTAATCTTTTGCACAATGGAAAATAAACACCCACACCTCAACCGTGGGAACGTCATTTTTCCATAGCATCTGGTTCCATTTTGACTCATCCTCCCCAAAACGTGAGCATGTGCTTCTTCTATACACCTAAAGACACAGGAGTGTCTCTTATGATGATGTAACCCATAGTGTGACAGAGTGTCATTACTGATTGCTTCACTTCCTGCAGCTGCACTGTCGTCACACAGTACGTCCAGGAGCAAGGGAGGTACCTGGCATGTACGTGCTTGTGTGTGTGTGTGTGTGTGTGTGTGTGTGTGTGTGTGTGTGTGTGTGTGTGTGTGTGTGTGTGTGTGTGTGTGTGTGTGTGTGTGTGTGTGTGTGTGTGTGTGCGTGCACGTTTATTGATGTGTAAAAGTGACCGAAATGAAATTCAATTACTAAGGTATATTTCTATTAATAATGATAATTTGAGTATTTGATTCATTTATTTTATAATATTATAATACATTATTCTGACCTCTCATGTGCACATGGGCATGCCTAAATGTGTGTATGTGTGTATGTGTGCGTGTGTGCGTGCGTGCGTGCGTGCGTGCGTGCGTGCGTGCGTGCGTGCGTGCGTGCGCGCGTGCGTGCGTGCGTTTGACAAGTGAGTGACACCCACTTGGAGAGGCTAACCTGTACAGAACATTCCCTGGAAACAGCAAAGACTCGATAAACCCGGTCATTAGTCATCTAAGCTCATTGCCGCGTGCGGTCACATATCGCTCGTTTGATGTTTACTTACAGACTAGCGTTGGAAGTCTTGGGCGTGTGGGTACATTTTTCATTTCTCGAGGCTATGAGATATGTGTACGACCTGACAAAAGAAAACTACCTAAAGCCCTTTATGTGAGATAATCAGCTCATTATCCGACTCCAAACATCATTCGCCTAGAATGTACTGCAACGTGCGTTTATTTCTGCTTTACAAAGGGAATTGTATGGCTGAATATACCCTACCAGGCGAAAACAAAGAGCCATGATTTTAATCTGTTAATTCATCCCAGTGTACACACACTGAGGCTCTGCTCCCATTGGATTGTCAGTGAAGCGGTGGTAAACTTTGCCTGAACTCTTACATCTGAATGAGCTTTATATTTCGTTATCAGCTACTGTAGCTATGAATCATAAAATGTCCCAAAACGACACCCTACTACAGTAAGTACGGTGACCCTCACTTCCGAGATACTTGGAATGAGACTTGAAAAGCTCTTCTGTTTGTTTTTGTTTTGTGTTTGTACTGTATTATGCAAGACACTGCAGATTGTTCAGTAATACGGACTATGCTATAGGGCTGAGGAATTGCACTTTATGGCTAAACCCGTGTAATGACTTTCTCTGGGTTGGACAATGGACATGGCTCCACTACAGTCTCTCTTCCTCCCTTTAACTGCAAATGCAATTCAATGACTGTGCCAAGAGACTGCTAATCACATTCACAGAAACCCTATACGTAGTTAAAGGGACGTAAACTATTCTAATTGATACCTTTGTTTATTTATTTCTATGTTTTAAGTGAACACAGTGAAACATCTGTTATAACTCAATCTAAGAGTGCACTTTCAGTGACAATGCAGTACTAGTACAGTAGTAGTACAGTAGTAGTAGTACAGTAGTAGTACAGTAGTAGCATGATTTCCCATAAATGAGAAATTAGGTCAACTTAACCCATTTAGACCTGAGACCAGATTCTACAAATGTCTTCTAAATCCTGAGTTTTCTGAAAAAAACCTATGTTTCTATATCAGTGTTTCTCAAACTATTGCATGTCAAGGATCCCAAAGATTATATGAAATTGGCCGCCGACCCCCATCTGAAAATATGTTGTTCCAGGGAACCCCCCAGAAGCAAAGATTTGACTTACCGTAAAATCTTTCGCTCTGAAAGAATATATATTCAAAGATTTGCAACATTTTCACGGTTTTTCAAAAATAGCGGATCTACAAGCTCATAGCATGGCACTCGGTGCCGCGCTACGAGCTTGTAGATCTGCTATTTTTCAACAGCTAAAGTATAGCATGGTTCCCATCCTAAATGGGTTCAATTATAATGGCAATTTCAGATCCATTTTCACGGCATGTTTATTGAAACAGAATCTAGATGAGAAGGAGGGGGGGGGGGGGGTATGTTTGTAGCAGTCCGTGCTTTAGTTGGCATCGGCACAACATTTAGGCTCCTTGGGGGAGCATTGGCTTCAAGTTTCCAGAGGCTGAGATTTCAGAGCTGCATAAATCTCCATGGTCTAGTATCAGTGAATAAAAGCACTTCCTGGGTTCTCACTGTGCACCTACTTCATCCTGCCGTGCTCCCCGATAGCCTGAGGCGTGGGATCACATCTCCTTAAACTGGATCATTTTCAAGGCCAATGCCTTCGTATAATACTGCAGCCGATACGCTGCTGGACGCAAGAAAACGTGTGTTCGGCAAACGCAACAGAGCATCTTTGTGCATGAACAACACATGCTTTGGAGTTATACAAAGAGCTGGTATATCCTGCTCTTTTGTACGTTTGCTCCAAAGGAAGAGGCGATCTTCCTTTGCGTGGGAGATGCATCAATCCCTCAGAGAAAACATCTTGGGGCCTCTAAAAAGAAGGGGAAAAAAGGGTGAGCAAAGGGTAAAGGATACATCCTCCCCCCCCCCCCCTCTCTCTACCCGAGCGAATGTAACAACCCTCTGACATCTCAGGAAGTTGGTCCTTGCATGGGGTCCGTCACAGACGACTACGCATGCAGCGATGCTAACCCAGATGCTAGCAGTTTGTTGTCTCCAGGGAAGGGAGACAGGAGAACGAGAGAGAGAGAGAGAGAGAGAGAGAGAGTTTAGCTATCCCAGATGTTGAAGGAAGCTACTTCTTGCCTCAAGCTGTGGTGTCAAACTGCAGACATAGCCTCTGGCTTGACCTGCTAAAAGCTTAGGAAAGTGACCAAATAAAGACCAAAAAGGCCCATGTTTACACTCTCCTCCTGATGAGTGCTCTCCGTCTCTCTCTCTCTCTCTCTCTCTCGCCGTCAGTGAGACACTCCAGATACCTGAAGCAGGGTCCATCATAATGTTTACCTTCCGCCCCAGCGTGGGGAACGGCGAGCTTGTATGTTCCGTACAAACACACAAGACTGTGTGCCCTCGCTCGCTCTGCACCCAAGGTTCAGCCTTTCTTCCAAGTTGCGTTAATATCACCGTGACACCCAGCTATGGCTAATACTGTAGGCTACATTCTTTCCATATAACCACATGCAGAGTTTTATACAGTTATTTATGATGCTGTTGTGCTTGGGACAAACATGTAGCGGTGTTCATGTATAGTCACTGAAGAGACGCCTCCTTCACTCCTGTGAATGGCTAACATACTAAAGATTCAGTTCAATGATGCCTTAAGGTGGCCTTACACTAGCCGATAATCGGGCATTTCTGACGCTCGGGGGGTGCCCGACCTCTCAAAGCGTGATCGGGATCGGCCCGATCAACATCAAGAATGTTTGATATTTGCTCTGCCCCGCTCCGATTATCCTGTAGTGTGTGGTGCTATCAGATTTCAGATTGAAAAAAATCGGCTAGTGTAAGGCCACCTTTATAGTCAGAGGATATTAATCAAATCTGGGAATACATTTCTTACCAAGGCCATAGCCGTCATCACAAATGTGATGGCCATGGCCGTTTTTAGCCCAAGGAGTGTTTTTCGTGCAAAACTAATGCTAGGAATGGATTCAGAATCATGAAAACCCCCTAGTTTGACACGTCACATGCTACTTAAAGCATAATGAAATTTAGAACATTTTGCCTTATAATGGTTGTTGATGGTACCCCAACTTTTAGCAGCTGTCAAAAATTCCCTTAGGGTGGTTGAATAGAAACCAATGTGGGATATGTTAGTAGACAGACCTTTACAAACACATTGGTGAAGAAATTTCTTGGTAAGAAATGTATTCCCAGATTTGACATTATACTGATAATATTCCCTGACTATTAATTTCCTAATAATTATATTCTGGAAGAGAAAAGCACCCGAGGTGATAGTTGGATGCTTTGGCTGAGCCAAAATTAGTATCAATTATGGGTCACAATAAATGATTCATTGTACTTGATCAAACACAGCTGTGCCCCTAATACTCGCCAGCTACAACCAAAATTCAACGGGCCCTAAATTATGTCTTTGAAGCCAATTTTATATCATTAGCTGGATAATTCTCTTGCATGTCCTGTCGGAAAGTCCATTAGTGATCCAAAAGCCCCCTCTTGTTGCCCAAACTCTCTCACACACACACACACACACACGCACGCACACACGCACACGCACACGCACACGCACACGCACACGCACACGCACAAACCTCTGCACACACAGCCCAACCCCATTTACTTTCCAATAATGCACCCACCATCCTCCCGAAAGAAATGCTCCAACATTCAGCCCACTTCCTCCTTTAAATCCAGACATTCTCCCTATTGTAACCCCGTCCAACCCAAGAAGAACCACCACCCCCTCCTCCTCTCTCCTCATCTCGTATCCCTGCTAAAGCCATACTCCTCTTCAATCCCACAGGAAGCAGAAGAGGAAGGCTGGAGAGGGAGGGAGGGAGGGGGCGGCAAAACACACTGCTGCTGCTGCTAACTCACTCCTCTGCCCCCCACCACCGCCCCCCCCCCCCCCCCCCCCCCCCCCCCCCCCCCCCATTTCACCGACGGCCTTAGAGCCATGCGTGGAACTGAGGAGAGAGAGAGAGAGAGAGAGAGAGAGAGAGAGAGAGAGAGAGAGAGAGAGAAAAAACCAAACCACAGGCAGAGAAAAACCTACATATTTCACACATCATTCCAGTAGGAGAATGCAGCTGTGATTTGGGATTCCCCTGTTGGTTTAAGCATTCCCAGATCTGGGCCCACAGGTCGGAGCGCATCAACACACAGCCTGAGATAACGCGGTCACTGGAACCCTCTCGCCATTTAAAAACACAAGCGATATAGAAGAAGTGTCCTTGACAAAAGCCTGAAGTTTTAAGTGCTCTTATTTTAGATGGATTGCTGACACGCAGGGCTTGTTCCGATGTGGTTCGACCGTCTAAACCGCGGTGTCCTCGGCCAGCAAAGTCTGGAACAGCCTTAGTCATATCCTATGCTTTTTTAGACTCTTTACGAAGAGACAGGCCCCATAAAGGGTTTTTACTTAGTTAGTAAACTTCATTCTGTTACTCAGTCCTTAGTCACCATCCGATGCGAACCCCTCTGGCTTAACATCACTGGGGCCCCGCAACCATGATGAGTAGGTTCCAGCTCATCTCCCCTAGCTGCCCTGGAAGAGAGAGCGAGGGGTCTGAGGGACAGAGGGAGGGAGGGAGTACAGGGAATTAGCTTTCTAGAACTGACGAGCTCCTCGGAATTAACAATGCTGTGAAAGGGGATTTGGTTACATTTAGTCTTGTATTTGCCAATAGTGTGACCAATCTCATTTGCACAGAGAAGCTCAGAGGAATTTAGTTATGACTTGCCCGATGACACATCAAACTAAAATGCCTGAAATGCAATGGGGTGCCAAGCACTTGAGCCCCAAAGAGTAACTAGCGCTTGGCTATAATCTTCTTAATATTTTCAAAACAGTCCTGTCTCCGGCATAATTGTGTGAACAACATGGCCTGACAAGAAGAGAGAGAGAAAAAAAGGGGTCTAGTTTTTGCTTCAAATTTCAAACCGCAGCTCATATTGCATCTATTGTTAGCAATAGCATGAGGGGCGTTATCCTCTTCCTGACCGAAAAAAAAAAAGAGACATCACACATTGTAACAAAACAATGCTTTGGCTTGTTGTTAGAGCTGATGCTGACTGTGGCGGGTTGTTTTAAGACCGCCCCCTCACTACAGGGACGGAGAGGGGTCTCTGGCTGTCTTGTATCAGTCATCAAAGGCACCAGGCTTGGCAGCTCAGGCCCCTTTTCTCCCTATCAGCTACAGGGCCGAACACAAGAGCCCTGGCAAAGAGTCAGTATGTGTGAAACATGCACTGTAGTACAGACACTTACACTCATGGCTACATGAGGGAGTGGACAATTAGTGTCAAAAACAGGGTCTGACCTCTGAAACCCCTCAAACGCAATAGTTGTTCATCATCCACATGCAAACTAAAGTAACCCCTGCACAAAGACAATGTGGCGTATAGTTCCTTGTCCTCGCACGGTCAATTATACCATAGATTCAAAGTTAAACTACATATCGGAGCCAAAAATAACGTTTTGGAGTTTCATGAGTCCATCAACAGATGCATGCATACATAAGATGTCCTGAATGGCTTCAGTACGGCCTCATGGCACCGGCCGCTGTGTTGTTGGACGCATCTGTGCTTTGGATAAGTCACTGCACAGATGTAATGATGGATAAGTCACTGCAGATGTAATGATGTTTCCTGCTAGAAATGCTGGATGTGTTTGAGTGTCAATTGCCTTTTTTTCTTTTCAGATAACTGATGGGTGCCAAAAAATGTGTAACACAGACTTATATGGACCGTCCACACAAAGCATTATTTGTATAAAATAAAATGTGTAACACAGTCATAAAATGTCATAAATGTCATAAAATGTGTAACACAGACTTATATGGACCGTCCACACAAAGCATTATTTGCGACGGTAGGTTGCATTTACTATGCATCTCCCGTCCGTCCGTCTGTTAGTTAGTCACCCACGCCTCCATATATGGTCACGCCTCGTGACATCACGCTTCCATATATGGTCATGCCTCGTGACATCTAGTGACATCACGTGACATCATGGAGACCCTTAGATCTCAATATGGCCATCAACTCTACATCTGACCTCAAACTGGTTCCTGTTCTGACATTCCATATGTTGATCTGACCTCATCAAACCCTGTGTACTCAAGTCAAGACACGCTCCATATATGGCCAGTACAGAATTCTGCAGCAGTCTGCCGTCACCCAGGCGGATGCGTGCACGCGACCTAGGTCGAGGTTTCTTCTCGCCATCAGGGCGTCTTACTGGTAACTGTAACTATAGATATTGTTTTAAAAGAATCGTTCTAACTCAAGTGTATGACAGAGGTCCACAACTATAACAACAGTGGTGAATAATATACTGTAGGGACGATGTGAAAGTTACATGTTACAATTATTGTGGCAAAAAAAATATTCAAAACTTAAAATGGCACTTTAGTTAAAGGAGCATTCAGTGATTTGGATGATTTGGAAAACCACCCAGTCCGCCCCGGTAACAAAATGTGCACATGCACGCTCTACAGTGGGGGGAAGTGCAACAGGCCAACAGCATGTGCACCAAGGCCCGCCCCCACTCGATCATGATTGGAGGAAGGCCCCACTCATCCTGATTGGATGAAGGTTTTGCCACCCGCCACCAAAACTGAAACTAGGGTTTTTTGACCCCAGGGGCTCACTGGGGACAGGGAGGAACTCCTTATATGGTCAGCACACTCTATAGTAGGGAGGATTATCCAGAAAAAAAGAAAAAATAAGTGATATTTGAATTAAGTCAAATCACTGAATATACCTTTAACCACTTGAAATAATAGCATTAATTCTGGACCAATACTCTTTTAAATGTCCACAATACAATTATTTGTTAAAAAAAACTATTATCGTCCCATCCCTAAAAACTCTGCCTGAACGACAAACAAAAAGGCCATAACCATTTGTTTTCTTGAGAGGGCCACCATGCATACTTCAAATACTTCACGCTTGACTGTTGGGAGGAAGCAATCAAATTTGGCGGTCTGCTTACATGTCCTTTGGCCTTTAAAATCCCATTAATCGTGGGCATTCTTAATCTTTGGAAAATATTCTGGGCATGATTATTGAGATAATACCTTGATAATACCTAAATACAAGTATTCATATTAAAAAAAGAAATCTCTATAATCAGCTCAAGAAGAGGTTGTTGATTCAGTGGATATAGCCTATACGTCCTATAATCCTGAATCCTTATTTCCTGGCATTAGTTCAACTATCCAATCTAGAGTACTTCTATTCCCCAGCTCAGATCAGTTTGGATGTATGCAGTTATGCACAGAGCAAGTGTATTGGCTATGGACTGTGTTACTGCCTTGCTTGGTAGTGAAGTCTTGCTCGCTGCATGGGAATATCCTGCATTTTGTGCCTGGACACTCATGATTGCGTGGGCAGTCGTGCAATGAACGATCAGGCCCACTTTCTTTTTGTGGAAGTTAAAATGTTGCCAGTGGTGCATGTGGGATTCCTTGTTTTTACAGGCCTCTGGATCCAATTATGACAACATGCACGGTAATAAAAGTTGCTCTCTGCTCAAGGTCCCACCAGGAAATTAATTTAGAGTGCTGCAAAGCATTCGGCGTTGTTGAAATGTGCCAGGCAATTAGCAAGAGGTACAACAGTGTGTGTACCTACCGTGTTCACATTATCCTATCATTGTCTCAGTGCGGTTAACAAATCACCGATCAGCTCATTCATCCGTGACTGAAAGTGTCAACACAATATTAATATGCAACGTTGCCATCCCAAAAGGACAGGGATCAAGCTTTTTTTCTTTTTACACTGATTATGCTGTTCAGGATTATGGATTGCCCTTCACCTTCATGAGGTGATGTAAGCTTATTAAAAGAAAGGACCAAACACAGAGAGCCAGTGCAGACCCCTTCTTGTCTTCCCATAACTCTTCCATCATGATGTACTACCAGCTACCGTGTCATTCCAGCTGCAATTCAAACTGGCGTTGGTCACAAGGAGGAATGCTTGTTAATACCTCCGTAGCATGCATATATATATTTATTTTATTTTTTTATATATTGTTTTATATATTCTTTTCTTCTTCTCCAACTTTCTTTTGATTCAGGTCCTGCTATGCTGGTTCTGAAGACAAACCTTTGAGCAAATTAATTATCTCGTCTCTTTTAAGACAATTCTTCAGCAATGGTTTTTTGAGTGGTGCATGCAAACCACTCCAACAACTGGCTTTGTACCCGTGTACCCGTGTTTGTACCAAAAAAACGAGCATGGTTACTATGGTCACTGACATTACTATGGTCACTGACATTACGTCAGACCACAGCTGATCAGGCTATATAAGACCTTGCACCACTCAGTTCACACGGGTGTGATTTTTTTATTGTCGGGGCTTTGGTCAAATCTGATTAATTCTTGTAGGATCAGACGCATGAGGTAAAACACAAGTCAGAAATACCACGTAGAATTCTCTGCCCCCCCCCCTCCCCTCCATCACATTTGCCTTTCACTCCAGTGTTGACACAGGGCCGTACAACAAAGTCACTAAGGTCGTGTCTACGCTGCACATTAAGGTCAGGGAAGACAGATAAGCCTCTGTCAAGCAGTCAACAAAGCCCTGAATAAAGAATCCTTTGTCCAAACACTTTGGGTTTCCATGGAGAAGAGGCTATACATTCAACGTGGGGTATGGAGTTCTTCTGAATGCTCACCGATTTGTATTTTGTTTTTTGCGTGCGTGCGTGCGTGCGTGCGTGCATGCGTGGGGGGGGAGGATTCTTTTGTTGAAAAGAAAACATCAATAACTGAATTGTCTGCATGTTCTCAATCTCCCTTCATTTTCTGTTATTCTTATATTCAGTAGCCAGACTACCATTATCACTACAACACAAGCATGAGATGTGGATCCAAGCTTTTATTCTTGGCTCTGAGTCTCCAGCTTGTTAATGTTACCCAAAGATGTGACAGGGAGTCCCACTGGTCTAAAAGCAACCTAAGGGGCATAACAGCTATCATTTGACAGGTGGTTTTGTTTGTCTCTGCATGCTTTTCATGTGGAAGTCTGCATTATGTTAATGTATTCCCCCATCAACACAAAACACAACAACACTGACTTAAGTGAAAGGTTGAATTTTTAACAGTTTGCTGGATGTTGGCATGCCATGCAAAGTGGTTTGACTGACTACAAGTTATAAAGTTACAGAACGGCTGGAGCCGTTAAGCTTTTCTTCACAAAGCCCTCTGCATAGGGAAGTTAATGGCAGCCCTCACTTAATCCCTAACACTTCTGTTTCTACATAGCTGCTTGTTTATATTCGCAACGGTGTAACATTACAACAGAACAACGAGAGTTAGTATAGACCTTGATGGATGCGCCCACCACACCCATTGCAATGGGGCATGTAATGCCTCCATAAAGGCATTAAGAAAACACAGTAGCAAGAGAGGTAATGTTACTGTAGGTAGGTGATGAAAACGGGCGGACAGGCCTGATCTGGAATACCTGGAATGGTTTACAAACTGTTGAATTGAATAAACCGAGTCTTTCAAGCGTGCCTTGATGCTTTCATGTTCATTCAGCGTGGCTGCTAAAACGAGCATCATGTTTAACTAATTTTGGGCGGGAACCCCTTTTGGTGTTAGCATTATGTTATGCTTTAGCTATTGAAAAATAGCAGATCTACAAGCTCGGTGGCGCGCTACGAGCTTGTAGGTCTGCTATTTTTGAAAAATCGAAGAACCACTGACATAGAAACATAGCCTTTTCAGAAAACTGTCAGGATGTAGAAGACATTTTTTGAATCTGATCTCAGGTCAAAATGGGTTAAGTAAATTCAAATCAAACATTTCAAACTGTATTTTGTAAAGGATTTCCTGTAGCTAACAAGTACCAGCATGAACCCCACACAACGCTGCAGGTTACAGGTACAGGGATAGGGATGCGTCAGCAGCAGTATGATGTGAAATAATAATAAAATATGACCCGACTTGAGGACATTTTAATCAGGATGTGAAGCATTAATCTTCTCCTCCAAAGTGGAAATTAAACATGATCCAGAATCTCCACACAAATAACGGCAGGGAAATTAATCTACATTAAACACGGATAAATTAACTCTAGAGGCTCATAAAGGCCAATGGCATACCACTAGCAGTCCGTCAAAGCTTAAATGCACCACTTAGTTTATAAGGCCAATGGACAATTTACAATTTAGGCTTCCTGGACCACACAGGAAGAGGCTAAATGTTATTAGGGAAGCAAGCCACCACCCTTTCAGCCAGTATATTCTCCTGGAAGATTCTGGAATAGAGGTTTGTTTGTGAAGCCATTGTTCTCTTCCCCGCGGGAGATTCGTCTTTGGCTCAAGTATTGTTCCAACAGTGCTGCTCAGTAAGACCTGAGGGTATAGGGTTATTGCAGAAGACACCACACCTAGGTCTTTAGTGTAATTGTGATAAACTAACTCTACAAAATGGAGACTACATTCTCGCGGCACCGTGGAGTGAATAGTTGTGTTTTAAAACCCATTTAGACCTGAGAACGATTCTACAAATGTCTTCTAAATCCTGACAGTTTTCTGAAAAACCCCATGTTTCTATGTCAGTCGTTCTCAAACATTTTCATGTCAAGGACCCCCAAAAATATATGTAATTGGCCGCCGACCCCCCATCTGAAAATATGTTGTCCAGTGACCTCCCAGAAGCAAAGCTTTGAGTTAAAAACGTTCGCTCTGAAAGAATATATATTCAAAGATTTGCGCCACATTTTCACGATTTTTCAAAAATAGCAAACCTAGATCTGCTATTTTTCAATAGCTAAAGCATAACATAATGCTTAAAACACCAAAAGGGGTTCCCGCCCAGAATGGGTTTTAAAAGGTGATGAAGAGGTGATGAAAGAAGGACACCCCAAGTCAAAGATGTCACCTTTGTTTCTTTCTTGAATGGGTGAAATTGCCCTTTAATGTCCCTTTCATTACTGGCCCAACATAAAAAATATGATTCCGTGAACATAAATACACAAACGATCTTCTCCAAATCTGGGCACGGCATCAGCCCGACCTGAGCCCGGTTAGACCTGCCCTGTAGCAAGCAGTGCACGTTTCAACTTAGATGGGGCAAGTAGATTTGATTGGCATTTGCCCTGTAGGGCAAGTAGGGGGGAAAAAAACGTTAATGTCGAACCCTTGGATCCACATTTAACCCATTCTGACCTGAGATCAGATTCTAAAAATGTCTTCTACATCCTGACAGTTTTCTGAAAAAGCTATGTTTCTATGTCAGTCGTTCTTCGATTTTTCAAAAATAGCAGACCTACAAGCTCGTAGCGTGCCACTCGGTGGCGCGCTATGAGCTTGTAGATCTGCTATTTTTCAATAGCTAAAGCATAACATGTCCCTTTCATTATTGGCCCAACATAAAAAATATGATTCAGTGAACATAAATACACACACGATCTTCTCGTGAATACAAAAAAAATACATTCCTGCACAGTGCACACCACACCACATCAGCTTTTACTGATCTGACAAGGTTTCTGAATCTGATCCATGATGGAAAACAACACATTCATAGCCCACTTTCCACCTGGGCCAATGAGCTTTCACTGTATAAACGTTTTCAGTGATTTCACCCCGAAAGGTCACAAAAAGACCATTATTACACACAATGTTTTAATCAATATTGTGTGTCAAAACAAGCATACCATTGGCTGTATAGAGGCTGCCTGCAACCTTCGCCAGCTTTCACAACATACAGTAGAGCCTACAATAGGGGCCATACTTTGACTGATTCCCAGCTAGCCATTTTCGTCCATGCTAAACCCCTTATCCCTACACTTCTTTGTCTTTTTTTTGGTATTTTGAAAAACATTTTTGAACAGTTAAATTAGCCAATATACAAGCTCACAACGTGTCAAAGTAGATCGGCTAGTTGAACTATTCAAAAATGTTTTTCAAAATAGTATAAAAGGCACAGAAGTTTAGGGTTAAGGGCAATACCTGCAACCTGCAATAGGTTCCAGGAAGCCATATGTGTTGTAAGCCATTTGTTTTTGAATGTCACCACATGAAGGCTTTTCACAGCATTGTTATAAACTGATGTTGCAAATGATACTGACTCATCATGTGAATGTCTCAGCTGTGCTACATATGCCCAATAATTGCACGTCGTGCATGCACACCTAGAGAGGCTATCAGTGTCAGAAACATCAAGAGGAGAATCACTGACATCACTGGCATCAATGTAGCACCAGCGCCAATAGCATTGATGTTCAATACACAGATATGCTGCTGCGCCTTCCGATGATTGAGGGTACCTATATGGACACAGACAATAAACACAATAACCTCACATCACAAAATACCAAATTTGCACTAAAGATTAAACTTGAACTTCGTAAAACTGAATATTGTAATAGGACTCATTAAACCCCTTTCATCCTCATGTCCCTATTTTGGGCATGCCATTACAGACAGACATTTTCCAAAAAAAATAGCCGATCTATAATCTCACCGCGTGTTGCGATGTGGCACGTCGTAAATGTATAGATTGAGGGTGAGCCCATCAGTGATGTAAATAGGATTTCAATGTAATGGGTCCTGGAACCCAGGGGTGGTCTTTTAAATAGATGGGTCCCAGCCTGGGACATTTTATGAGTCCTACTTCAACAACGTTAAGAGTACAGTACTGAGTACAGTATTGCATCCCAGGACACCCCAGAGGGTGACATGATTGCGTCCTTTCTCAATTTAGTGCGTCTAAAGGATGCAGGATGCACGCTATTTGCATCACTGGCCCATACATAGCTCAAGAGAGCAGTACGTGGGATCTTTTCCCTTTTAACTCGACACTACACCTGATGAGAGGGGGAGATAGCAGAGGGGCTTTTTTTCCCAGCCTGAATTCCTTGGTCTCTTTCCACTGCAGACACACACAGGATCATGGAAAGGCTATAAAAGCAGTCGATGACTTTGTTACCATACACAAACAAAGGACTGAAATCAGTTCAATGAGTAACCATGGTCAGAGACAGGTCAATTATTCCATGTTGTGTTCTCACTTCTCACCAGATGTAAAAATAAAAGAATCACAGAATGTCCACCTGTACTGGTTAAGAAAACTACAGTGTGTGTGTGTGTGTGTGTGTGTGTGTGTGTGTGTGTGTGTGTGTGTGTGTGTGTGTGTGTGTGTGTGTGTGTGCGTGTGTGTGTGTGTGTGTGTTGCGTGCGTGCGGAGTAGTAGGTTTAGTGCCTAGCTAAAAGGCACTTTAACAGTGTTGAGGGAGGGGTGATCGTTGGTTGATTTAATTGCAGATCCACACACACACACACACACACACACACACACACACACACACACACACACACACACACACACACACACACACACACACACACACACACACACACACACACACACACACACACACACACACACACACACACACACACACACACACACACACACAGTTTTGACATTATGGACTGCCTGAGGGCCCAGGCCAAGTCAACAACAGAATCATGTGGATGCCGGAACGGCACTGGCTCCAATGTGGATCTCGGACTGCATGTTGCCATGTTGTGGCCAGCCGTATCCATCTGATGACTCCAAATCTGGGCACGGCATCAGCCCGACCTGAGCCCGGTTAGACCTGCCCTGTAGCAAGCAGTGCAAGTTTCAACTTAGATGGGGCAAGTAGATTTGATTGGCATTTGCCCTGTAGGGCAAGTAGGGGGCAAGTAAGGGTTCGTTAATGTCGAACCCTTGGATCCTCATTTAACCCATTCTGACCTGAGATCAGATTCTAAAAATGTCTTCTACATCCTGACAGTTTTCTGAAAAAGCTATGTTTCTATGTCAGTCGTTCTTCGATTTTTCAAAAATAGCAGACCTACAAGCTCGTAGCGCGCCACTCGGTGAGCCACATGAGCTTGTAGATCTGCTATTTTTCAATAGCTAAAGCATAACATAATGCCAACACCAAAAGGGGTTCCCGCCCCAAAATTGGTTAAGAGGTTGCTATTAAATGATTAAATTCAATATTCTAATGTTTAATTTTTAATGTTTTAATCATTGCACACAGCCACGTGTGTACGCAGAGCTGGGGGACTTTCAATATGCTTGAAGAAGAAGAAGCAAGCACTCAGTGTGAGTAATCCGGGTGCACAGTTCTATAATAGAAAAGAATACTCACGTTTTATCCAATAGGAATTATTATTACAGTATTGTTGTTTGGGAAACTGAATAAAGACACAAATCCTATTTGATACAATGAGTGCCGGTATTCTTTTCTAGACTTTCAATATGCTCCCATGTTGATCTGCCACTGGCTAGTGGCTACTGCTGGTTGTGTGGGAGTGACTGTCTGGGGTTGTCGTCCCCTTTGGCTAAATGGCCATACTTATCTCAATAAAAGCTTCACCTCTATGAACAAAACTGCTTGATAAGAAGCACGTTGGTGTAATTCAGACATTCTCTGAAAAAGTAATACAATAGGTTTTACATTCTTTCAGTGACTTTCTCTTTTGTTTCTTAGTAGAGATAAGGCTTCATGGCAATATATATAATATATTTTCTTTTCTCTTGGTGAATCTCTCACACCAACATTGCTCTTGTGAAGCGTTTACAGGAGGCTAAGTTGTCTCCAAACGAACATATCGATCATTAGAAACGTCACGAATAAGAACAAAATGGCTTCGCAAGAACAATGTTCTACTGTAGTGTAGATTATGAACTAAAATGCAACTTTCATGAGATGGCATTTCCTGGTTTTACACAGAAAGAAGTGATTGGCTCTCGACTTACTGTATTGTTACACTGTAACTGTATTAGCAGACATGAAGTCCACATACCAGCTGCTCTCACATTGTGATAACGGTTCCAAATGTGATGGAACCGATTCCGGTTCCTCAATGTTGGATCCCGTTCCGGTCGGATCCCAACCCTACTCTTCGGGGATAACAATCTCAGCACAAACTATGTATTGGTTAATTATTTTAGAACCAATATTCAGATGTTTTGGAAGATGCACACAGAATATCTGGAGCTTAAACGGTACACCGTTTGTTTCTGATGGCAATGATAGGACTTGCTTAGCTAAAATCGAACAATGTGTGAGTATGACTTTGTGTAGTAATAAACAATGGATGAACTGTTGTTGGTTTGTCTTTATGGTGAGAATTAGGTGGAATAACAATAGCTGCTTACAGTGTTTAGTGCCTGTGGTCTATCTTGATGACATACTTGTCTAGCCGTGGGTGCGTCTGCTTTGGGCCACCGATCCCATGGCTCCACAAAGGTATCAGCAGCACGAGCAGATACTGTACCTGCTTTCTACAGAGGCACCATTGTCCCTCAGTGAAACAGGGATCCTCTAACTCGCCAACTGAAATCCCTGCCACTCAGAGGCAGAGGCAGTGTAGTTTTATCAAAGCTCGGGGGGGTTGAGGGACGGGGTGGGGGGGTGGGGACTGGGGGGGGCTGTTCCCATATCCCCAACAATGGCTCCAGCAGATGGAAGTCTGTAAAGGTCATTAGGCTAGGTAGAACACGCCAGCACGAGGCAGCAGCACCCCGCTGGACCATCAAAACCAGACTAAGGATTCTTGGGTTACAAGAGTATCATTGCCTAATACCAGAGTGGGATTGTAATGAAAAGAAGAGAAAGGGCTTTCGGAGCGTGATGGGAAAACGTTAGATGATTGATGCATAGGGTCTGCTAGTCGGTTTCCAAACAAAATGCACAGAGGTGGAATGCTGAAATCCATTCTGAGGCCGAGACCTATAGGCCCACTTCCAGGTTTTATAGCCGTGCAAGAATGCAGACGTATAGAATGCAAAAGCATTATGGACCTCACCGTTAATATACTATCTTGCCATGAACTAGAATAACCCATTAACTCAGGAAAAAAGTATATTGATATAAGCCGGTTATCCTGTGCCCACGCGACGCAGGGAGTCTGGTGCGAGAGATTAAGGATTTAGCAGTGCTGACATGTCCCTGTGATTAGTTTGATCTGTCACAGGTTCTCTGCAGCTAGCCCACAGAGAGGGGCCCTCTGGCTATTCCGGCTCATATCTGTGCTCTGACAACTTGGCAAAGGGACAGCCGAGACACTGGAAAGATAGACTCGTTTTTAAGCAACATCAGAGAGGCCTTGAAAACAAAAACAACAAAAGAAAACGCCTCAACCCACGTCCTCTGGGTGCATTACACTCTAATTGTCATAGAAACACGAATCCAATGGACAACATGATGTTGACTTCACACCCGAGCCGGGAAAGAAGCAGATGTATTATTACTTCCGGCCGGGTTGCTGTGGGAGTAAATTGTCAGCCGTATTAATAACCCCTCCACATCCACAGTTGATGACAGTTAACCACTAAAGCAGTGGTTCCCAAAAGTGGGGTCCTCGGACCAGGGGCGGCCTTAGGAATCTGGAGGCCCGTTTCAAGATCAAATATGAGGCCCCCGTATATATCACATCACATATCACATATTCTGTTACAGCCGTATTGATACAAATAGTTAGGACTGTTCTATATCGCGCACAGCCATTACTCTCGACAATCACGCAGCAACAACACCTCTCCTAATCCTGTCTTCCCTTCACAATAAAGTGTCTCCCCTTTACCTCCCAATGCCGCACATTTTACCCAGGTTATTAACAGGAAATAGGTGTAATTTAACATCATGGGAGAGAGCAAGGCAGCGAGAGAGAGAGAGAGGGCCAAGGGTGGCGGGGAGTTCAGTTGACTGATGCCTGACGGTCAGTTGGAGCTTGGAGGCCACCCTGAGGGTGGAGGCCTGTTTCAATTGAAACTGGTGAAACATAGCTAAGGCCTCCTATGCCGGGGACCCCCAGGGGTTCTTGAGGGAGTTCCAGGGGGTCCCCAGCTAAAGGATAGTTTGGAACCAAATGGACCCTTATGGGTCTGTAACTCTGAGAGCCTAACGGGTCCATTTGGTTCCATTTGTACGCTCTCAGAGTTACATTAACATTGATTTTACAATATAAATGGGGGTCTCAGAGATAGAAATGCCATTACATGGGGGTCCATAGACTAATATGCACGTCAAACTGAGGGGTCCTTGAAATTAAACGGGTTCAGAATCACTGCTAGAGCCGTAAGAATCCTCTCTTATGGGGGGTCCCTGGCATATGTTTTCAAATCGGGGTCCGCTGGCTAATTAGTGTCAATTTGGGGGTCCTTGACGTGAGAAAGTGTGTGAACCACTGCACTAAAGAATGCCAACGTGCAGGACGATTCTGTTACCCAGCAGGTTCTACCTGACTGACTCCCATGGCCCCTCATCATCATCACAAACTGCCAAGCTGTTACTCTCTGGGAGACCAATGCTGACGGGGGTCGGCCGCCCGTGTCCTCGGGGGTGGGGGGGTTACTGCTAAGTGCATTATCAAATTCATCTCCAGGAAGGAGCCCACGCGCTCTGAATGTCTTCCCCGTGCAGGACAACAACAACATCCAGGGAATGCATTCAGCTTTCTCTGAAATACAACTGCGGGAGCAGATTTAGCCTCATTTTGTCACTAGTGTCTGTAATTATTGATGCTGGGGACAGTATGGGTACAAGTCTGTTTTGTTTTGGTTGTTTTTTTTGTTTTCCCATTTCTGTGGAATAGCCGTATCCAGAATTCTCATTATCAGTTAAGTTTCTTCTTGAGTAATCTGACGTGCATAGCAAAACCTCATCGATGTCATATTGGTGAGCATGTCTTAAGTCTTTCTCTACTAAAATAACTTCAATCAATCATAACCCCCTGACTGAGCCTCATTATTAGAGTGGAAAACACATCCAATGATTAATTTCCACGTTGCTTTCACAATGGGAGGGATATAATGCTACAGGCCAAGGGGAAGGACATTTTGCAATTTCACTCTATGTTAAAAACAGCTTGGAAATGTTGGAGACTGTGCATTAGGGAAAACACTGTGTGCCACGCAGAAACATCTGTCTTGGCCTGTGGCAAAAAAACAACAACAACGAAGAAACCTCCTCCGACTTTATGGCAGAACTCAGACTTCTCCCAGCGCTTTATAAAAGGGGAACATGGACTTGCTGGAAATATTTTACGAATCGTACCAAAACACCAACGCTAGTTGCAGATAATGTGATCTGTCCTACTTTAAGTGACACAAAGGAAAATCTTTAAAATCCTTATATAGACCTTGACTGCATTTACTGCTGGGCAAAAAGTGTGCTGTCTAGTTTGTTTAGCGGCCCTGAAATATTTAGAAAATCTGTCTTTTTGGCTCACAAACACATCGGATTTGTTATGATTCTCTGAACACCGGCTGGCTGTGGAGGGAACAGAGGAAACCTGCACTTGTTAACTGTGTAGCGCAGTGGTTCCCAAACCTTTTCATGTCAAGGACCCCCAAATAGACACTTATCAGCCCGTGGACCCCCATTTGAAAACATATGCCAGGACCCTTATATAAGAGAAGATTTTTACAGCTCTAGCAGAGACTCTCAACCCGTTTAATTTCAAGGACCCCCAGTTTTACATGTATTAGTCTGTGGACCCCCATTTAATGGCATTTCTATCTCTGGGACCCCCAATTTATATTGTATAATCAAAGTTAATTTAACTCTGAGAGTGCACAAATGGAACCAAATGGACCCGTTACTCTCAGAGTTACAGACCCATAAGGGTCCATTTGGTTCCAAACTATCATTTAACTGGGCACCCCCTGGAACTCCATCAAGGACCCCTGGGGGTCACCCCACTTTGGGAACCACTGGTGTAGCGCACTCGGGGACCATTGCTTACAATGCATAGACCCTTTAATGTGTGTGGGCTAACTGATGCAAAAAGGATGATGGTAAGGCCAGAGCAGCTGAGGGCATTCAAGCTGTTGCCTCTGTCACTTTCTCTGCTGGCACCTGTCCTTCCTGTTAAGCCTGATTGGTATGGTCCATCCATTGTACGCTGCGCGAAAGAAATTAACCGATCTGCAAGCTCACAACATCACACTGCGGATGTGGCACGGTGCAGTGCCGGTGGGACCCTGGCTGGCGTTTACGATGAACCATATGAACACTCAGGATTTATATTGCGCACCTGTCCTTCCTGAGAGCTGAATCACAAAGCTTTTGAAATGTCAATCTTGTGATACTGTACTCACTCAGTATCACCGATTCTAACGTGTATGAATCATTTAAAGCTATGAGTTCTTGTCGTTAGGTGATTCAGGCCAGCTGAGGTGTTATGAGACAAATAACAAACAGTACTGTAGAGGGAATAGTCTGGAGAACTAAATTAATTAATAGAATAGTTAATAGAAATAGTACAAAATGTTACCAATAGAAGGAATAAGACAAAGTAGTAGTAAAGTCAGTCCCTTCAATACTTGTGTACTGACATAGTTTTAGAGTTCCTTCATGGCTGCTATCTTCTGAAACTCTGTCTGCAGTTTTGGAAAGTTTAAAACGTTTGGTTTTAAAATAATTTAAAGCCATTGAATTACCAGTCACAACAGTGCCACTTCTGTGTCTTTTTTTACTGTATAACAACAGTATCCCTACTTCAATGGCCTTTACATCAAGGGCACTGAAACAAGAGGCATTTGGTTCCATTTGTACACTCTCAGAGTTACAGACCCATAACTCCTCAAGAAAAGGACCCAGAGGGGGGTCTCCGCTCTCCGGACCCCACTTTGAGAACCACTGGTTTAACTTATCTCCACTCAAGAAGAGCACGAACACATGCTGTTTACGTTTTGTCACATTGCAATGAATTGTTTACTAAATCAATTATTACCTGGTATTCCTCCACACATTGTGAAACATCCCACGTTTTTCAAGAGAAGGTTTACTCTAGTGTCAATACTTTCTTCTTATTTCTTCTTTTTTTTAACTAAAGAACACCTTACTTATTTTTATTTGATATGGACAGAGCAATTTCATGAACAAATATGCGAGAAATGCCATCTCGTGAAAGTTGCGTTATAGTTCATAAACCAGTAAGTCCCTGCCTAGGGACTACAGTACAGTATATGGATGTAAATAGTCTTGCTTACATAAGCAAGACTATTTACATCCATATAGTCCCTAGGCAGGTAACAAAAACTGAAACATTACAAGTGACGATATAGCCTACAAATACACAAGGAGAAAACATGAAAACATTTAACATGAGGTTAAAAGATATATTGTATTTATATATAATTGTCCTGTAATGTCATTCATGTCGAATGCCATGTTTTTATGTTCTGTGTGGACCCCAGGAAGATTAGCTGATGCTATGCACCAGCTAATGGGGATCCTAATACAACAGTTCTGGTTTGCCTGGGCCGTCTAAGGCCTGAGACCGTCTCAGGGTGACGGGTCTTCAAAGTGGAATATACTACAGGGCATGTCTGATATAGTGGGACATTTTCAAGACTCATCACAGAGACAGATATGACAAAAAAGTGGCATCCTTAAGTGTCAGCTGCCCTGAACTGCATGCGTGCAGACACTTTTACAATGTGTTGTCCAGTCTGGATCAGAGCAAATTATGAGAACAGCGAATATAAACAATAAACATGTGAGGTCCAAAGTCCATGGAGAAGTTAGCAAATCGTGTTGATGAAATCTAAATCGTGTGTGTGTGTGTGTGTGTGTGTGTGTGTGTGTGTGTGTGTGTGTGTGTGTGTGTGTGTGTGTGTGTGTGTGTGTGTGTGTGTGTGTGTGTGTGTGCGTGCGTGCGTGCGCTTTTCTAAATTCTACTCCTTAAAAAAATAACACGTTCACAATTTTCTCTCAAAGTGCTCACGAAAGTATCCCACTCAGTCAGTCCGGGAACTTGGGAAGTGCAAACAAACATAACATAGCCTTGTATGTGATGTGCCAGTAAATTGCAAAACCCACAAGCCAAGCCTGCCGTCTCTCTCTCACAGCAGCAGCATCAACTGATGCGAAATTTGCAGTTTTTTTGGTTCCTAAACCATTTTACGCAGATTCATGTTACCACCAGACCTTTATAATACCCCGAACGACATAATCTATCACTGTCGTTATTGTAAGTTATTATTATTATTACTATTATTAACTCCACGGTCGGTAAACTGCATTACTTCATCATCTACTTTGCAGTCAATGCAGATCATTCCCACAAAACAAAGCTCGATCTGGGAACTTTTTCCACTGCTTGGCTGGCCTGGCTCAAGTTTCTCAAAATTCCCTGCGACTCTGCAACTTGGCCGTTTTCATTTGTGGTGATTTGTGTGATTAAAATATCAGACAAACAACTATAACGTGTACTACTAGGCTACTACAACATTCCATGTACGGGGTGAGGCAGCAAAGCCACGCAAAAAGTTCCTTCGTTGCTTACCTTTCTTTTCCGGCAGAACACACGAGCCCAGGGAGAGCAGAGAGGTGAGAGTGATCCAGAGTTGGAACGGTAGTGTTGCCATTATGTTTTCAAAGCCGTTATCGTTCTTCTTTCGCCAACTAAATGAAAATGTGTCATTCCATACTAGCAAAATCACGATATTCCGCTATATTAAAAATGAAACGTTGACTTTTCGCAAAAGTAAATGGACTTTTTTGTTCGTTCCTGGAAACTCTTAACTTTGACGGACAGCTCCTCCTCTCTCTCGCTTGTGCTCAACAGTCCGAGGCACTGGTGGGAGAAACCATCGGATCTTCTGACGTCATCAGATGGGAGGATTGATTCATTTCTGAAGCATCTTCAGGTGCGTTTCCATGGTGAATGTTTAAGTGCAACATATTGCATATTCATTTTGTGCAAATAGCACATGAATAATGATTACTGCAGAAGTGGCGTTGATGGTTAGATTAGCATCCTGGGCCAAGTAACCCCAGAACAAACACTAAAGATACATGTTGTAGGCTACCCAATGTAAAATATCCCATAAGAATATTTCTCATCAGAATATATTAAAGTACAGCAATAAATAGCAACTTGAGCTGTCATAGGGGGGCAAAATCGGTGAAAAATGTATTTAAAAAATATTCCTAATAAAATAATTATGGAGCTGGGAACTTCTCCTTTGGTCCACCCATTCCTGGCTGGGACATGTGAGAATGGTCCAGTGGGGGAAAAAAGAAAAACATTTCATCACTAAACATGGGTGAAATTCACACGAACACCTGCCTGTAGATAAAACAAGGGATGTGGGCAAGGAAACAAACCTGCCTTCTATGATGTCACTGAGCATCATGAAGGTACAGAAAGACCCACCCTCCCACCTCAGACATCAGCAACATTTTGAAAATTACAAAAAATATAATTGGCCGAATGAAAATCACCCGTTCCTGGTTAAGAAAGAATCATAAAAAACAACCCTGAAACAATCACAATAAGTTCCATCGTGAGCGTTATAAAAAATATGACGTGGCTATCTGTTAGATATATTTTAGTTAGGGTAATTAGTGTTGTTTTTACAGATAACATTTTGATAAACCAGACAAACTGTTCTACATTTGGCTGGATTTTGCACCCTCCTCTCGGTCTTGTTGACTTACAGCAACAAGACATAATGTACGGGTGGACAACAATTCTCAGCATTAGTGTCAAATGCAACTTAATCTCCCAAGACAGATGTTTTTAACCCGAATGGGTTCCCAGATTGCTTGTGCATTAAATAGACAAAATGTCCAGACTGTTGACTGAGTGACGGTCTGATTGGAGATGTCCAAATGGATGTCGTGCTGTTTAAATGTGTGCTGCTGTGTGCACAGATCAGACTGTAAGGGGACGGGAGTGATAGAAATCATTTTTCACACTGGTCTTTATCTCGTTACTACAGCCTAATGGCTCAGCAAATTGTCTTTGAGGAAGAGGATATTATATTAAATGAAATTACAGCCATTCTCCACGCAAGGCAATTACCTAATGTGAATATAACCTTTCACATGAGACAAAACAATGGGCTATTTTAAGCACATTGGGGCTGTGTTGTAACTGTCAGTCTGATCGCCCTCCAGTCCATCAAACGTAGAAATGTCCACGGAATTGTCATTTGGATGAGTCACTGCAAGGCACGTGATCCTGATGGTGTACCATTAAGTACAAGTTAGGCATGACTAAATCATTCAGATCTCAATAATGGTACAAAGAGAGCTCAAGGTTTACATTTTAGTTAAAGTCGTATTCCAGCTTCCAGTCAGAGTCGTGACTTTAGAGCTTTCTCAATGTTTGGTTTTAAATGTTGTGAAATCAACGTTAGGTTAAGGTGCTTCAGCAAAACTATTGACTTTTAACCAAAGCCACATTCCTAAAACTGCAGCCAAATCGACCACATTTAGTATAATGTTGACAGATGCTTTAACCTCACAAATAGCCTACAAGCCAGTCGGGAGACACAAGTTGTCCTTGTGTATAGTATTACATTGTATAATATAATATATAATATTGTGTAGTCACGTGGTACTATATTCTTTATTGTCGTGAGTGCTGTCCACAAACCCACTGCTGTTTGTTTACATTGGCCTGCCCAGAGGGCCTCACACCACAGCTGTCTGTCAGCTAAGCAGAAATTCTAAACAAACACACAATAATAACCAGACCGCCGGGAATTCTTCAGACTGAGAGGCACAGAGCAATAGAGACAAAGAGTGATGAATGCTACTGGCTGGCTGTGTACACACAACACGTCCCACCTTGCAGTGATTTGATCCTTTCAATTAGGGATTGTATACTCATCAGCTTTCTAGTATTATGAGCCCTGCACCGGTATTCAGTAAACTCCATAGAATGCTTAAGGCGGAAAGCTATATATGCTATGCTGTCTCTCCCTCTGAAAACACATTATAGTGGGAGGGTATTCATTATTCTTTTATCGACACATTGCAGCTTTAATACTTGGGTTTTTGAGGGGGCACTAGCCCCTCCTATATCCAGATTTTGGTGTGTGTGCAGTGTGCACAAACTTTGTCCTACACAAACATTAAATTCCCATTGACAATGAATGGACAATTTTACGTCATAGTGTCTGAGCAAATAGACACAGTGTCTATTTGACGTCATGTTGATGTACGATGATAAGAGCACCCCTCACTTCACACAGGTGTGATTTTTGAAATCTATATTTAGGATTTTTGAAATGACAAGCTTCAAGCTCACAACACGGCACATTATAGCAACGCATTGTGATCTTGTATTTTTGGGAGGAGAATAAATAAATCTTGTAACATTTTGAAATGTTTGCCTATGCACAAAATAGAGATTTCAGGGTGAAAGTGGTTAGTGAAAGCCAAGCAACTTATTTGCACATCCATCAGGGCAATGTCATTTTGATCAACTCATGTTTGAACAAGGAGTCAATTAAGTGGTTCAGTGAAGCAGAAAGGTGATGTGTCCATTTCATGGGGAGAGGATCAACCAATTGTTCCCTTCAAGGTCTCCCTCTGATATGCATGACAGGGCCCAGATGGACCAGCAAAATCTCAGCAATATGCACATTTAGGAAAACATTAATAGGAAGACATCAGCCCCAAGCCCTCCCATCATCTCCATCTCTTGCAGGGGGACCTCATACGTGGCAAGCATATCCTTTGTCGAGCGACATGTTGCAACGTATTATCAAATGAAAAACTCGTCTTTTTTCTTCTTCTTTTTGTCGAGCGACGCGGCCACGCAACGAGTATAACTTCATTAAAGGAGCATTCAGTGATTTGCGTGATTTGGAAAACCACCCAGTCCGCCCTGGTAACAAAATGTGCACATGCACGCTCTACAGTGGGGGGGAAGTGCAACAGGCCAACAGCATGTGCACCAAGGCCCACCCCCACTCGATCATGATTGGAGGAAGGCCCCTCTCATCCTGATTGGATGAAGGCTTTGCCACCCGCCACCAAAACTGAAACTATGGTTTTTTTGACCCCAGGGGCTTACTGGGGACAGGGAGGAACTCCTTATATGGTCAGCACACTCTATAGTAGGGAGGATTGTCCAACAAAAATGAAAAAATAAGTGATATTTGAATGAAGTGAAATCACTGAATATACCTTTAAGCTTCAGATGAAGGGGACATACTGTATAGTGAAGGGGGAGGAAAACTCGCCATATGGCATCATATAGGATCTGCTGTCACTCTAAGGCATGGATGGCATCTGCTGCACTGGTCCAAACATCACACAGCACACCATTCATGCTTTCGGGAGTTAGAACTGACATGATACAAGTCACAACGGCACCACTGAACTTCGCCTGGTGTTTTGAATGGCAGTTTTGTTCCAAAACGACATATGAGCCATTTGGAAAATGTGACACCTTTTTAGGTCGTTTTTTTTTCAAAGATAAAGAGAAACATAACTCTTATGTTGTCAAATGAACCAGGCCTCTGTACTGAAGAGGCTTCTTCATACATTCAGTGGTGGAAAAGTACTAAAATTGAAGTAGTATGAGTATGAATACTGCAATGTACAAAAAGTACAATATTTGCCTCTGAGATGTACTGGAGTAGAATGACTGAAAATTGGAAATACTCAAGTAAACTAAAAGTACCTCAAAATTGTACCTAACTGTACTTGAGTAAATGATACTTTCCGCCACTGCTTACATTTTATTTTTCTGAAATTGGGTAGGCCTATATCATTTTAGAAATCAACTGAGATTGCTTGTTTTTAAATCCAGGCACTTGTGCCAGATCTGAGATCTCTGCTGATATGACAGATACAAGTTGGATTAGATGTAACTGAGTCCATGTACTCAAAGGCAAAGCTTTAATGATATCTTGCTCAATCCTGTGTTCAGTGGCACAATTGAAAGGCCTCGGGCGTTTTTAAACAAACCGTCAAATAACAATTAATTAGGTATAATTAGAGAACCAAGCAAGATTACCTGGTCTTTTACCATCTGCTCTGCTCAAGGCAATTTTCCTGTAGCTACGTTCACACGGCAAAATCAAATATTTGAACGGACAAAGGGGAATCATGCATTATATGACTGAGTGCATTTCCATGTTCTTAAGCCCCCCCCCCCCCCCCCCCCCCACCTTTGAAGGAAAATATGTTTTAATGCTGCTGAAGATAAATTGGAAAAATAACTCACTATGTTCTCAGCTTGAGACCTTTGGGTATATTTTCATGACTATATTAGGGCATTTATAGTTTTACATCTCTCTCAGTCCTCTGTCTGTCTGTCTGTCTGTCTGTCTGTCTGTCTGTCTGTCTGTCTGTCTGTCTGTCTGTCTGTCTGTCTGTCTGTCTGTCTGTCTGTCTGTCTGTCTGTCTGTCTGTCTGTCTTGTCTCTCTATCAGTCTCTGTACACAAATACATACACACAGACAATTTTGATCTCCTTGGCAAATGAGCATGATAAAACATGTGCATGATGTGTCTTACTGTGCTGTGTTTTACCTACTTATTTTTCCTGCATGGTCTCTTGGCCAATATTCACTTGCCAGAGCATGTGGTCTCCATGACAGCCATTGGGTTATACAGTAAACACCTCCAGGTAAATGAATGAACCTGTTTTAATCCAATAGGAATCCCTTTTCCCGACTCTATACCAGTCACATCCTGTTGGTACAATCCACAGGACAAATAGTTCTCATTTGGGAGTCAGCTAGCTATAGATGATTTTTACGTGTTGGAAAACTTTCGGCTTACATTTTGCTATCCATTTGGGGCAGGAGAGTGTCTTTATACACGGAGAAGCCTACATATTGTGCTGACATAAGTAATTTTATTGGTCCTTCAGTTTATCAACTTTATGAGTAAACCTCATGTGTTATTGTTGTTCCTATGTTCTATTTGTACTTTATACGTAATGTAACTCCCTGCCACTGCCATCCGGGGTGTTAGGCCCTTTTTGTTGTTCCTTCACCTTATTGTCATTTTGTTAGTTAGGTTAGTTAGGGTTTAATATTGTATTTTTGTTTCCTCTTGGTTAGGGATTGATTTAGGGGTAAACCTTTTGTTTTCTAGTTAGATTGTTTTCTCTACAAATGTAACTAGCACCCTGAAGTCAATACTTCTTTTGAACTGAAAAGAACAAAGAATCTAATCAATTGTCTCTTTTGACAAAAAAAAAGAGTGATAATAAAGCTTAAAGTTCTTTTTGAAAACTGTCTCCTCCATTATTATGTTATTTCCCCTTACCCTATAGGGGTCGTAACAGGCTGCTGGTTTAACCATTAATAATGGCTTGGTTAATTGTATTATCTTTATTTATTACACAGGAGTAATTGGTTTATTTTTAAATAGCTAAATTATAACAATGCTTAAAACACCAAAAGGGGTTCCCGCCCAAAATGGTTTAAGGTTATTGTAGCAGTCAATTTATATTGGGGGAAAATAAGCAGGAAAATACAACATCAAATGCATAGAAATAGTATAGGGCTAGCCGCCCTATACTATTTCTATGCATTTGGATCTGGATCCTCGGTAAACCAAGAACCTATCATCGGTCTAAACTGTGTCAGGCTACTAGTATGTTCATTATACACGTATTAATGTGAATGTATGTCTGCTGTTTATAGAGTGATGTTATGTTATACTGTAAAGGATGGGGCATGATGGCCTGCCGTCGGTAGAACACTGCCATCTTGTGGTATGATTACGTCATGTACTGTAAAACGGCGTAGGCCTGCTCTGTGTCTTTTCAGGAGTTCATATTGACAAATTACTAGTGTTTTGATATATTCGAATAGGCCATACATGTATTTTCCCTGGCCAAAAAATAATAATTTGCCAGTTCACTAAATTAAAGCTGTGCAGATAATGAAGTTGGATGGCTGATGATTAATTCATAGGGTAATCCTTCAATTAATCAAATTATACATTGGGGTCATAATTATATGATGGACGATTGGACGCAGTAGGCTGCAGCTTTATATTCTTATTCATTCTAGGTCATGTGTTAAAATGCTTCAGCCCAAATATTGTGGATTAATTTTCGAATGTTAGTGCATAATGTGGCATAATGGAGAAGAATAGCCTATGATGTAGGATATATTCATATTCTACCATCAGTAGCCTAATATTCATCATCTAAATAGGGGCTAGGCTATACTCTATACTATAATAATCGCGTGAGCTATATTAAATCAAAAAATGATTGTGTGGAGTCAGCTGAGCTGAGGAACAGCGCATATATCTCCGCGCATATTGTGTAGCAGCATAGCACTTTGCTTGTGATGCTGCTGCCAAGAGGCTTTGCGCTGCGTGCGAGAAATCAAAGCGCAGGCGTCGAGTACAGACGGATATCTTGCGCAGACTAGCCTTACTGTACATGGCCATTGATGCTGCTGGGTAGATGTAGCCCGTGATGTAAATAAGAATGGCGAGGGTGGCGGATCTAATATGCTACAGTATCTCAGCTTGACATCCCACCACCATACATTTATGTCATCGGGAATTCTACCAGACACTAGGGGTAGGTTTTCGGCGCGGCGCGTCTCCGAATTTGCCTTCACAACATCTCGCCTGCTGATGGTTTTCATTTGACAAATAATAATACAGAGTCAAAAATTCAGACGCGGGCGGGTTCTTCTAATAACCACTTGGAGAAAAACGGGTCATTATGACCTTAGTATCCTCCAGTAAAAGAAAACCAGCGGATTATTTTTACGCAGCAGCATTCTGCTTGCATCTTTTGCTTTGGGTCTCGTGTGCCGTTTCCGAGGAGGAGCACCACCACCATCAGTTCAGCGTAGAGGTAAGATAAATGGCCTTCGCCCGTTCGCTGTGCATCATAATATGTGACCGTGCTTGCTCTCTCTCTCAGCTCCCTGTGGGCTGTGCTCTCTATACGTGGGAAAACAACATGATCTTACACAATTAGAGATCGAGATAACATTAGAGAGAGTGGACCCTGCATTATGCATAGTAGTACACACTATGCAGGCAATGGCATCTAAATGACAGGACCTTTCTTGTACAATGAAAACGGCATTCCAAGGAACAAGGAAGGATGCTCATGATTACACTGCGGTCTATATGAGCTGAACTGATCCAGCCCCATGTCTGTGTCTGATAGCACTGAGTGTCCATTTCAATGGTCAGTGTGTGGGTAATAATCTGGGTATATCATAATATTTTGATTTAGACATTCTTCATCATCACTTAATTTCCACAAAGTCCAGATAAGTGGCACTGGCACTTGCCCTTTTTAGCATTAATAAATAAAAACTGGAGAGCCACATTGCACAAAAGGATTTAACACATCATCTTGTACCTTTTTAATTGCTGACTGTCATTATTCATTCTCACCACAGGGACCTCTCCCTTCCCTGGCGAAATTAAAAGGTGCAATTGACTGTCACACGTACACGCACGCACAGCACACACACCATTTTTTAATTTCATAGCTCAATGAAAATGTTGCTTCTAGATCTGTGCTTTTGAACAAACAGCACACAGATAATACACCCACACAGGAGGAGAGAGAGGGGGAGAGCAGAGTAAACAAGGCGTTTAGCTCAGCAGAAAGCAGCCTAGGAGGAGGGGATGCTGAGAGGAGAGAGCTAGTGGTATTAGCTAGCCGGAGCATCTCGACGTGGGCTTGTGATGATGATGATGGGGAGCCAGCTGGTTGACGTGAAGACAGCTTTGGATAATGTTAACATGCACCTTGTGACTGACAATGACCCTGACAACAACAACAGCCTGTCAGCCTATCTATCTCGCTGCTTTCTTTGTGAGGCTGAGTTGGCTTTGTTGAACCTTGCCTGTCCCTATATTCTGGGGTGAACATTCAGAGAAAACAGCAGATCAACATGCTATTTTCGTCAAAGTGTATTTGGTGTAGAGAGCAAAGAGGAGGGCCCCTTAATAGAGTAGACCCTTTGGGGGAGTCTGGAGTATGTAGGTGAAGTATTCTGGGGGAAACATTAACCAAAAATAGCCGATCTACAAGCATGCAACGCCTTGTGAGCTGGTAGAATCAACCATTTTTGGCAGAGATGTGGTGTAGAGGGGAAAAAAGCGGTCCAAGTACAGAGCCTACTAAGTCTAGACTCAAGGTATAATATTTCTGGGAGGACTCAGATAGTCGGGTGCAATTGTTTACCTTCCCAAGACATCGTCATCAAATAAACTAAGAGTCTGCATATGAATGAAAGAGTAGTCTCTTTGTCCTAAATCATACAGGGCAGCAGGTGCAGCACATAATTGTCCTCGTTAAGTGTCTCATGAAATCTCTCAACCATTTTATTCAAGCAGTGACCCAAAGTTGAAGTGCATCATTAAGAAGCCCAGCCTATTCCCATTGCCATGTGGCTGCAATGACCCTTTCACACATAAACATTTTGAAATGGGCCGAAGTGTATTTCCTGTTAGTTTGTGAATATGAATATCAGCAGCGGACCGGAAGTCCGGAAATAAACTTGGACCCAAGCTGTTCCCTAGCAACGCAATTCCATTGACGTCTATTCTGCTAATGACTACTGTAATTCTCATACAGTACAAATATGTACATTTTTTAAATCAGTGAATCTTTGTTGCTGCCTCTTGTTACATGCACAGTAAATAAGTGACCACATTTATTTTCTGTACCTTATAATTGATAATGGTTCATACAATCAGAACTACAGGTAATGGGAAGGCATTATAAATGTGAATGACTTTGCCATGAGTACCTACTGCTGTAGTTTATGAAGTATAAAAAAATCTCCACCTCTTTCAGTTCTATGCAAATGATGCTTTCAATTTGTCACCTCTGTCCTATACCATCTGCGGCGGCTCATCCCTCCGTCATAATAACAACTTAAACCCTATATACGTATACAAACCTTTAGTTGACTGAGGTCCCCCAAAGCTCTATGCTCAGTCTGCGGCTTTTTTCACCAAATATCTTCACCGAAAATAGCCGGTGTACAGTACAGTACATGCTCACAGCACATGGCCAATATTTGTGGAATGTTCACCCCAGAATTGGGATGCTAGGGTTCATATTGCTTAATTTAATTGAATGTTTAAATGTTGTTTTTACACAAATAACCACTTAAACCCACTTGACTGGGGTTTGCTCTTTTTTCTACATTCTCACTCATTGCCAAATCTACAAGCTCACAACATGTCACAGTGCGACACATTGGGTTCGAGTGGTAAATACCATTACACCAAGTAGGATCAATAACTCATTCTTAACTTATTCGCAGGAATGGCTACAGAAATACGGCTATCTTCCGCACACAGACCCCCGGTCTATCCTGCGCTCGGTCCAAACCGTGCACACGGCTATTGCAGCCATGCAGCAAATCTATGGTCTCAATGTCACCGGGACGCTGGATGATAACACCAAGGAGTGAGTATACTGTACACACGTGCTCTGTTTAATACATGCATAGGCACAAACACAAACACTGTAGCCCAGGCCGTTGGTGCAGCATGTCTGTTGGTGAAATTGCATGGAAACACATGCACATGCATGCGCGCACACATACACACAAACACACATGCATGCGCACGCACACACGCACGCACGCACGCACGCACGCACGCACGCACGCACGCCACAGCCATAAGGTCACTAATTGGATGGCGATAGTAATGTCACTGAATATTTGAATGGGCAGAGGGGGGTATAAAAACAGACTCTGTTCTCACCATGAATGAAACTAAACTTAAGTCACCTGAATGAATGTAGCATCTGCCGCCATAACCTCACCACCAGCCCCAGTTTACACCCAACCAGCCCGATATAGCCTATAGCCTTATTAACGGTTTTCATTCTTCCTCTTTTGCATAATGACATAGCGACATCACACTGAGGTGAGACTCACTTTCACGCTCCCAACATGGCTTATTGTTGTGCTTTGAGTGAGAACACACTTTTCAGGCCAAGTCAGGCCTGGATAATAATAAATATGTTTTTTTTCAGTTATTTTTGGGGTGAGTGAGTCGCGGGCCGTATACAGCCAAGTATGAATCATGCCGGTGACCTGCCCTATTG